>NC_080404.1:42568500-42880625 GCF_030265065.1 Corythoichthys intestinalis | reverse complement strand
AAATTTGGTATCATAACCAAAGCCAGGCGGGACAACTGCAAAATGAGATCCATCTTGAGACAGATGCCAACTGATTTTTTAAACCACTTGACATCCTCCTCTTTTAATGGTCTTTTGTCACCTTCATTTAAGCTGTTTTATGTGTGCCTGCGTGCACCCGGCACGCACTCATGATGAGGCAAAGTTTTGCACACAATAACACCAAATATGTCCATGCCAAACTTTCAGGATTCCATATTTGATCCACAGCAACCTCTTAAGATTAGTTTCCTTCCATTTCTTCCAGTCTGTATGATTCTAATTCAATCAATTATTTCACAAATGAGGCCACGTGAATAGACGCTACATCAAATCAGTTAAAAATATAGATTGATGAACAGTCCTTGACAGCATTAGCAGCCTCTCCAGATTGCAGACAGAAAAAGAAATCGATGAATTTGAAGACCTGTCATTTGCACAGGCCTATTTCCTTAATGGGAATGTGTTTCAGATGGGAATTACAAGTTGAAATATTCTTTTTGATTATTGGACATCCATAGCTAAATATGATTTACATTAATGAGGATAAGTGTATTAAATGTATTTTTATGTTCCAGCAAACGAAACAATTGAATAATGGCCATGGCAACCGAGCAGTGGTCTGAGATTATATAGCGGATGTAATGTCATTTTAATTATCTCAATTGTTATGACTTTTGAGTTTGATCAAATTAGGCAGACATTCATCTTGATCATGGCTTCTTTGAATATTATATTTTTAAGGCCAGACGACATGCCGTACTTTTACCTCTGGCAAGTAGGCTACAACGCTACTGCATATGTCGTTAGTTCTTAACCTTTTAACATTGCTGTTATTGTTTTATTTATAAATGTATTTATTATTTGTTTCATTTTTTTATACAAGGATTTTGTGAATGATGAACGTGTGTCTTGAGCATTTCACTGGAGCAGTATGAGACTGTTATCAGGCATAACCAGATTTCATCATTAAGGGGCACTGTCAATTTTGGGGTGGGAAATAAAGAATTTTAGGTATGCATTATAGGTTGGGGGGAAAATGGTTTAAACATGACAAAAATTTAGAGAGGAATATCTTTACAATGCAGAAAGAAATGCTGTCTTATGGACTACACTATTTTTCACATAAAATTTCAGTAATTTTTTTTCTTCTAAAATATATTCAAAATAAAATGTGTGTAATTGAGACTGTCTAATTTAAAAACACTTAATTGTTCTTGTCGCACTTCAACAGTAACTACAAGTCAACTAAGTGCTGCCCTTGAATAAAAAGTAAAGCAAAGCAATATAATAAAGCCTCATTTTGAATAAAGCAGTATAATAAAACGAGACACAAACAGGGCAGAAAACCAAGATCTGTTAAAAATCAGTGTTCTACAGATAAACTATTTTCTAGTTGATGATATGTGGCTCCCCAACCTAGCCTTTTTTATACTTCCCCAAATTCTGTAAGACTGAGCTACTCCCAACCACGTAACACTCTGGTAAGTAATGACTATTTTTGGTATTTAAAAAAACAAACAAACAAAAAAAGCAGAGGCCTCACATTTTGGGTCATGCAGGCCACTTTTTTCATCATTCTTGTATTTTCTTTATATTGTTTTAATATGTTTTTCATGAATACATGAAATGATAAACTACCGTAATTTCCCAAATATAACGCGCATTTTTTCCCCCCAAAATCAACTTGTAAAATCATGGTGCGCATTATAAACTGGAACATGGATGGAGACAGATATATATATGTATATATATATATATATATATATATATATATATATATATATATTAGTGGTGTCAACAATAATCGATGCGGCGATACATTCCGATGCGGGGCATGGACGATTCGATGCGGGCAACAAGCTGAATCGATTCAGCACATTTTAAAATATATAAGCACGTTCAAAAATCTTCCCTGCGCAATTCCGGTGATGCAACGGATTTGGTTTCCCCGTTTGTATTATTATTCTCATAACTCTGGTCAAGTTTCCCACCACCCTTGTAGAAGCCAAAACGTCTCCAGATGTCTGCTTTCAATGTCTTAGGTGCATCAATAATCTTTCTCGCTCCCTCTTTCTCCGCTTCAGCCATTGTTATGTTATGTCCTATCTCTTAAAGGTTAGATCTTGTGCCCGAACCCGAACGGGTCGGGTCGGGCCCAAAATGTTAAGCATTCACGGTTGGGTCGGGTCGGGTCGGGTCGGGTCGCAGCGCCGGACTAATAAATTATGAAGAAAAAAAAAAGGGATAAAACCGAGAGCAGGCTCTCGGTATTGTGCATTTGCTTGTGCATGCACATGAAAGCAGTGGCGCCGCCCGCTTTTTCTTTTTCCCCTTCGCTGTGGCCCTTGCGATTCGTTACAAAAGACACTTTTATTTATGCACACAAAGGCAACACAAATATGATCCTTTTGAATCTTCTCCTCTGTGTGTCTGCAAAATCGCATGTTTTTTTTTTTATATATTAAACTTTCCCAGCGTTATTTCGTTGTGTAAATGCTTTTATAATGATCATAAAAATATGTAGACTATTTAAACATTAAGAAAACTTGCGTTTTTTTCTGCCAACTCAAAGAAATGAAAATAAATTGCTGCTGCGTTTTTTTTTTTTTCCGCGTCACTCCAAGCCGGGTTGGGCTTCAATACCAGTGGGCCGTGTCGGGTCGGGCTGGATTTTTTAGGCACGATCTAACCTCTACTATCTCTCTGCTCTCTCGATTGCAAAAAACTGATATTTCCTCATGTTGAAACAGATTGTTATGGCTGCTAAAATGCATCTGCACTTCATTTTAATTCATTATTTTTTTATTGTCATGTGGGAGTTACTGATTGCATTTCTAAGTTGATTGCACATATATAGTGGGCTAGGCCTACATATTACTTGTGTTCTACATTGCAATTTAGTTGATGTTTTGTTTGCAACTGAACTGATCCCTGGATTGATATTGCGATAAAGATGCTGCTGCACTACAATATTTTCTTTTTCGTTTTCTTTAATATTGACTTGAATATTTTTATTGATGGGTTGTTGTGACTAAAATACAGTGACTGTTATTACTGATTTTGCACAGGAGTTCAGATGTTGCACTGTGTGAAAGGCTGCTATATTGTGTGTAAAAAAAAAAAAAAAAAAAAAAAAAAAGACAGAAAGCACTGGTCTCATTTAATGCATTCCAGGCTTTAAGGCATCGCGATGCATTGCCGAACCGAACCCAATCGAATCGTGACCCTCTGAATCGAATCGAATCGAATTGTGGCCCTCCGAATCGTAATCGAATCGAATCGTGAGGGCAGTGCCTTTGCACACCTCAGATTTTTTTTTTTTAATTGACACAGCCATGTTGTGTTGAAGAAATGTATGCGGCGATCCGTTGCCGACCATTACGGTACGTGACGTCACCATTTTGTTTCGGTAATACTTCATTCTGATCGGCCAAATGATTTCGTCTGTTAAATTCTGCTTTTTTCACTCGTCATAAAGCACAGAATTTAGTTTCTTGAACTCATTTGAGTCAACGTTTATTGGAGCTCCGCAACCCGGACCATAACAAATGTAACAACACAGACTTCCTGTGTCCGTCAACTATATCTGTCCCTCGGGAAACTCAAACCCAAATAACAATAGTTCCTATTGTTACTGTTGTGTCGACAGCGATGAGCGCTCTCGGATTTCCGACTTACGTTCTCACTTTCATTTTACCGTATCAATCCATGGAGGAAACATTTATTCATCATGATGAAATGAGCAAGTTATACAGCAGCCTTTAAAAGAAAAGTCACATCTGTTTGTTTTCTCCTGGATTCTGGTAAGTTCAAGAAGTCATCAGATCTTATTATTACCGTACATATTGTCAGTTTACGGTAAAGTTTTGAACTACCAATGTGCTCTGCTTGTGCTGTGTTTCACCAGTCAGTAAAATGAGTAATGGGTAATTGCTATTTGTAATAGTACCAGCAGTATTTATTACCGTATGTTTCGGACTATAAGTCGCACCTGAGTATAAGTCGCACCAGCCATAAAATGCCCAACAAAGAGGGAAAAAAAACAAAAGTCGCACCGGAGTATTAGTCGCATTTATGGGGGAAATTTACTTGATAAAATCCAACTCATAGTACAGATATGTCATCTTGAAAGGCAGTTTAAAACAAAAATACAATAGAGAACAACATGCTGAATAAGTGTACGGTATGATAATGTTACATGATGCATGAACAACGAAATGCGAACTTGGCCTGTATGTTAACGTAACATAGCTATTTAAGAGTAACTATAACATAAAGAAGATGCTAACAAGTTTACCAAACCATCAGTGTCACTCCAAAACACCCAAATAACGTGAAATGATATAATAATGTGTTAATAATTTCACACATGAGTCGCTCCTGAGTATAAGTTGCAACCCCATCCAAACTATGAAAAAAACTGTGACTTATAGTCCGAAAAATACGGTAAGTATTTAGTGCAGGTTTTTGGACTGGGGAACGAATTAATGGAATTATAATGTATTCTTATGGGAAAATCCTGCTCGACATACGACCATTTCGACTTAAAAACACAGCCTTGGAACGAATTAACTTTGCTTGTAGCGGTACCACTGTATTGTGCAGGCCTAGCAAGGATAAACATCCAATTCATGCAAACTTGGATAACTGGATGCGAATGCAAATTCATTGCTACTGACAGTTCTAGACGTCCAATGCATTTTTCCTTGAAGGGATGGCCGTCTCAATGTCCTTTCAATTCTACTTATCTACTGCAATAGTTTTTTTTTTTTATCCTTTAGGTGGAACTGTATGGACCTGCAAGCAAATATGTGAAAAATGTCGAGCCGATATCATTAACTTTAGTTTGTTCTTCAAGTACACCTGAAGTAGTGCATGTTTTATCTAAAAATTCAACAGGTACTGTGTCAGATCGATTTATCATGAAGCATAATGCTTTTGCTGTGCTTTATCCGAAGGCAAATAGAAGCATTGCCGGTGCTACAGTGCATTTCAAACATTTTAACAAAGTTATCAAACTCCTTCTTCTTGATTAGGCCGGACTATATAATGTGGGGGAGAAAAGTCCATTTTAAAGTCCAAGTCATATCGTGTATAAATGCATTCATGTATTTTTGCGTGTGTGTGTGTGTTAGATTTAGTTGGATGTCAGTGCTGTGACGGTTTTATTGCTCTAGACCTCTGCCGGGCAGGTTAGAGGAGGCAGCGCACGACTGATGAGCATGGCAGGAAATTGGCAGATGGAAGCATCCATTTCACCGCTAATTAGGGTGTCCAGAAGCCTGCCGACTGACAGGGTTCAACTGGGCAATGTAGTGCCTGCCAGCTCCCATCCCGTGCGCTTTATAAAATGCTCTTTAATTCCCCGGCACAATATCATTAACTTTGTAAGTGGATGAACACAATGGACAAGCAATTTAATTAACTTCTACCATTGAATGTTGGAGGGGAGACTAAATGAAATTAATGCACAATATTTCCCAGCGAGGCAGCCAACCTTGGGAGTGGGTCTGGATTGTTGGCAGGTCAGGCGCTGCCATGGGTTTGGCCTATTATGCCTTGTTTAGCCCCATCCTTAATATTTTCTTCAAACGAAAATAAAATCAGTGGTTTTAAGATCAATCATGACCGTCTGTCGCTCGGCATTCTGGGAGATTTTAGAATGATGAAGTGAAAGCCTGGAAACACTCCGCCAAAAGCTTTCACAGTCTACAAACATAAAATACAGATATTATATCAGACGTTTACAGCAATGAGCAATTCTTTGAAATTTAATCAATAAATGGGTTCATTGAGTTTGGTAAATTTAGCCATTGCAGCAATCTTCTTTTGTATGAGGGTAGATTACGCTATTGTAAATGTCACTGATCGCAATTATAGTTAAAATGATGTACAATATGTGTATTTGACTGTTTAAAAATATATACTACTGTAACATTTTGTTTTATTTACTAATTTCGATTTCAATTGGAATTTGAGTTCATCCATGTGAAAAATGGTGAACCTCTAACGTTTCAGTTTTTGTAATATTGTCGAAATCATGTGAGGGCTGACAGCGATCTTTCGCTGCCAGCCTCTCCCAATGGCAGCCAATGACTTAAATGGGTTCTATAGACACGTTTCCTGAGCGAATATTTGGTGGCACCATCTTTTACATTTTCTGCAACGGACTTCCAGTTTAGGCCACTATTTTTCAACTGGTGTGAGAGATTGTCAGGTGTGCCGTGAGAAATGATCCAATATCGCATTTTATCTCATCAGGTGGAGTTGCAATAGGAAGGAAGGAATAGGTAAAAAGTTCTCGGTCGTGTGCCGATGAGCGAGGTATTGCTCTTGTTGCGTTAAAGAACTGCTTGGATTTCTAGCAGTCAACCACCTTGTTGTCTGCGACAGTGTGGACCACAGCACGCCTACTGTACATCATTTGATTAGACTTGTCAAGTGTTGACATACACGAAAGTGTCCTTTCAATTTTATCCATATGTGACAACCGTCAATCCTCCCTGTGTTTTATTCCAACACATTATCGAGGACAGCAAGGGGGTTTATGGCTAGAAATCCGAGCAGTTCTTGAACGTGGCTCGAGCAGCTACATTGGGGCAAATAAATATTTAGTCAACCACCTATTGTGGAAGTTCTCCTACTTGAAAAGATTAGAGAGCCCTGTAATTGTCAACATGGGTAAACCTCAACCATGAGAGACAGAATGTGGGGAAAAAAACACTCACATTGTTTGATTTTTAAAGAATTTATTTCCAAATTAGAGTGGAAAATAAGTATTTGGTCACCTACAAACAGGCAAGATTCCTGGCTGTCAAAGAGGTCTAACTTCTTCTAATGAGGTCTAACAAGGCTCCACTCGTTACCTGTATTAATTGCACCTGTTTTAACTCATTATCGTTATAAAAGACACCTGTCCACAATCTCAGTCAGTCACACTCCAAACTCCACTATGGCCAAGACCAAAGAGCTGTCAAAGGACACCAGAGACAAAATTGTAGACCTGCACCAGGCTGGGAAGACTGAATCTGCGATAGGTAAATTAGCGAATGACCTACAGAGAGCTGGGACCACAGTAACAAAGGCTACTATCAGTAGCACAATGCGCCGCCAGGGACTCAAATCCTGCACTGTCAGACGTGTCCCCCTACTGAAGAAAGTACACGTCCAGGCCCGTCTGCGGTTCGCTAGAGAGCATTTGGATGATCCAGAAGAGGACAGGGAGAATGTGTTATGGTCAGATGAAACCAAAATAGAACTTTTTGGTAGAAACACAGGTTCTCGTGTTTGGAGGAGAAAGAATACTGAATTGCATCCGAAGAATACCATACCAACTGTGAAGCATGGGGTTGGAAACATGATGCTTTGGGGCTGTTTTTCTGCAAAGGGACCAGGACGACTGATCTGTGTAAAGGAAAGAATGAATGGGGCCATGTATCGAGAGATTTTGAGTGAAAATCTCTTTCCATCAGCAAGGGCATTGAAGATGAGACGTGGCTGGGTCTTTCAGCATGACAATGATCCCAAACACACAGCCAGGGCAACAAAGGAATGGCTTCGTAAGAAGCATTTCAAGGTCCTGGAGTGGCCTAGCCAGTCTCCAGATCTCAACTCCAGAAAATCTAGAAAATCTGTGGAGCGAGTGGAACGTCCGTGTTGCCCAACGACAGCCCCAAAACATCACTGCTCTACAGGATATCTGCATGGAGGAATGGGCCAAAATACTAGGAACAGTGTGTGAAAGCTTGTGAAGAGTTACAGAAAACGTTTGGCCTCCGTTATTGCCAACAAAGGGTACATAACAAAGTATTGAGATTAACTTTTGGTATTGACCAAATACTTATTTTCCACCATGATTTGCTAATAAATTCTTTAAAAATCAGACAATGTAATTTTCTGTTTTTTTTTTCTTCCACATTCTCTCATATGGTGGAGGTTTTCTCACGTTGACAATTACAGGCCTCACTAATATTTTCAAGTGGGAGAGCTTGCACAATTAGTGGTTGACTAAATACTTATTTGCCCCACTGTATAAACTCAAATATTATGTCATTCTTTTTTATTGCAGATATTGATCACTATAAACAGGGGTGCACATAAGTGGTCCGCATGCGCGCATGCGTACTGGACGTAGACGAACGCGCTGGCCCTCAACGGCTTCCATACGCTTTTGCGTACCAATGGCTGACAAATGTATTGGCGGCGGACACGAGAAAATCACTTCTCAAAATTTCAAAGAGGCAGGCCCCACTGAGTAATTATTTCCGTGTTCCCCCACCCCCGTCAAAAGACAGACAGACGACAGAGACGTCACCGGAGCTATCGAAAAAAGGACTTTTGCTGAAAAATGGCTGCAGGAGGTACCATGGCTAGAAGCAAATGATGCTCGCACGGAAATGTGGTGCAAAATTTGCCATTAGAATCCCAATGTCGCTGATAAGAGCAGCGCATTTTATATAGGGTCAAATAATTTCAGCCATCCAAACTTTGAAAAGCACGAAAAAAAACAGCATGTGGCAATGTGGCGATGTCAGACAGGACCCCACTCGCCCTATGGACAAGCGGCGGAATAAAGTCAATGAAGAACAGCGCCATGCACTGACAAACGTGTTTTTGCCCGCATTTCACAAAGGTAAACATGCACGTTCAATGAGGTCTTATGAGGAGGACATCCCACTTTTAC
The DNA here is from genome assembly GCF_030265065.1 of Corythoichthys intestinalis. Lineage (NCBI taxonomy): Eukaryota > Metazoa > Chordata > Actinopteri > Syngnathiformes > Syngnathidae > Corythoichthys > Corythoichthys intestinalis. Next base: position 42,871,921 of record NC_080404.1, on the reverse strand, counting down.
AAAGGCTTGGAGTTAATGTGGGAGCCGCATAATGCCCTTTATTTTGAATTAGTGCTTTTATGTTTATTTCTTTACATTTCACTTCAAAGTAATGGCAAATTTGTTGTGCCAATTGATGTTAATCAAGCGTTAATTGTTAGTATAATTAATTAAAGGTAATTGGCTCTAAGTAAAGCTTGTCATAATTTTATTGCATCAGGTGGGTCGGCTCTCAAGCTCAATGAGGACCAAGTCACATCTCCAGGTCCTCATTTGAGAACAAATATGTGCACCCCTGACTATAAAGCTTTTTGACAACTTGATTCAGTTTCTTGTTTTATTTAAAACAATTGGTGCATGTGCAAAACAGGTAAAAAAAAAATCACATTGTATATAACTATTGGAAACATCTTAACGAAGGTGGAGTATAAATTTGAGCCTTCCATCATCAATGTTGAATGCACTTAGTCTCAATATTTGTCCATCAACATAAATGTTGTTGTGAGGCACATCAAGTTGTCTTCCCTTGCCTAACAGCGTTTTCCACTGGTAAACAAATGAACAAAAAATGTGTAACACTTGAATTTATGCATTTAAGGTAAAAAGCCTGTGTATAACTTGTAGTAGATAAGTGTTCCATTTCCATATCATTGATGTTGATGAATCGCTTATGTAAAGCTAATTATGCCTCCGCTATGACGCAACACACAGAATTTTAGTCAAATTGTACATAATTGTACCTGTTATTGCTTTGTGGTGGTACTGTCTTTGTTCCTTATCTGCCTTCATGAATGCAAAATTCCCATATTCATGTATGAGGACATATTCAACTTGATGCTTCGGAGCGTTTCGGGTCCATGATTGCGTTTCCATCCACTGCTACTAAATCAATACAATACTAAACTATTTTGGTTGTGGTGACTCTTAGCCATTTCTTCATGTTGTCCGCCCGTCTTGATGATGGCAAATGGATTCAGCATTTCCAAATTTTCTTTTTTGTACGATTTTGATGGGTAATGCCACTCCAGCTTCACTGTTGTTTTGGTTGGAGAAAGTGTAAAACGGAAGTCACGGCAGAAATGCGGAATTACCTCGGAAATTTGTCTATAGAGATTATAAAGGGTTAAAGTAAAGAATGGCAATCAAAGTACAGTACAGATTTTTGTGTGGGCATTTGGAAGAATATGTAATAAGGCTGTTCAATTATCACTTTAAAATTAAGTTGGACAAATTAAATCCCATACCCGTGCCACGTAGCAAGCACCCCCACAGAAAGGGCTTATTCAAGACTTGACAGATGGTTCCAATACTTGGGCCTCCTTCAAATCACAGGAAGTGATAGAAGTAGTTTTAATGAGAGTTTTTTTGTGTGTATCCAGTCAGGCTTTCCAGGCAGCCAATGAATAATAGACATTGTGGCTCAATACTGTGAATACTCAATCAATGGCTCAGGGAGAGGGCCTTGGCAAACACATATGGCAGATTGGGGGTAGCCAGTTTACTCTGCAGCAGTAGAAAATACTAAGGGCCGCTTCATCTCTATCACTACTCTGAAAACACACACCATCTCCATTGATGTGGCTAACTTTTGTGCCGTGGATGACGAACAAGCTGTTTTTTGGTCTAAGGGGCTCCTGTGAAGGTACTTGTTTAGTCCAAAATCTTTTGTATTACTCATTCGCTGCCATTGACAGACATAGACATCAAATACATTGATTGATCATCTTTCAGTGCCATTGACAGCGATAGACGTCCAATCCATTTTGACTGGGAGAGGCAGGCAGCGACTAATTGTTATTTTAAAGTAGCCCTGTCGCGATAACACATTTTAGTAGGCGATATATTGTCTCATAAATTATTGTTGATATACGATATTATCTAATCTAATGACAATACATCTTTAAAAAATCACCCATTCAAATGCAATAAATTGTTATACTTAAATAAAACACAACCTCTATTATAAATATTAAAAAAAAACACACATTGCGTAACGAGTCATTTGAAAGGTAGCTAAGTGCAGAATATGAAATAGGTGACAAGCCCAATGCCCAAATTGTTCTCTGCTAATAACAACCCATCAAAATGGTCTATTTGATCCAAAATGACTGTCGACTTGTCCTGCAAAGTGCACATGTTGGCAAATTTGAAGTCAAAATATTCATTGCCTATCACCTTTTTCATAATGGGTGTCATTTTAAAGCTATTCTGGGTGTCGAATCTGAAGTATGTCAGATTAATTCCAGAAATCTTCATTTAGGTGTTGAACATGACGTGCTTTTATTTTGAAATGTTCGCCGGAAGTACGTTCGCTAAGCCGCTAACCATACACTTTAAAAAAAAAGAAAAAAGTGCACTTCTCTTCGTCATGCATGACTTATTTATTTTTTTCGCATCGTTTGCAAATGCTGTAAACCAGAGATTTTTCATGTTTGAAGTGTCACCTTTTAACCGTATTTTTGCGTTTTGGAGAAGATTGCCAATGTTGTATAGCAGGCAAAAGTGGTTAGCACATTGTCTTTTTTTATTAGCCTCAATATCACAACGCTAACGTTCTCAAATGTTTAATATAGATGTGTTTCCTTATTTTGTATGTCTGAACTAATTCTACGATGTTTTGCTGGCCGATAAACTTCAGTGAAGGTCTCATATGCAATCAACACGCGCGTGTGCCGAGTGCACGCAGCAGACGCAAACATGCATGCGGTGATAAATCACAGCCTGGAAATTTACCGTCCTCATTTTCATTTACCGTGCGATAAATTGACTTATTGCATATCGCAGTAGGCTTCTTACAATCTCTGTAGCATGGACTTGATGAGTAACAAACAGTATTCTTCATAAATTTGGTGCCAACTCACTTTGATTGCAGTTGCCAATTCATCCTCGCACGTCAGAGCCTTGCTGTGGATGATTTTTTTTTCAATTTCCACCACAGGTTTTCAATAGGGTGGAGATTTGGGCTATTTGCAGGCTACGACATTGACTGGATGAGTCTTTCTCCAAGGAATGCTTTAACAGTTTTAGCTCTGTGGCATGATGCATTGTCATTTTGGAAAATGACAAACATATTTTCAATTGAAGGGATAAGAAAGCTGTCTAAAATTTCAATGTAAACTCGTGCATTTATTGAAAATTTAACCACAGCCATCTCCCCAGTGCCTTTGCCTAACATTTAGCCCCATATCATCAAGGACTGAGGGAATTTTGATGTTTTCTTCAGGCAGTCGTCTTTGTAAATCTCACTGGAACGGCACCTAACAAAAGTTCCAGCATGGTCACCTTGTCCAATAAAGATTCTTGACTCGTCACTGAAAATAACCTTCATCCAGTATTTCACAGTCCAAGATTACCTCCCCTTAGCCCATTGCAGTCTTGTTCTTTTCTGTTTAAGTGTGAATAATGGTTTCCTTTTAGCTTTCCTGTATGAAAATCCCATTTCCTTTAGGCGATTTTGCACAATTCTGTCACATACCTTGACTCCAGCTTCCTCCCATTTCTTCATTTGTCTTGTTGTACATCTTCTGTTTTCAAGACATATGGCCTTCAGTTGTTTGTCATGACATTTGGATGTCTTCCTCGGTCTACCAGTACGCTTAACTTTAACAACCTTGCCATGCTGTTTGTACTTGGTCCAGCTGACTGTGAACAGCCCACATTTTTGGCAACCATACGTGTAGTGTTACCTTCTTCAAGAAGTTTGATAGTCCTCTCTTTGGTCTCAAGAGACATCTCTCATGTTGGAGCCATGATTCTTGTGAATCCACTATGTCCAGCATCCCTCCAAGGTGTGATAACTGCAGTTTTTAACAGCTGACTAATGAGCAGATCTAATCTGAGGCAGGGGCCCAATTAAGGAAGGGAAATTGACTGGGTGTGTCTGTATTTTCTACTCTAAATGGAGTGATTCCATATTTTTTTCTTCAGAATGGAGTGATTCTGTATTTATTTCCCTGCACTTGCTCTATAAACGTAAAATTTACTGACCATCACAATGTTTTTTATTCATTTTCTTTAGTGTGTCTGAATGCCAAGGAGTTGCACGTTTGAACTAGTTCTTTTTTTTTTTTTTTTTTTTTTCAAGCTTTGTTATCCGAGTTTGTTCTACATAATAAAATGTCTTAGTGAGTGCTTGTCCGAGACTGGTAATTCCATACTTTTTGCTAGGGGTTGTATATAATATCATTTAAGCCATTGGAACTCTAGGAAGGTTTTTTTAGTTTGAGATTTGTTCATGGCAATATGCCAAAATCGCTATCAATGGAAGCCAGTCAGTTAATTGTCTATTTACAGGTGAAAGAAGGGCTAAATTTGTAATAGATTGTTGCATCCAGTCATGAAATTGAGATGCAAATATGTGCCAATTAACCTTTTTTCCTAATTTATTTTGTATGGGTTTGATGTAGGGCTGCAGCTATCGAATATTTTAGTGGTCGATTAATCGATTAACTATTTAGTTCGAATAATTGAGTAATCGGATAAGGACCATAAAAAATTAAAATACTTGAGCTTAGCTTGAGTTGGCTAACTTGTATAGCAAAAGTCTGCTAGCCTAAATACTATAAAATGCGAACGTTTTTTTACAGTGCTGTTTACGAATGGTTCAGACACATATTCCGACAAAAAAGGGCCACATATACCAATAAAGTAAATTACGAATGCATTAAAAAACATTACCTCAAACAAAAACAAAAGCTTATGTTGGTCTTAACAGGGAGCAGATGGATTCAGCCGTGTGAAATGAGGTAGACTAGAGGGCCATTTATCCACCCAAATCAAAAAAACTAAATGCAAACACTTTCAAAACAAGCTAATACAACGCCACTTTAATTAAACAATACTTGAAGCAGCCAAATTTAATTCGAATCTTTTTTTCTAATCGAATACTCGAGTTAATCAATTAATCGTTGTAGCACTAGTTTGATGACAGATCATCAAAAATACATCTGATAGATTTGCAATGGCGGGATTATGTTTTTGGATAGCCTCTCGGTGTAGACAGATAGTCAATTTGGATAGTCAATGCTACCATTATCAATTAATTCACTATGCATGCCTTCACTTCGTTTATGTTCAAGTCAGAGCTTTTATCCATTTTTCCTCTTAAAACCTCACTGGACATGCCACACTTTGTTAGTGGCAGTGGAATAGCAGAATATTACTCCCAAGAAGCTGTACAGTGACATTCTGATGACACTGGAGTGTGTATGTGGCAGCTCTCTTGGGACTGCTGGCTTTCCCTTAGCCCAGATTGGAGGTGAGACCTTGAAGAAAAATTATTACTTTTATGTTTGCTTTATGGCCCATTTTTCACGTTAAATGCAGAAAATCTATTCAGAGGTCACAGAAATCCTGCTTCTCTCCATTGGCCAGAACTAATTCTTGCAGCCCTCGGTATCGATAAAGCATTCATGGGAGCAAAGTATGCAGACTATGTACTGCAGCACTCAAGTCTTTATTTTCTTCCAGCCAGTCTATTGGGACTTGTTCAACCCTTATCTGCTGGGGTATTAGAAATGTCAACTGCACACTTGCATGAACACACACACGCAGAAAGCAGAGCAGAGCAGAGCCAATGTTCCCTTATCTTTAAGTGGCATTGGCAATACAAGTCATGATAAGAGATAGCATCGGCTGAACAAGCCATAAAATCAGAGATTTTATGGTGCAGTTATTGTCTTTCTGTCCGCAATTATAGTGATTACTCATTTCCCCTTAGCTCTCCAGTAGCACGCACCTAATAGACTACATTTTACTAATGGGGAATTAAGTAGCCGCTGTGGCATATGGGTTTATAAATATGTAAAATATATTTTTAATTATTTCATGGGAATCTGGCAGCTAATCAATAAAGTGAGACGTGACGAACATACGTTTGACACAGGCCATTGTAAAGCTTCTGGTAAATGATAAGCATGGCCTGTCAGCACAGCCCGACCCTAATGAATATTTGGAGCCTGTCATGTTAAGAGACAAATGGATTAATTGTGGCCTGCTAATATAATAGCTTCTTCATGGAGAGTCATGCAGTGAGGCAGATAAGAGGGAGCATAGCAGGCACTTGCTCTTATAAACTTGATGTAAATTGGATATTTACAAGGGTTGAGGGTTAAGTTGTGTACAGAAAGCTAGAGGATAGTTGTGTATTCATTTGTGTCCTTCCAATTAATTGTCTGATTCATTGAGAAGAATGGGCAAGCAGTGACATAGAGAAGCAAATGTTTAGATCATTTCTTTTGTCATTTCATACACTTCTACTTTGATTAGAATTTCCTTAGCTAAGTTAGAATGTTATTTTTGTAGAAGTGTGTATACATTTCAACAAAGAGGTTGCCTACATTTACAGTACTACAGTATATTATACCAGTGAATCAAAACATTGTACTCTAAGTAGGCCTACAACTTGAAAAATATAATTTGAATGTAGTAGCCTCATTAGTTAAAAAAAGACAAAATAGTTTTAGAAGAATTCATTCAAATCTTTATGCTACACTGCAAATTTATAACGTCTTAATCAGATTATTTTTCTTAAATCTAGTCCATTTTGTTTTGAGTGTTAAAGCAACACTAGGTAACTTTTCAACCTTTATAAAATATTTTCATAACATTTGTGATAATATGTTGACTGAGAACTAGTTGAATGAACTCTCTCTTATATCTTGAGGGGGGCTATCGCTTTCACCGGCACTAATTAACTTTGAAGAGGGTGGCAGGAATCCTGCCACACACACAAAAAAAAACTACCAATGTGCTGACTGCTTTATGGCATACGTCACTTCCCCCTTTCCCCATGTGCTATAAAGACAAAAGTCGATGCGAACGCTTTCGAGGGGAATTCTGCAAAGATGGCTGAGCAACAAAAGACAAAAAGTTTTTTTTCTGAGGAGGAAAAAAAGGCAGGCTACAAGGATATAAAAAATAAAAATTGGCCCGACATTCACTCTATGATGCTGATGAGTCCAGGTGGGGTGGCGGTTTAGCCATGCGGCAGTCAACCATCATATTCTATTGTTTAGCCACAACTGGAGGACCTTATTACTCTTCATTTTTCACACAGCCGCTGGAAATGTTGTTTAATCCATCTGCAGGCAACCGGGGGATTGATTTTTGATTGATGATGATTTTACGACACCTTGCGGGTGTGCGCTGGTCTTCATGGGAAACGCAGTCTTCCTTTAGGCAAAACACTACCGGCGTCGCTAAAATCGACCGAAACTGAAAAGTTACCAAGTGTTGCTTTAAAGAAGAGTTAACAGATGATTGCGTCAGATTGAGTACATATTAGTATTTGTTCTTATTAAGCACATACATCTATAAATTTGCTGTCAAATATGTTTTTGAACAATATCTGTTCTGGAATTAAGAACATTTCTAACAAACAAGCTTTATTTTTAAGATATATATATATATATATATATATATATACTATGTGTAATATACTAATTTATTGCTGAAAATAATCCTGTTAAGTTTATTTTCAGCTAACTATTTTTCGTATTTCAAGAAATCTGAGTAAAATTTACATGAAGCACTGGCAGATAATTTCACTTATTTCTATTATATTTACAATGAAAACAATGGAATTTAACTAGCTTTAAAGAGCATACGACACCAGAAAAAAAGTCTTAAATGGCATTATTATGTGAATTAGAATCATATTTTGAGACGATTCGACCATATACAACAATTTAGCAAAGCGCAGATGACGAGAAATTAGTCTTTTAATCTGCCGGTTAGCCACGCCTACAATTATAGGGCTTTAGCGTCCCCAACAGGTGGATGACGTCAGCGGTAGACTAGGCTCATCGGTTTTACTATTCAGCCCATTGAGGGGGAATTTTTCAGAACGAGGAAAATGAGACGAAGAGAGCTGCAAAATGTCATTGTTTCAGTCTCTCTACTCCCAATATTTTTACAGGATATTCTTTTTATCCAAGTATTTTCCCCAATAGCTATATAAATGGCTTGAGAAGGACCAGTCAGCCCGTCGAGGGGGAACTATTCACAATGAGGAAAACGCGACGAAGAGAGCGGCAAAATGTCATTGTTTCTGTCTCTTTACTTCAATATTTTTACAGGATATTCTTTTTATCCAAGTATTTTTCCCCAATAGCTATATAAATGGCTTGAGAAGGACCAGTCAGCCCGTCGAGGGGGAACTATTCACAATGAGGAAAACGCAACGAAGAGAGCGGCAAAATGTCATTGTTTCTGTCTCTTTACTTCAATATTTTTACAGGATATTCTTTTTACCCAAGTACTTTCCCCAATTGCTAAATAAATGGCATGGTCATGACAAATAACTTGTGCTAAATGGAATATAAAATAATAAAAATCCATTTATTCAAGACGACATGGCAAAATTACTCCATAATGGTCAAAACAGTCGACTTTACCTTTACTGTCACACCTGCCGAACGATATTTTATGACACCTAAATCGGACATATGTCATTTCCCTTCCCCGGCTTCGGAGAATGTAAACAGACCAGAAGGAGTGACAGCTAGCCGACATGCTAACCCGAACCGAGGGATGTTTCAAAGTCTTCGAAGTGGAAAATCACACATAACTAGCCTGGATTATTTGACATGACGACCCGGTTGTCGAGTTTCTTTGCGGATCGGCAAACCGCCCGGCGGAGAGCAATTTACAATTCGTTCCCTGGAGGAGGGTGGCTGGAATTGTTGTGTAGCTAACGCGCTAACAGCTAACTGCTAATGAGCGTGAGGATAGCTTTTTACATGCCTATCAATGATCAAACGTAAGTAGTCCTTTATTTAAAGGAATTTTATAGTGTTTACTTTGTAATCACTGTATTCGTATTTGACATAATACAAAACAAGATGTTTACTCACTTCCTTGTAAGTCCAATGGTCCCACAGTAAATATCCACGGTGAATGGGAACCTTTTGAAACTCCAAAAAGGCGCATACGCCTCTCCCGCATACAGAATGATTTTTCTGCAGCCGTTTGGCTGGCGTGATGCAAAAAATAAAAGTATTAATCCGCAAAATCAGCTGAATCCTTCGTCCTCATACACAACAGTACACTGTAGCGTGAAGAGGACGTCTTCTACCGTACACGTCACAGCGCCCTCCTCCTCAATGCGAGACCGAAGCCGGAAGTCACTCATTTTCCTGGCGCGGGATTCAAAAAACTAAATAAATATAGCGATCGCTTCCACACACATCCAAGCGGTCCATATCATTCAGGAGCATAAAATACCACGTGTATTATGAAATAAACATGCTTTTTCGTGTCACAAGCACTTTAAGAAGGTGTGTTTTTGCAGTGTATAAACTCTAAATTGTGAAGTCATAAAGCCTTTGTATTACAAGAAATTGTGAATTCATAAAGCCATTGTATTACAAGAAAAAAATATATACTATGCTAGAAACAACAATCCTCGGTTTCCTGTCAGGAAGTAAACATCACTTTCAAATAAAATATAAAAAGATTGTCAGAGGTTTAAGATGGACTATTACAAGAAATAATTAAAAAAAATATAATGAGGGGAAATTAAAATTAAGCAACTTTAATAATTCTACATAAAATACATTTGTAATTCGGAGATATATTGTACATATTAAAAACGCAACCATAAATGAATGAAGTTACAACTGAACTATATTACTGTTATTCAATCGTGTACCGGCAGAGTCACCCCACATGCAACTAGTGGTACTGTCATATACCAAATTTTCTCATCGTACCCAGTACGTTTGAACTTAACTCTGATTAATGATGACTGTTCAAATAGGAATATTCCATCAACATTTTTCACGCACTGTTGGGCTCAAAACATTATTTTCATAAAATTACTGTTTGAGTCACCATAATATAAGCCCAGTATTTACAGAATTCTAACATTTTTGGGACACATCAGCCCTCCAGTTAAATAGTATTTACACAAACTGCCTCAGAAAGCATGGTATGCCTTTCTAGCCATCAATGCGTATAAGATTTACCGTTCGTAGAAAGAAAGAAAGATAACACAAAGACAATTGAGCAGTGGAGGTGGGATTTCTTGGAAGCCTGGAAAGAGTGGGAAGATGTGACCTTGAGTATTGCCTTTGCCCAATGCTATCCCCTCTTATTCCTTATCCCCCTCCTCTATCTGTCTCCCTTTTTCTCTGTCCTCCATTGCAGTGAGGAAGTAGGGGAGCGCACATGAGGTACAGGTCAGCAGCCGCTCCCCTCATCAATTAAATGTGCGACAGTGTTTTTTTCCGATGGCTGAACTTATATGTCAAGGAGATGAGCAGGACCTCATGTTTGTGCTTTTGACAAATCAGCAAATGTTTAATCTCAAGATGTGCCAGCACTCATAAATAATGCAGGCTGGGCCCAAACTGTCTCGCTTCCTGTCGGAGAGGCGTTTTCTCCAGGCCTCAACCGGAAAGTACAAGGAGGCTAAACCCAAGTCTTGTCTCCTTCATCTGATCGAGCCCACAAATCCTCACTTCATCGCTTACATGTTTCCCCTTGACTTCAGTGTATTTATATCCTTTACTTTCTAGTTTTAGCCATTAACTACTTGCAATACCCACTTGTATTTCCATTAGTACTCTTCTTTATCGAAAAAGTCTCTCACAAGCGTTTGCCCAAAGGAAGAAAAAAGACTGAGAATTATCCCGAGGCAGAAGTCTGCCATCTCAAAGCCATAGCGGATTGAGCTTGAGCTTTGCCTTCAGTTGCCCTCAATGTAAATAGGGCCAACAGAAAGCAGTGTAGTGGACTGTGAACCGCATCAAATCCCCATCTGTGCGACTCACTTTTTCCTGGGAAAGTTTTCCGTTTGTTCACAGAGAAAATTTCGATTTTAAGCCTATTGAAGTGGATCTTTACCCATTCAAAGGTCCGACTGAATGCGTCCTTTAGTTAGCTAAAATTGATCAGCCGCCATATTAGAAGACATGAGTATGGTGCATACACAGACTGGGCTGTTTACTGTACTGTGGGTATGTTACCAATTCTACCCCTATTTGAGTACAAATATAGCGTGAGAAAGACTTGCAGATTTCCACAAAATTTGTTTCTTGGTTGTCATCTGATCCTGTATATGCTGAACACACTGTTGTATGTCTTGCTATGATTCATCTGAAATTACAATAACTCCTCGTTTTTCGCGGTTAAAGGGGACCATAACCCGCCGCAATAAGTGAAAAAGCGTGAAGTTGCCCCCCCCCCCCCCACAAAAAAAAAAAAACAAGAAAAGAAAAAGGTTCAATATATTCAGATTTAGCATCGGAAAGAGATACATATACACGTTTTTCACTTGTTTCCCTCCAAAGTATAATTAATTTAAAAAAAAAAAAAAAAAACTATGTACATATATATTTTAATAAATGGTTTCTAAGCAAATGTAATAATTATGATGTTTTAAACATCTTACTGTCCCAGTGAATTATTTTTAAACAAGAATAAAGTAGAAAATGCTCGTCTCTATTAAATGCTTCATTGAGTGAGTCCACTCAAATCTGCTCAAGTTGCTCACTTACACACAATGAGTTGCCAAAGCACCTGTTTAACAAGTTAAACGATGATTGATGCATGCGGCGCTTTAAAGTTTCGACTTCCAAGCGTCGCTGGCAAGATCAGACCTTAACGTCTGTCAATCATCGTTAACTTTAATAAGGACTCCAGTGAACTGCTTGACCAAGAAAAGCGGCAGGAACGAGAGTGAGAGACTACATGATCGGATTGGGACAGCTGTATGAAGTACTTCATTTATTTATTTTTTAATTGAAAAAAAATCCACAATGAACTGAAGCCTAAGTTATTCTTCTGCGTTTTGGTGATGGAGTAGCGACGGCGTAGACCCTACGTCGTCAACGAGCATTTGAAGTTCTGCGTCAAGGTAACGTGTTGCTCTGTAATTCACCGCCAAGCCAATAGAGGGTTGTTGCGTTGTGTTTGTGCGGTTTTGGGGGTTTCTTGTCGAATTCCTTGAGTTTTCTTCCAGTTAGACAACAATGGCAACCGAGATGGAACGCTTGAATGGGGATCTTCAGCTCATTGAACAACAAATGTTTATCATACAAATGTTTAGGCGCAGGCGACGCAGAAGACGGTTGTGTAGGTGGTCTGTCCGACCGTTGATGCCGCACAGAGACTGGCAGTCACATTATGAATTCTAGCATCGGGTGGAATCCAGCAAGTTGCGTTAGTTGTCCAGTAAATGTTTTGTTCGATTTCTTTACCGTGTCGTACAACCAGCCAGTGGGAAGCCATAGCAGCTGGCTATGAAACTTCGCAAACTGCGTTGGAAGCCTTGATGATAAACACGTTATCATAAAAGCACCGAGGCACTCTCAATCAGTGATGATGTATCAAGTGTGTGAACTGTCTGTTGTTGAAAATTAAACATCAAAACAAGTCTTTTGACACCAAACATGTGCTTTATTCTTGATATACTTCGTCTAAAATGTAAATAAGTCACAGACTCACAGCAAACATATGTACAAAAAAATGATAAAGTGCACCAACCAAAAATACGACAGAAAGTCATAAAAAGCTAGCATTTTTTGGCCGGCTGGGTCACCGCTTCGTGTGGCCATTCGCTTCCGAATACACACACATTCACTGACCTCTCCAGCCCCGTATTTTGAGCAAACTCCTCCCTTGACGAAATATTGTACAAGTGGTCGTATTTGCGGACCTCTCCGATGATCCTCTCATCAGCTTGGTCCATTTTTGAGTGTAGCGCAAGACTGTTTGAAAATGGCGGTGGTTTCGTGCTAAACCGGAAACATATATATATATATATATATGTTTAAAATATAAAGAGCTTACTCTAAGCCGCTATAGAGACTGACCTCTAGCATGGAAAAGAACTGCACAAGGTTCAAATCAGGGTGTTCAGCCAGACACACAAACACTACATAGTGTTTCCATAACAAAAATGTGGAGGAATATGAGAGACAAAAGATAAGTTAGTCCCAACATGCCGTAACAATCAGCTCTGTCGCAAAGACAGAGTATTATCCATCTGCTGACATACGCGAATGCTGTCTAGTTCTGATTAAATCTGTACCAATTTTATGTGTCATGGAACTGCTTAACTGGTCACTAAGTACCTTGGACAAGATTTTCTCAACAATGCGACCTACAGTGCCTTGCAAAAGTATTCGGCCCCCTTGAACCTTGCAACCTTTCGCCACATTTCAGGCTTCAAACATAAAGATATAAAATTTTAATTTTTTGTCAAGAATCAACAACAAGTGGGACACAATCGTGAAGTGGAACAAAATTTATTGGATAATTTAAACTTTTTTAACAAATAAAAAACTGAAAAGTGGGGCGTGCAATATTATTCGGCCCCCTTGCGTTAATACTTTGTAGCGCCACCTTTTGCTCCAATTACAGCTGCAAGTCGCTTGGGGTATGTTTCTATCAGTTTTGCACATCGAGAGACTGACATTCTTGCCCATTCTTCCTTGCAAAACAGCTCGAGCTCAGTGAGGTTGGATGGAGAGTGTTTGTGAACAGCAGTCTTCAGCTCTTTCCACAGATTCTCGATTGGATTCAGGTCTGGACTTTGACTTGGCCATTCTAACACCTGGATAAGTTTATTTTTTAACCATTCCATTGTAGATTTGGCTTTATGTTTTGGATCATTGTCCTGTTGGAAGATAAATCTCCGTCCCAGTCTCAGGTCTTGTGCAGATACCAACAGGTTTTCTTCCAGAATGTTCCTGTATTTGGCTGCATCCATCTTCCCGTCAATTTTAACCATCTTCCCTGTCCCTGCTGAAGAAAAGCAGGCCCAAACCATGATGCTGCCACCACCATGTTTGACAGTGGGGATGGTGTGTTCAGGGTGATGAGCTGTGTTGCTTTTACACCAAACATATCGTTTTGCATTGTGGCCAAAAAGTTCCCTTTTGGTTTCATCTGACCAGAGCACCTTCTTCCACATGTTTGGTGTGTCTCCCAGGTGGCTTGTGGCAAACTTTAAATAAACGAGACCTTTTATGGATATCTTTGAGGAATGGCTTTCTTCTTGCCACTCTTCCATAAAGGCCAGATTTGTGCAGTGTACGACTGATTGTTGTCCTATGGACAGACTCTCCCACCTCAGCTGTAGATCTCTGCAGTTCATCCAGAGTGATCATGGGCCTCTTGGCTGCATCTCTGATCAGTTTTCTCCTTGTCTGAGAAGAAAGTTTGGAAGGACGGCCGGGTCTTGGTAGATTTGCAGTGGTCTGATGCTCCTTCCATTTCAATATGATGGCTTGCACACTGCTCCTTGAGATGTTTAAAGCTTGAGAAATCTTTTTGTATCCAAATCCGGCTTTAAACTTCTCCACAACAGTATCTCGGACCTGCCTGGTGTGTTCCTTGGTTTTCATAATCCTCTCTGCACTTTAAACAGAACCCTGAGACTATCACAGAGCAGGTGCATTTATACGGAGACTTGATTACACACATGGGATTCTATTTATCATCATCGGTCATTTAGGACAACATTGGATCATTCAGAGATCCTCACTGAACTTCTGGAGTGAGTTTGCTGCACTGAAAATAAAGGGGCCGAATAATATTGCACGCCCCACTTTTCAGTTTTTTATTTGTTAAAAAAGTTTAAATTATCCAATAAATGTTGTTCCACTTCACGATTGTGTCCCACTTGTTGTTGATTCTTGACAAAAAAATTAAATTTCATATCTTTATGTTTGAAGCCTGAAATGTGGCGAAAGGTTGCAAGATTCAAGGGGGCCGAATACTTTTGCAAGGCACTGTACATCGAGCCAACATCCATATCCGGCCAACACTTTCACATCTGGATAACGGAGGATCTCTTAGCAGAAAAAACTAACCTAATCAATGAGCAAACGGATGATTGACTGCTTGACCCAAGTGTCACGTCTAATCAACTTTTTCGAAGATAATTCATGTGTAAAAAAAAAAAAAAAAATACTGGTATCACAATGTGAAATGCCTACGTTATCATGCGAAGATTTGCATCCTTTGGTTTAATGGGGACGGGATTTAATAAGCCCAGGCTTCTCCCATCAGCCCTTGTCTTTTCTTCGGGTTAATTAATCTTATCACAATGCTATCTTGTAACTGTCAAAGATACCGATGATGATGACAATAAACAGCAAACAACAGTCTGAGCGGACCAATCACAGTCCATTTGGGTTGGCGTGATGCGTGGTCAGGATTTTGTGGAGGTGCATGTCAGGCTACGGCCGACGGTCGTAAATTGAGTGCCCTGACGGTGTAGGTCCACCGCAGAAGCATAAACCAGCTTTGAGGGCGCGAAGTTTGAAGCGAAAAGTAGCGAGGGATCACTGTATTTGAATTGTGCATTACAAAGAATGCATAATATGAGAGCATCTTCTAAATCATGTCTCCTGTTCTTGCAGGCTCTTGGAAGTTTCTACTTCATTCACGAGTCTTTGAAAAACATCCAGCAGTTTGATTTCAAAGGTGAGTGACTCATATTCATCAAAGCAAGAAATGAGACCCTGCCATGGTGGGCCCTCATCGGACACAACCATTTGCAGGCTATTCCCGCTTCAATCAAAACCAACGAGCTAAGATTGTCTTTGAGGATAATGTAAAAAGAGCGGGACCGACTGGTAATGCTTATTAATATTAGGATTTAATTCATCAGATTTCGGGCCTACAGTAATGGTGTTCGGCGGGTTATTGGACAGTTACGGCGGTCTCATCAGCCTGCGGTGTCAGAGGGCCCCAGGGTCCCGTGGCCACGCTAATTAAAGAAGGGATATAGATGTGGGAGCGCCTTGCTTCCTATTACACCCAAGTCAGCATTAGCACCCGTTACCCCAGTGAAGGACAGGGCGACAGCAGGATAGAGGTTCTTTAGTAAAGATACCACTGTTCAGTGCACAATTTTATATTTGTGAATACTCGTGTCATACTAAATGATGTGACTTTTTTTATCTGAACAGTATATATATTTTTTTTACCTCAATACAAGCTGAGCAAAAGTCTGCCTAATGCATTTACCAATGAAAATCTGAATGCATGTACTGTATATACCATGTGCATGTATTTAAAATCTAGGGCTGCAGCTGTCGAGTATTTTAGTAATCGAGTATTCTACTTAAAATTCCATCGAGTAATCGGATAAAACTTTTTTTTTTTAGGTAAAGAGCAATTATAAAAACATGAGGAAAAAAAAAGACATTTCCCCAAATAATGAACCAGTTGTAAACAATCTATGTCTTTATTTTAGATGCACATTGTTGAAAATAGCCAACAATTGCATTTCAGATACGACAGAAAAATACAACAAATTCACTGCTTTCACTCAAAAAACTTAGGCTCTTATTTTTATTTTTAAAAAAATCATATTTCTTACATAAAAATGTCATTACGCTTGATATCGCACATCACTTAAAAGTTAGCTGTTTTTCTTACGTGTTTCAATTTAATTTCCATTTTTGTCAAGCCATTTTTAAGTTGTAGAACAAGTTTTAAGTTTAAGTCTAAATTGTAAGTCCTGATAGGATTTTGAGTTTTTGCAGTGTTCAAAATAAATGTATGATTATGAATATTGGAGCACATTAGGCACCACTGCTACTTGGTGTTTTATTCATCAATGACTACTGAGCTAAAATTGGCAGTTAGCTTTATTATGTTTTTATTTTACACCCTCACCACTCTACAGCGCTGTGTTTTTACAGATTAAATAAAGCCTGTATGAAAGACAGGCTAGCCACGCACCGACAGTAGTCATAATTAATAGAAACCTTGCCCTTCGCAGGACGAGCGTTACGTTAGCAAGGTACAGCAACGTTAATCTTATTTATTAGCACTACGTTAACTTAATTTTACCTCGTCCCGAGTATTGCTCCTCGGGTCTTGGAGTAAACATGGTGCCTCCCGTGGAGCGGGACCTAGGCAGGGCGGTCGCGCGGCAGTCGCGGGGTCCAGCCGTGGGTGCGGAAGCATCGGTGGGTTTGCGGATAGCCGGGGCCGGGCGGGGATAGTGTTATGCAAGTGCCGTCTTAAATACATGAATACATGAAACGGTGTTCGTCTTGGTCTCCAGCTTGAAATGCTCCCACACTTTTGACATTTTCTGCTTTTTCTTGGTGCCTTTCTTCGTTGTTACCTCTATATTCAAGTGTGGTTGAAATCAAATATATCCGCCGCCTCTCCCTTCTTCCTCTACGTCTGTTACGTCAGCGTGTGCCGTATTAAAAGTAGTACGGGCAAAATGTAATGCTTATCCCGGTAATACACCAGGCACGTCTACGTCAACACAGTAAAACGCGGCCATTATAGTCAATCAGCCAGTGCACACCAGTCGCAGTGCAGCCGTGTTTTAGATGTGTCCTTGACGCGGTTCAACGCGTTGAACTTGAAAAGAACGGCAGAGTCAATTATTTGACATGAGACGCGACCCCCTTGTGTCAGTACTACTAGGTAGGATCGGGCAGACCAGAAGTCACTCGTGTAAAAATACGGTTTAACTTGAGAAACTCCATCAATAAACCATTCATAATAATAAAAAAAAAAGATTCATTGAGGCATTATTTGTAAAATACATGTTAAAATCTTAAATGTAGTCTTAAAAAAACAAAAAAATCCTCTGCTTTCACTCAAAAAACAAAGGATTTGATAAAAGAAAATTCTTATTTCTTACTTAAAAATTTAATTACGTTTGATAAGACACATCATTTAAAAGTTAGGTGTTTTCCCCCACGTGTTTCAATTGAATTTACATTTGTGTCAAGCTATTTTTAAGTTCCAGAACAAGTTTTAAGTTTAAGTCTAAAATGTAAGTTGTGATAGGATTTTGAGCCGGGGCCAGGTGGGGGTAATGTTATGCAAGCGCTTTCTTACAGTGAATACATGAAACAGTGTTCGCCTTGGTCTCCACTCCAGCTTGAAATGCTCCCACACTTTTGACATTTTCTGCTTTTTATTGGTGCCTTTCTCTTTGCTTTGGTCGGCTTCATCGTCGTTTCCTCTATATTCATGCGTGGTTGAAATCAAATATATCCACCGCCTCTCCCTTCTTCCTCTACGCACGTGACGTCAGCACATTGTGCCACATTAAAAGTAGTCTGGGCAAAACGTCATGCTTAGAGCTGGCAAGATTAAACGATTCCTCGAGGCGGAGAAAATGCCTTGATCAATTTTTAAAATGGAGTTACTGGAAGTCTTTTCAGCTCTGATAAAATCTACCTATTCACAATCATTACAAAGCTGTTTCATGAAACTTAACTAAAATGCTTGTCACATCATTGTGGTGGTTTAAATCTTTCTGAAAGCAGATTAAAAAAAGTAATCTAATGATATTGAATGAAACTCATTTAATTGGTATTCAACCTCTAAGTAGCTACTTATCTTATTATCTTTTTGGAATGGCAAAAACTAATTTCTAAGGGCTTAGAACTAGAAGATGGAGTGTCATTGTTTTAAGACTATGTTCAGGGATAATTGCGCCCTAGCTTTTAGGACTGTATCAATAAAGTAAAGATTTGATTCGTATCTAGATTTTGGTTCATGCTTTGATGCATGAATAAAAAATACATAAATAAATGTACTGTATTCATAAAGGGCAGAAACTCTAATACATCTATTAATTATTTGCTAAAACTGGAATCTTTTTCTTACTGTTGTTATTATTTCTATCCATTTTTTTTCCCCAAAAAGAGGGCATTGGATTTTTCCTTCAATTTATATGATGCACTGGATTTTTCATCTCTAGACTTTGTTTCAGTAACACGTCCGTTTTCTTCACGTCATGTCAACGTTTAGTTTATGGCCAGCAGATGGTGCAGTTGTCTGTACAAGGTTGTAGTTTATAGTACGGTTTTAATGCTGTTTAGAGATGATTAATCACTGTTTGGTCTTAGAAAAATTAACATCTATTTGTATTTTTTTAAATTTTTTTTATTTTGCTTTCCCTTAATCAGCCAAGAAATTCAGGAAGGCGGTTGGGAAGGAAACCTGCTCCGAAACACTAGAAAGTACACCCTCGCTGGAGAAGGAGAAGTTCCCACAAGACTACTTTCCTGAGGTGAGTTATGGGATCAGCTTGATGTGTCTTGTGTATTAGGAATTGCTGTGATATAAAATAAGTGATCACTTTTTTCCACTGTAACAACGAATAAATTAGAATATACTATTGTCTCTAAATGTAATCTACAAAACGGAAACCGCTCGTTGTTTCCCGAGGTTGAATTCGAAGCTTATTCTGGTGCCTTCACCTCCCCTGCATGGTCCTCTGCACCAAGCTGAGCATGGAGCAGAGCTGTGCTGATGTAGTCATGAAGAGCACGACCGCCCGTGTGTCATTCCCGCACTCCCTACTCATCTGTCAACCATGCTCCAACGGCCGCCTCTGCACATATATGCAAAACAGATGGAATCAGCCTTCCTGCACTATTCCCCCAATTTCCATGTCTTTCACAAACTGTACCCAGGTTCAGGAGGAAAACATGAATCAGATATCGTAGATTCAATCTGAATATGATCGAAAACAAGTTGCCCGGATGCAGTGCAAATCCATTTCCAACAATTATGACAAATTTTTGCAAGCAGGAAAAAAAAAAGCACAAAACAAGATGGCAAGGTGCATCTTGATAGGGAGACAGAGAGTGATGTTGGAAGAAAAGCGCGGTACAGGGGGGTGGTGGTAGTTGAGAAAAGTTTTTTTCCCTGTGATTTATTCCCCTTTCCTGACTGGGATATGAATCTGGGATGATGCTCTGGAGAGCGGCACTCCAGATAATGTTAGCCCATTTAAAAAGAGCAGATTTGTGTAGTCTATCAGGGTCGCTGAGTATTTTTTTCCCCTGTCTCCCTCCTCCTCCGGCCCTCCATAGTGAGAAATTGGTTGTTATCATAGATCACAGATACTGCTCAAACCTCTTATGAAAGATGAATTAATTTCACTAATGCTTTAATGCAAAGCTCTCATGAGGGAGGCAGACTGGTGATAACCCCTGCCTCATCCCTGCTTCCTCCGCCTATGATTTATGCCCTCTTTTAGTAGATGAAACTGCCTACATTTGCTATCCATCTGAGGCTTTGAGGAATCCTATTACATGGGGATCCTAGACCCAACAGCGTGCCACACGCAGTCCCAAACCAGTTGCTTGAATCTCAGCTTGTTCAGGGCACACGGTCTCAGCCTTATATCATGATATTGGAGAGAAACATGTTCGGAATAGACGTCTAACGCACACCAAGGGGGCAGGCACTGTAGCTTTCTCAATGTGCTCATAACTGATGTTCACTTCAAATGAAATGTTTTATTAGGTTAGATTAGATATTTTATAATTTATAAAGTAGTTTTTATTAGTCAGAAGAACTCCGCTCTTGGAGGTTATAGAGTGATAGCAGACGAATTACTTGGCTGGTGGAAGACACGGATGTTTGTTTCTCCACATCTGTCTCACCTTATATAAGTCCTCATTAATGAAATGTCAATTGGCTGGATGCTGATGACATCATTCTGTGACAGTGTTGTGTGTGTGTGTGTGTGTGTGTTTGCTCAGTTGCCTTGGCTGCAATTGCAGGGGATGTCAAAATTGTTTGAATGTCTATTTCCGTTATTTATTTATTTATTTTTTAAATGTAACTTTTCTTCTTGTTTTACTAAGCACCACATCACACTCTCTGTATATACCATGCATATGCGTGTGCTGGCAGTAAATGAGATCTATATATGTTAGAATTAGGGCTGCCAAACGATTAAAATTTTTAATCGAGTTAATCACAGCTTAAAAATTAATTAATCGTAATTAATCGCAATTCAAACCATCTCTAAAATATGCCATATTTTTCTGTAAATTATTGTTGGAATGGAAAGATAAGACATAAGATGGACATACAGTATACATTCAACATGCTGGACATAAGTACTGTATTTGTTTGTTATAACAATAAATCCACAAGATGGCATGAACATTATTAACATTCTTTCTGTTGAAAGGATCCCCGGATAGAAAGACTTGTAGTTCTTAAAAGAGAAATGTGAGTACAATTTATAGTAATTTTAAATTAAAACCCCTCTTAATGTTTTTGTTTTAATAAAATTTTTTAAATTTTCAATCAAAAAATAAACTAATCGCTCGCCATTGTTGACGCCGCCGAGTGGGACGTCACATGGGCTCCCTGCCTTTCTTCCACAGTGTCTTTAACTACGTAAGGTAGTGATTGAAATACACCACAAGGTGTCAATAGCGAGTTTTAAATTAATTAGAGATCTAGCCAAGGCAAAGTCTGAGTAAGTTTTATGTGTATTTTGCATAGTTATTTTGATTGGGAATGCCAGTTCTCTTTGCATGGAGCGCTTTTCTTTTTGTGAACATTATTTTTTTGAGAGATTAGGCTCGAGCGTTTACGTCACAGCAGCACGGGATCATGCGAGATTTGCGACAACGCAGCCATTTCGGAAGCACGTCTGCATCACGGAACATCTTAACTTAACGGCAAATACAATTCAACTACGAGTGCCAAAGATGGTAGAAAAAGTAAGGAAAACCTGCCAGTTCGATACAGAGACAAACTTGTTACCACGGCGAAGGACAGATATGTGAGCAATTTTAAGAATGTGAACAATGTTGACTAGAGCTGTCCCGACTAGTCGACATGGTCGACGTCATTGATGACGTAAATCCGTCGACGAGCACAACATCCCGTCGACGGCTAATGAAGGGTTAAAAAATATATGCGTGGATAGTTCAGAATGTCGCACGCTTGGTATGCAAGCGGGGAAAGCGGCACAAAGCCAGAAAAGCGCACCAGAGTCCAAGACATTGACTTATTTTTAAAGAAACAAAGGAGGGTAGGTACACTGTTGTGTCCTGTCTCTTCAATGCCAAGCTTGGCTGCACGTCGGCCGTGAATGATAAAGACAGGACATTGTAAGTCCGTCTAACTAACTAATGACATGTTTTATTGAAGCTGCTAAGCCTGTCGCGATATGCAATAAGTCCATTTATCGCATGGTAAATAAAAATGAGGGCGGTCATTTTCACGGTTGTGTTTTATCGCTGCGCGCGCGTGCGTGCATTTGTGCGTGCGTGAGTGCTGATGGTTTTCTCTCATCAACACGCTGTAGTATTAAAGTTCAACATACAAAATAAGAAAACACATCTATATTAAACACTATATACATATACTATATATACACTGCAAATGGGAAAACCAATAGTATCAAATACTTGTTCTCCCCACAGTACGTTAGCATTGCTACTTTGAGGTGAATGGGGAAAAAAGACGACCTACTTTAGCCGGCTATAAAACAGGCAGCCTTCTCCAAAACTTGCAGTTAAAAGGTGACACTTCAAACATGAAAAATCGCTGGTTAACAGCATTTGCAAAAGGAAAAAAATCTATTACTGACAACAAATGCAATGACAAAAAGTGCTTTTTTGCGGAGTGTAAAGCTTAAATTAGCAGTTTAGCGAACGTACTTCCGGTGAACATTTCAAAATAAAAGCATGTAATGTTTGTCATATACGTAAATAACGATTTCTGGAGTTAATCCCACATACTTCAGATTCTACACTAAGAATACCTTTAAAATGACACCCTTTATGAAAATTCTGATTGGCAATGAATAATTATTATAATACTATTATATATAGTACTACAGTATACTATAATATTAATGCTAGGTATTTTTTAAAGAATTGTTATGAATCATTTTGGAAAGGTGAAGTCAGTGTTCTGAATCTGTTTACATTCCATTCTTTTGCACAAGTTAATTCTATCAGCATTCGAACTCATTGTTTATTTGTGATTTATAATTGTTATTTATCTGTTTATTTGTACTTTAATCAAGAATTTAAGTGTTCCAAAATGTTTTTGTGAATTGACAAGCGTAAAAAAAAATTTTCATTGCTAAATTAGTTAAAAAAAAAAAAAAAATTTTTTTTAATTATAAGATTAGTCGACTAATCGTAAAAATAGTCGGCTGACTAATCGGGAGAAAATTAGTCATTTGGGACAGCCCTAATGTTGACCCTTACGAGCAAGCCGAACACAAATGGAAGAAAGATGTCGACAAGCTTCCACCACTACGCGAAATGGACATCATGCTGTATTTAGTGTTTGGTGTAAGTTACTACACTCATCAGCAATTCCGAAAATATAAATCGCTACAAAGCTACGAACAGTTTTGCTGCGGATGGGTGCAGGATCTGCACATTATGACCATAGCAAACGGCAACACCATCTTTCTAGCAAAGGTAGGCAATGTGTGTTTACATTAGTCTGTGACCACGGATGTACAAATTTTTTGTTGCAGAAAATGTAGCCTGTGTACAAATTCTTTGCCACTTTCTCACGTCAAAATATTACAGCTTTTTCATTTAGCAACGACAGGAATTATGTCTTATGAAGACAATGCACATGTATGCATGCTAGTTGTTTAGCTGTAGCTATAGCTAACAACAGGCCGACTTAGGGCATAAAGTTACCGAAATTTGCGTAAACAAACGAAATAAACTTACCGGAGTGGAAGTGCATAGAGCAAACTCTGTGTGTAACTGGAGAATCAAACGTTATGCCCTTCCTTCTGATCGAGGTCACCCATGCCATTCTTCGATGTTTGGTAAGTTCAGATATGACCTTTCCCTCGCCTTTTCTCCATGTAGGGATCCGGAAGAAACTCAATGGTGTTCCGTCGAGCTGTACATTCTCCTTTCAATTCGATCGGTTGTTGCAATTCTTTACCGCGCAATAATTTCCAACCATTTTTAAAGAGCAGCCTGTGTTGAAATGCCTCACTGTTTATGTTTCCCACTTCCAAAATGGCGATAGCGGCGGAAACCTCGCAAGTGCCACGTCATACGCTCGAGCCTAATAGGAATATTATTTTTGTTGTGCTTTCACTAAATGATACTACTTAACTGTTCCACCCAAATGCATGATGGGAAGTTGGGCAACCATGACTGTCAGTGGTGGCTGCAAATGGTATATGTTCTGCGCTGTGTTCATTAAAGCGTGTTCAGAAAAAGATCATCTCCTGTCAGTCTTCCCCACGTCATTCGCCACAATAGTTATGTTTTTTGTGAAAGAGTTGCCAAAGCTTATGCTCTCAATGTGCAAAAACGGCGTCATTGTAATCTGTTTGAGGCAATGCATTTGCGGGTCATTCCGTGCATGCGTTAAATGCATCAAGTATTTTAACATGATTAATTAAAAAAGTTAATTACCGCCCGTTAACGTGATAAATTTGACTGAACTAGTTCAAATAAAAACAATTGCAATCTATTCCACAAAAATTGTCAACAGGAGCATTAAGTTCCCCGTACAGAATTCATATTTGTCATTGCCAGGGTCATGAAACGAAATTTGCCACAGTATTCTACAATATTGACTCTAACCCTTTATAGAGTAAGTGACTATTTTTGATTATATGAAAAAACTTAATTGCTACAATATTAACATCTGGTATCCAAGTGTGGCCTACACAACCCAAAATGTAATGTACACACATGTGGACTCCAGGTTTCAGTAATGATATACCTTTTTAAAATTATTAATCATTATATTTTATGTTTTTAAAAAATGAATGCATAAATCAGAAATTAATTAAATCTTCATAAAAACTAATACAATTACATTAATAAAATTTTAAAAAATACAAACATAAATAAAATATGGTTATGGTCACCATTAACTTAGCCTAGAACTCCAGACTCTTGAGTTCTAGAGTCTAGCGACTGTGTAGCGAATCAAATTCCCAGGGCGGGGCAAGGTGCAGACTTAGATTTAGTTGCTATTACTGCTTCTGGGAGATGATTGGATCAAACTTTACCCATCGAAATCAAATCATGAGGTTTGGCACGCCCTCTTTGCTATTTTTGACTCTTTGAAAATGGCTGACCAAACGCAACTTGAAAAAGGATAACGTAAAGTGCTAATTTCTCATCAAAAGCACATTATCATTAACATGAAAAGTAACCAATAAAAGCATGAAACATACCCGACCAAGAAATTGCACTTTGTTCTGGTGTTTGAGTAGAGTAAAAGTCAGCGTAGAATTTTTTATCTTGCTCTTGTTTTACTGCCTTTGACTGCGCTAGACATATAATCAATTTTGACTGGGAGGGCTGGCAGCGTTCGTTCGCTGCTAGCTTCCCCCAGTCAAAATGGATTCGGCGTCTCGTACCGTCATATTTAAATGATATCGGATAATATTGACATCTCTTTTTCATTATGAGTTAGGGGCGAGGGTCGGCAACCCCTGTTTTGAGAGCCGCATGCGGCTCTTTAGAGCTGTCCTAGTGGCTCCCTAGAGCATTTTCAAAAATGTTTGAAAATGGAAAATGATGGTTGAGGGAAATATATTTTTTGTTTTGATATGGTTTCTGTAGGATGACAAAAATGACACAAACATTAATAACGTTTTCCAATGCCGTAAAAATGTGTAGAATTAATATTAAATTTCAACATTTCTGTCAACGAAGATTTGCGTCATGGTCTGCGATACACGTTTCTATCAGTGGGGGAATCCAAGCAGGTGGCTATTGTAAACAAACCAGCAGCTGAGTACCCAGATGGGAGTGAGAGAAAAAGTGTGATTCCATTACATACTTACTAAGAACTTCGAGGAGCGCAAAAATAGATTTAAGAAATGGATTGCATCGGCAAACTCCACTACTGCTGCATGTTTTGTTGCAACCCGGGAGATAACAAAGCATAGAAAACCGTTTTGTTTTTCGAAACCTCAAAATAAAAACGACATCAAAAAATTTCTTTATTGCATTTCTATAATTTCATAAAAGCAATGAAACAATTCACTAATATTGTAATGAATTTTAACTTGAGGAGGCATCATACAACAGAGTAGTCAAATTGTTTGTTGGATGCACTGCAGGGAAAATAAACATTAAATTATAAAGGCTCATTATGTATTTTTAGCCGACTTAGTCATTTTGATAGTAGGCTAATATAGCTCATACGGATACATACACCATGTGTTGCCTTGATTTTAAGCCTTATGTAAGGCTTTTAATTTTTTGCGGCTCCAGACATTTTTGTTTTTTTGGTCCAATATGACTCTTTCTACTTTTCGGGTCGCTGACCCCTGCCTGGTTTGAGGCAATATGCAATATTGCCTTCAAAGTGAATGCAGAAGTCTTCTGCCTTTGTTCAAGGGTGGGTCACAGCCTAACACAGCAGTTATGCCTACAGACCATTAAATGTCTCGAAACTGAAATTCTTGGGATTTGTTATGTGAGCATTCATGTTGCAAACATTAAATTAAAAATAAATGATTGAAAAATAATGAATGATTAACGCAGTACATATCTCATTCACTGTACTGAAGCTGTGGGCCTTTGTCATTATTTTGAGCCAGAAGCGCTGTGTGAGTCATACGTGACATGTCAGTGCCTTATTGGCACTTTGCACTTGATCCAAAAAACTGATGGAAAAACCTTGAAGTTGTTACTTTTATCATTATTAAAGTATCCAGTGGGGCATCACAATACAATTGGCCGTAATTTGTTAAGTCCACAGCTGTATATATCGGAATCAAATTTTTGGAGTTGGACAATATCGGGATTGTAGGTTAAAAAGTCATTATCGGACAATTCTACTTAAAATTTGTGTCAGCAGTTGGGCATGGGCATTAAATGAGTATAACGTGGCATTAAAAGTGACATTCAAAAGCATTAAACGAGATTTGTTGATACCTGTGAACACCCTAAAAAGGGGTTAAACAAAAATTCACAACTGTCAAACATTTGTAAAAATAACTTTGCCACTGTAAGACTGCTTGTGTTGAAGGAAAGTCTCAAAACTCCATTTCTAATGGAAATGCAAGAAATTCATAGAAATTCCCATTAATTCACACTTGTTTTTTTTATTATTTTTTTCTAAAGTGTGCTGCCACTGTATTTTTTAACTACAAATAAAATAAGTAGGACCCAATTATATGAGTGACTTTTAAGTCTTTTGGGTCTTCTCCATGCAACGAGTACTCATAATTCATTCTGGGGAAAAAAATGCTTTGTTGTCTTCTGTGTCTACAATTAATTATAATTTAATATCCAGTAAATGAATTACATTTGCAATTCATACTCATGACCATTTATTATAATTTGTCGACGTATAATGTGAGATTAATGATAAAATATTCATGAAGACGGAAGTTGCAAATATCTTTTGAACGTTGATATAATGGATTTGGTGTTCTGACAATCTTTTCACCCCCACTGAGCATTAATCTATTTATTTGCTCGCTGCGGTAATATGCCTCCACAAACCATTGCATCATAAGAATTTGTCATAGACCAATATAAATAAAGTATACGACCAAAACCTTAATGTGTTCTTGCTATTGATTGTTTTACACAGGAGCAGAACAAGATGAAAAGGAGGAAAATAGCTGAGAGGCACTAGATCAACTCCCATAAGAGTTTTGTATTTGTTGTTCACGCCATAAGTGTGTCCATAAAAGCAATTAATTGAGTTCATGTACCTTGACAGCCCCTTGTGAAGCACGCTACAACACAAGAACACAATTCTTCTTAACTTTATCAATGTGGTTCTCTGCTCATTTATAATTCAATGATACTTTGATTCAAATTAATTTTATTTTTATATTTTTATTTTATCTGTCAAACTTACCCATCAAAGTCAGTGGGTGGGACTTACACCTGATTGGTTACATCAAGCCTAGACGGGTCGATTTTAGATACACGAACAACGCAGAGCCTGAAACATATTCTGACACACTAGGTGGCGCTTCCTTCACTCAGGTCAAACAAGTGGAGGACGTCGCAAGTTTTGTTCATAAATTCATGAAGTGCTGCAACGAAGAGCCGGAATTCCGCCAACAACTTCAATAAATTCCCCTGCTTTGCACACTACATGTTCTTTGTGACCAGCTCCACATAATCAGCAATGTCTAAAATTAGCAGTCAAAATTATCGCGTTGACGGGCGTTAATTAATGTTTTTAATTAATCACGTTAAAATATTTGACGCATTTAACGCACATGCCCCACTCAAACAGTTTAAAATGACAGCACAGTGTCATTTCCACTTGTTACTTGTGTTTTTTGTTGTTTAGCCGCCCTCTGCTGGCGTTTGGGTGCGACTGATTTTATTGGTTTCAGCACCATAATTATTATTGACATCAACAATGGCGAGCTACTAGTTTATTTATTGATTGAAAATTTTACAAACTTTTTAAAAACGAAAACATTAAGAGGGGTTTTAATATAAACTTTCTATAACTTTTACTAACATTTATCTTTTAAGAACTACAAGTCTTTCTATCCATGGATCGCTTTAACAGAATGTTAATAATGTTAATGCCATCTTGTTGATTTATTGTTATAATAAACAAATACAGTACTTATGTACAGTATGTTGAATGTATATATCCGTCTTGTGTCTTATCTTGCCATTCCAACAATAATTTACAGAAAAATATGATATACTTTTAGATGGTTTGAATTGCGATTAATTACGAATAATTAATTTTTAAGCTGTGATTAACTCGATTAAAAATTTTAATCATTTGACAGCCCTAACCAACTCCCAAGGAAATTTCGTAGCAGCCATGTTTAAAAAGTCTTCGGACGACAGCAATCGATTAGACTTAAATCAGCATTAGTTCCGCTCACTGACTTGAGTCGGTGAGTTTGACAGGTAAAATAAATTCATGAAGTGCTGCAAAATGTGTCTATGAAATAATTGACTGGTGAAATAATTATGTTTTTACTTTAAATAAGCTGATATTTTAATTAATGACACATTTAATGACACTTACTTAATTCTAAGGGTGTAACGGTACATGTATTTGTATTTAACCGTTTCGGTACGTGGTGCTCAGTTCGGAACGGAGGCGTACCGAACGAGTTTCTGGCGTAATGTAACCCTTACTTTTCGAGGCTGTGAGTCGATCGGGTTACAGTTTCTTTGTGTAGATTATATTTACTCCGTCTTCTCTACTATAATGAGGACCAACACTGTAGGACAGTATAACCCAGAAATGTCAACGGCACGACAACGTGGCCGCCACGAGAGCACAGTGAAACGCGGGCGTTAAAGTCAAACAGCCAATGCTCACCAGTCGCAGTGCGACCGCGTGTTAGACGCGTCCCAGAAGCGGCACGACGCATGCGAAAAGAACGGCAGAGTTTATTATTTGACACGAGACGCGACCCTCCTGCGTCAATACTACTACTGGTAGCTAGGATCGGGCAGACCGGAAGTCACTCGTGTAAAAATACGGTGGATCCAGTCGATTTTCAAACTAATATGCAACCGTAACCCACTTTTTGAGTCCATCAGATCTGTTGAGTGGTAGATTGGGGCACAGTTGACTTGTCTTTTTTGATTTACTGCCGTCTTCTCTGCTATAATAATAACCAACTCGCCCCCGTGTTCAATACAAAACCCTCCTACCACAACAAAACAAGTAGGAGCTAATATTCACATAGGAACCAAAGTTATACAACATAAAATATACAATATAAATGAATGCTACATCACATTTGTAAAATATAAACACATAATAAAATAAATAATAGCCCATTTAAATAAGATAAATTGAAATGAGCTAAAACACATGTAATTAAATATTAAGAATAATATGCAGATCCTGCTTACACAATTACATTTATTAATTTCTGTGTGGCGCTTTAGCTTGAGAAAACACACCAATAAAGCTTTTGAAAACCGTTCATAAGGAAAAAAATGATTCATTGAGGCATTTCATTTGTAAAATACATGTTAAAATCTTTGTCATTGGGATTGCTTTTCTCTATAGCACAGGACTTTTTTTTCTTCTTTCTTTTAGAAAGAAAGCTGACCAATACGCGGGATCTGAAAGGCAAATTGTTGTTGGATTATCTTTAAATACTCGCTACTTTTTGAGCAGAATTCTAGCTTTGTATAGGCAAATGTTCCTATTGTTGAAAGGTGTGTAATAAACAACTGGCACATTTATATTTTGCATTTTGTTTTCTTACTGTACTGAAAATGAACCGAACTGTGACCTCAAAACAGGTACGTACCGAACCGAGATTTTGGTGTACCATTACACCCCTGCTTAATTCCCATTTTAATGAATTACTGACACATTTAAGTATTAATTTAAAGATGTATTCATATATTTCATTCTGTCCTATTCGGTCTTCCTTATTATAGTTGTCTTGACTGTCTGAATACTTTCTCAAACAAACTGGGTGACCTGGGAAATGATCAACCCAATGAGCAAGCTATCAAAATTTGGGGTAGTGGAGATGGGGTTTTTACCTACTACAACAATACTTCTGAAGAAAGTGTTTTTCTTAGCTTTTGTCATTCAGACTTTTTCTTGTGCGTGTACATAGAGACGTGTACGTGTGTTTTCAGTCAGCCCGTATATGTATTACTTTTAGCCCTGGATGTGACCCACGGTGTAGCCACCGTTCATCACTGTCATGGGCAGAGACGCCATCACTGACCTGTGGTGGGTCAGCCAATGTCACCTCGAGTCTTCTGACCTTTTACCATTCCCCTTTGACTCCCACCCTTATCCCCGCCCAGTGACTCTTCACAGCCACTAAATCTGATTTATGATATGATTACATGTCACTTATCCGCTTAATCCAAATACGTCTCCCGTTTTGAAAAAGTGACACGATAGCGTCAAAATTAATCTTTGTTTCAAAGAGTTTTTTCACGTCGTCTTCAATGTCAGCACCCAAATATGATGTCATCGTGTCAAGCAATATAGAGCAACACTTTTCTTCCCTTGACTGTGATTGATTTCACAAGATTATCATATTAACTGAATTCCTGCAAGAAACAAAAAATCCCTATATTGGTTTGAACAAAAAATAGCAGAATATGTGTGTGGTTGTGCGTGTGTGTGTCGGTGTTTATAAGCAAGCGATGAAGCAGAGGGCCGATCAGTCATACGTAGAGCAAATGGGGCAATCTGGGGCCAGGTGTCAGGGAAGTGATTGATTTTAATGTTGTGATTGCAGTTAATGGCTCTTTAAATTAAATCGAGATTAAACCTCTCTGGCTGCAGTCAGTGCTTGTATGGGCGCTGAGCACGACCACCCCTGCATCACTTTTCATCTTGTCCGTCGTCATCCTAGCCACTCACTTTCTTTCCTCAACTTTACCTGAATGAGTCGCTATGAAAAGTATACATGCAATTCACATAATGTTCACATACAGTATTACACTGTAATAGATGGAGTTTATTGTTAATTGTTTGCCTTCATACAGGCATGTCATAATTATTTATTATTAATACCCTAATATATACAGTGCCCTCCATAATTATTGGCACCCCTGAAAAAGATGTGTTTTTTAGCTTCTAATATATATATTTTTTAATTCAAATAATATGGGACCTTAATGGAAAAAAAAGAAAAATCCAACCTTCAATACAAGTGCATTTATTGAGTGGGGAAAAAACCCACATAAAGAAAAAAATATTTGACATCAAATAATGTGTGTCACAATTATTAGCACCCCTGGTCTTAATACTTTGTACAACCCCCTTTTGCCAACAAAACAAGGTCTGGGGACTGAGATGGCCATGGGAGGAGCTTGATTTTGTTTCTGGTGAACCATTTTTGTGTAGATTTGGCCATATGTTTAGGGTCATTGTCTTGCTGAAAGACCCAGTGACGACCCATCTTCAGCTTTCGGGCAGAGGGCAACAGATTTTGATTTAAAATGTCCTGGTATTTCAAAGCATTCATGATGCCATGCACCCTAACAAGGTTCCCAGGGCCTTTGGAAGCGAAACAGCCCCACAGCATCAATGACCCACCCCCATACTTCACACTGGGTATGAGGCTTTTCAGCTTGCGCATCTTTCGTGGCACGTCAGACCCACTTAAAGGGTATTAAAACACTAAGGGGCTGTGAGATATCAATAGAACCGTTATGTGGCAAGATAACAAATATTAATAAAGTAACAAAAAAATAAATCGCATTCATGAGCAATTATCGAAAATAGATCGAAAATTACGAACATTTCCGAAACTATTCCGGAAACAGCCGAATGGGGCGGAGACGTCATAACAAGGAAACGAAAGGTCGAGGCAGGTGCAATCGTTGTTTATCGACGAGAGAGTTGCGTTCGTGTTTTATCAAAAATTCGCTAAAATGGTTCAAACCTGTCATGCTATGTGGTCTACAAATAGCCATTTGTTGCAATGTAGTACCCATGAGTTCTCGAACGCGAGGAAAGGAGCTGGACTACGCAGACAATGTGTAAAGTTCGTCCGTGCTAAGAGGGCTAATTTTGCAGACCCAGCCTCCGGCACGGTTTTGTGTGGTGCGCATTTTACACCTGAAAGCTATTCGAACTATGGACAAATGAAATCAGGTTTTGCTAAGAAATTGCTGATGAAAGCAGCCACCATATACGCGCAGCCACCTAAATGTCCCGCGATATCAAGAAAGAGGACGACTGGCTCTGATGAGACCACCCCAGGCTAACCAAAGGAGCGGAGCAGCCAAGCTCGAAATGGCCAGAGTGAGTACTCTTTTATAATAAAAACATATCATGCATTGGATATAGGACTGGACACATGTATAAATTATCGCTCGTAAAATATGTAGAACAAATCCTTGAATCCCATTCATATTTGTGTCTGTTGGGAGAGCGAAAACCTATGATTGCGCAATAAATGATAATTATTCTATACATTACATTATTTTGCGGTCACGGTGTATCAGCTTCACAAAAAGAAATGCAAAACAAACCATTTGGTGTTTCCCAGCCGATGTTGCTGGTGTTTCATCAGTGTGATTGCTCCTCTCAATGATCCTTTCATTAGGCTGGATTGGCTTTCGTTTGGGCTCAAACTGATAACCCACAACACCAAAGAAAGGTTCATAACTCTCCTCGTCACCATCAGAAGAATGTTCGTTGCGTTGGATTCGTCGCTGCAACTAGAAACAAAATTGTCCGCTATCATCGCCGCCATTCAGTACTAAGCACTGAGCCGGTTGTTTCCTCGTAGTGACGTCACGCACACAATATGCTAGATTTCCGGGATCTCGTGGGCGGGTCCTTTTAGCTTGACAATCGATCCAAATTTCTATCATGTTCTTGGTGTTGCGATGTGTGTAATTACACAAAGTGGCATGATATGAATCCAAGAGGCATGCGTTTAAGGATAAATGATGGAATATTAGCATTTCCCCAGGTGTTGTCATACCCTTTAAGGTCGAGTTATACTTACGCGTCAGACCTGCGCCGTCAAGGAAGAACCGAGTTACGACCCTGCGCCGTAGCCTGACGCGCTCCTCTCGAATTTTCTAACTTTCGCGTCGTATAGACTGGTATGACGTGGCGAAAACGGACTGTGATTGGTCCGCTTAGACTGTTGTTTCTGTTTCAGCGCGAAATCACCGCCATTGTAGAATAGAGTCAAACATTATTTTTCTCCACGCAAAAATGGACCAAGCCGACGGGAGTATCATCGAAGTCTCTTGAAGACATTATTATGATTGCCGAATGGCAAGGTCGGCGATTGGAAAAAAAAAAATGGAAGAACCACCAAGACGTGTGTGTTCGGAATCGAATGGCCGCACGAAGCGGTGACCCAGTCGGCCCAAAACTGCCAACTTTTCATCACTTTATGTCGTGTTTTTGGTTGGTGCACTTCATCATTTATTGTGTACATATGTTTGCTGTGAGTCTGTGACTTGTTTATGTGTCACATTTCAAGTATATGAAGAATAAAGCACAGATTTGGTGTCAAGAGTTGTTTTGAGCTTTAATTTTCAATAACAGACAGTTCACACACGATACATCATCACTGATTGAGAGTGCCTCGGTGCTTTTTATGATAACTTTAAAATCAAGGCTCCCAACGCAGTTTGGGAAGTTCCATAGACGCCAGAAATCTGCCATGCTTCCCACTGGCTGGTTGTAGGACACGGCAAACATATTGGGCTGGAGGGCTTTGCAGACCTTGGACGCAGTGCTCGACGCCAGTTTGAAGCTAGCCGCCACAGCTAGCTCTCTCCACTCGAGTCTAGAACTCTCTGTGCGGCATCAAAAGTCGGGCAGACCGCCGCGAAACCGTCTTCTGCGTCGCCTGCCCCTCAACATTTGTATGTTCAACATTTATTCAATGTTGATGAGAAGAAGATTCACATTCAAGAGTTCCATCTTGCATTGTTTATTTTTCTCCATTAAACTAGACTAGCGGAAGTCAACAAGCATGCCCCAAAACCGTACAAACATAACGCCACACCCCTCTAGTGGCTTGGTGGTGAATTACAGAGCAACGCGTTCCCTCACCGCAGAACTATCGAATGTCGAATGAAGCTGTAGTCGCTGCGCCGTCAACGCAACGCGGGAGTATAACTCAGGCTTTAGAGTGTTTGTTGCCAAAAAGCTCAATCTTGGTCTCATCTGACCAAAGCACTCGGTCCCAGTTGAAGCTTGGGACCGTGTGTATTTTTGTGTGAGACCAAGATTGAGCTTTTTGGCAACAAACACTCTAAGTGGGTCTGGTGTGCCACGAAAGATGCGCATGCTGAAAAGCACCTCATACCCACTGTAAAGTATGAGGGTGGGTCAATGATGCTGTGGGGCTGTTTCGCTTCCAAAGGCCCTGGGAACCTTGTTAGGGTGCATGACATCATGAATGCTTTGAAATACCAGGTCATTTTAAATCAAAATCTGTTGCCCTCTGCCCGAAAGCTGAAGATGGGTCGTCACTGGGTCTTTCAGCAAGAAAATGACCCTAAACATATGGCCAAATCTACACAGAAATGGTTCACCAGACACAAAATCAAGCTCCTCCCATGGCCATCTCAGTCCCCAGACCTTGTTTTGTTTGCAAAAGGGGGTTGTACAAAGTATTAAGACCAGGGGTGCTAATAATTGTGACACACATTATTTGATGTCAAATAATTTTTTCTTTATGTGGGATTTTTTTCCCCACTGAATGAATGCACTTGTATTGAAGGTTGGATTTTTCTCTTTTTTTCCATTAAGGTCCCATATTATTTGAATTTAAAAAAATATTAGAAGCTAAAAAACACATATTTTTCAGGGGTGCCAATAATTATGGAGGGCACTGTATTATAGTTTAAAATACAAAAGAATAATTACTTACATCAAATTCCATTCACTGCTTTTAATGTCACAATAGAGTATTTGGACAGCAACTCATAATTGGGCCCATATATCCTTTTAAGGCAGTATGGATTCATTCCAGTATGCTAATGTAATTCAATTTGATACAGTTAATCTTGTTCTAATGCAGATTGAAGGATGTGAGGCGCAATCAAATACCTCTTACCTCTTTAATGTGAAGGTTTTTTTTTTTTTTTTTTTCTGAATGAAATTAGTCAATTTGTAATTATGTGACCTGGCCCATAATTAGTTTATTCATCACTACAATTAACTCCCCATTAGGAGTATCAGAGAGAGTTGCACAGTAAACGAGGGGCTGCGGAAAACCGACTTATTTATCCATTCAAGAACTAGAAGACTCACAGCATCAATTTGTCCTTCATTTAATAACCAGCTTCATGGTGAATCATGTGGTGTTTCAGAAACATCTTTAGACTTGTAATTGGATAATTAACTTAAGGCTGGTGGGACCTGATCAAACAGCTGTTGTATACCAGATGTCCACACTCTTAGTATAACTTTTTCCCCCCACGACATAGACCAATAAGCATAATATTTTTAGAAAAATGAGGTTTTAGTGCATTGTGGATAAAAGGTGAATCCAATACATACATTTCTATGCTGTATATTAGGGCCGTCCCAAACGATTATTTTTCTCCCGATTAGTCTGCAGTAGTGGTAAGATCTTAAGCCCGAGTCTGAACCTGACCCGGCCCAAAATGTAAATTATTACGTTTGGGCTGGGCCGTGCCGGGCCGTGCCAGGCTTCTCTCTCACTAACTTCTTTAAAATAAATATATAATAAATATATAAATATATATTATGCATACTAAAACAATGTGTGGATGTTAAACTAAGGAATACTCATTATAAATAAATAATTTGGATAAAACAGAGAAGCGCTGTATGGTAATTGCAAACAGGAGCCGCAGAGCCAGAGCATGGCCTGGGCACGTGAACACCGTGGCCTCGCCCTCTTTTTAATCTTCCCCTCCGCATCCATTACATATTTTTGACCTGGTCATAGACTTCATAATGGTATCGACATGACATGGGGTGCGGGGCCGATTAATAGGCGGCCTGCATTGTTGGTGTGGCCGTCAAAGCTGACCGAATGGAATCACAGACAAAAAGCTTTTTATATTGAAAATTCTTGTGAAATAATGCTTAAATCCTGGAATTCTTTATATATATGGATGTAAAACAGTCTCGATTCTTGGTTAAAAGCAAAAAAAAAACGTGCAGATAGCATTTATTTTACGTAAATATGTCGAAGTATGACACTAGTCTGTTAGTCAATGTGGCGGCCGCCATATGTAAACAGAGTTTTTCTGGTGAAAATTCTTGTGAATAAATGCTTAAATCCCTGAATTATTTATAGATATGGACGTAAAACAGTCTCAATTCTTGGTTAAAGGCAAAATAAAAACCTTGCAGTTAGCATTATTTTACATAAATATGTCGAAATTCGACGCTAGTATGTAAATGGAGCTTTTTCCGGTGAAAATTCTTGCGAATAAATGCTTAAATCCCTGAATACTTTATAGATATGGACGTAAAACAGGGTCGATTCTTGGTTAAAAGAAAAAAAAAAAAATGTGCAGGTAGCATTTATTTTACATAAATATGTCGAAGTACGACTCTAGCCTGTTAGTCAATGTGGCGGCCGCTATATGTAAACAGAGCTTTTCTGGGGAAAATTCTTGTGAATAAATGCTTAAATCCCTGAATTCCTTATAGATAGGGACGTAAAACAGTCTCGATTCTTCGTTAAAAGCAAAAAAAAAAAAAAAAAAGTGCAGTTAGCATTTATTTTACATAAATATGTCGAAGTATGAAGCTAGTCTGTTAGTCAGTGTGGTGGCCGCCATATGTAAACAGAGCTTTTCCACTCAAAATTCTTCTGAATAAATGCTTGAATCCCTGAATTCTTTATAGATATGGAAGTAAAACAATCTCGATTCTTGGTTAAAACCCAAAAAAAAAAAAAAACAATGGAGTAAGCATTTATTTTACGTAAATATGTCGAAGTACGATGCTAGTCTGTCAGTCAATTCGGCGGCAGCCTTACAAAAAAAGAGCTTTTAACGTTGAAAATTCTTATAAGTAAATGCGTAAATCCCCAAATTCTTTGCAGATATGAACGTAAAACAGTCTCGATTCTTTGTTAAAAGAGCAAAAAAAAAACAGGCAGTTAGCATTTATTTTACATAAATTTGTCGAAGAATGATGCTAGTCTGTTAGACAATGCGGCTGCAGCCTTACAACAAAGAGCTTTTTATGTTGAAAATTATTGTGATAAAATGAAAAATATAATGATTACCTTGAATCCTCGAACAAATCACTCCTGAGACAATCCTTCCTGTTTGTATGCGGTACAGCTTTCGTACTTTTTCAACCTAAATTCGGCATGTTGCTGCGGCCGACTGCGAATAACTGAAGCGGATTGTGGGATGGCCCCCTACTTGAAGGCGTGGCACAGTGAAGGTCGAATCTGACTCGTTAATATCATTCTGAAGTCTATGACCTGGTATTTTGATATGGAGCTGCAAGAATCTAAAGACGGGGGAATTCAAAAGACAAACACGCACCGGTAAGAGTGGGGTGTGGAAAAGTTTCAAATTGATTGCTGAAGATGCTGCAGAAACCTGTGTCAGCTTCATTGAATGTAACTAAGTGGTGGAACGTCCCTCATCCCATCCCTAATGGCTGGTTGATAGGGGCACGGATGACCCGGGGGACCATCCCCTTGCTGGGGAAGGGCCATGGCCCTGGGGCGGCTCCCACGCGGCATTTCCAATCGTCTGTTGGACTATCACATGTCTGATGGGATTCATGCATGACTAGGTACAATTAGACACACTCATGTAGAAAAACTCGGTGTCAGGATTAATGATCAGACAGTATAAAATAGGATGCCGACATACACTCACAAGGGATTCACACAAATACGGGGTTCTGCACCTCACATGGCTGATTTGTGTACACTCCACCCCTCCCAATCACTTATCTTTGTGACCCCCCCCCCAACCCCCCCAATCTCCTTGGTCATCAGGTGCCCCAAATGGTGTCGACCAGAAATCCAACTAGCTAACGATAGAACCAACATATTCACAGTTAGTGTTGGTGCTCAATGTATTTCTTGTTGTTGTTTGTGCTTCTTTTGTCTTCCTCTCCTTCTTTTCTTCTGTCCCCGCATAACCCCTTCCTGTTTGCTGCGTTCTCCGAATAAACATGAACGGGACAGATTGAGAGAAAAAAATTATATAATCAAAAAAAAAAATGCTATTTGTAATTGTACCTGCAGTATTTATTAAGGATTTGGCATAGGTTTTTGGGCTGTGGAACGAGTTGATCAATTTATACCATAATTTCCCGAATATAAGGCGCACCCGTGTATAACGCGCACCCCAAATTTACTTGTAAAATCTAGGGGAAATTATTGTA
This sequence comes from Corythoichthys intestinalis, assembly GCF_030265065.1. Lineage (NCBI taxonomy): Eukaryota > Metazoa > Chordata > Actinopteri > Syngnathiformes > Syngnathidae > Corythoichthys > Corythoichthys intestinalis. Next base: position 42,833,416 of record NC_080404.1, on the reverse strand, counting down.
CCCGTTTATAACGCATAACCTAATTTTAGCACCAATAAATACAGTAGTAGAATACAAGAAAAAAGAGCTTGTGTACAGATACAGAAATGTCATTTTACTGACTGGTGAAACACAGCATAGCACATTGGTAGTTCAAAACATTACCATAAACTGACAGTATTTACGGTAATAATATGATTTGACAACTTCTCCAACTTACCAGAATCGAGGAGAAAACAAAACAGATATAACTTTTCTTTTAAAGGCTGCTGTATAACTTGTTCGTTTCATCATGATGAATAAAAGTTTCTTCCATGGATTGATACGGTAAAATGAAAGTGAGAACGTAAGTCGCAAATCCGCAAGAGCTCATCGCTGTCAACACGACAGTAACAATAGGAACTATTGTTATTTGGGGTTTGACTTTCCCGAGGGACAGATATAGTTGACGGACACAGGAAATATGTGTGCTTACGTTTGTTATGGTCCGAGTTGCGGAGCTGCAATAAACGTTGACTCAAATGAGTTCAAGAAACTAAATTCTGTGCTTTATGAAGAGTGAAAAAAGCTGAATTTAACACAGACGAAATCATTCGGCCGATTAGAGTGAAGTATTACCGAAACACAATGGTGACGTCACGTAAAGTAATGGTCGGCAACGGGTCGCCGCATACGTTTCTTCAACACAACGTGGCCGTGTCAATAAAAAAAATCGGTATATATATACTGTATATATCTGTCTCCATCCATGTACCCGTTTATAATGCGCACCACGATTTTACAAGTTGATTTTGGGAAAAAAAAGTGCACGTTATATTCGGGAAATTATGGTAATTTATTCTTATGGGAAAATCCCGCTTGACATATGACCATTTCGACATACAAACCAGGTCCTGGAACAAATTAAATTTGTATGTGGAGCAGAGGTTGCGCTAGACTTTTTCGTTGTCTGTCATTTTGACTGACAGTGTCATAAAAATCCGGTCTTAACCTATTTTTACCCGTCACTTACATTTTTAAAATGATAATAATGACATATTCAATAGTATTTAGTTTTCATTCATTTTTAATTAATATTCTGTCCGAACAAGCTTAACAAGAGTCAAACAGACAGCGGAGTGCACCAATCAGCGACGGGCAGACGTACCGTTAGCAAAGCGACGAGGGCAGGACGAGGGACTTGCGCGCGGAAATAAACATACTAGGAGAATGGAGTTTATTCAACATGGCTAGCGCGAGACAGACTGTTGTCAATGTCTCGTGTCGATGTGTTTTAGCTCATTTAAAACTGAATTTACCGCGGATTGGAACATATTCTCGGCTCTCCCGCCATCCGTGTTGTTGTAGAGACGACTTTCGGCGCGCAAGAGTGACGTTGCTCGTGAAGAACACGTCACGCAAATAAACAAATCTGATTTGTCGATTGATTCTGTAGCTACTCGAGAGGCTGTGTCCCAGACTTTTCTCTCAGTGTTTGAAAAATACAGGGAGAACAGTCTGGCCGTGCCAGGCAAACACTCAGTTGCCTTGACATTTTTCCGAGTAAGGCCAACGACGTCATGCATCAAGAGAGACAATAGCTAATTAATATGCTCTCTCGCCACCCTGTGGTCTGGGGTGTGAATTGCAACCAGTCAAAATGACGGATGGACTTCAGTTTTTTCCGTCAGCGTTTTAAAAAACCGGTCAACGACGGAAAATATTCGGTTAACGCGACCCCTGATGTGGAGGTACCACTGTATTATTATGCAATACATTTGCTGGCATGCTGGTAGGCTTTTTGATATACACTTTGGCCTACTACACTATAATATACACTTTGGCCTACTATGCTACAATATTTTCTTTTAAAATATTGGTGTAGTTACGAATTTTTTTTCCGGTGCTACTATAGGTTGAGAACCTCTTATTTTAAGTCATTGGCTACTATTGACGGCGATAGACGTCCAATCCATTATGACTGGACGAATTGCATTGTATTCTATCGCCGTAAATGAAACTTGATCACTCAATGCCATCCCTGTTAATATGGATTTGATGTCGATCACTGTCAATGGCAGTGAATGAGTTAATTGTCTCTTGTGCTCTGCAGTGCAAGTGGTCCAGAAAGGGTTTCATCAGAACGCGATGGGCCTTACCTGACTGGTGAGACTTTTTTTTTCTTTCATAAATCCTTACATCACTGCATCACATCATTGTTTATCCCTGAGTGATTACAAGTCTATCATTGCAAACAAAACCGATGATTCAAATACGATGATCATGTCTGGGTCTTCACAAAGAAAAGCTGTGTTTGACAGCACAGCCAAGAGTTAGTTACATAGCTGTATCCTCTCTGGGGATTTGATTAGGCATAATCATGTTAGTCAAGGAGTTGCATATGACAGATGACACAAAACATTACATGCAATTGAACCTGTGTGGGAGGAATGCAAATGCCAGCTTCAAATTTGTAAGAGCGGAGGACAGTGGGTGGAAGGGCGGGTCGGGGTGAGTGGTAATCTAATAGAGGTATGACATGTGAACTAAAGAGTTGAAACGGTATGCATTTAATAGGGGCATGATGTTTGACAAGAGCAGCATGGAGAAAAAGAGAGTGACTGGTTAAGTGATAGATGAAGATAAAGGAGGACATGCATACATCATTTTGTTTAGGATACCTCTGCAGAGGAAACCCCATGAGATAAGAGCAAGTCTTTAATGCAAACGAACACTCTAGATTGATACTATCAGGAGGGATATATTCATCTTTGTGTATTGAGCTATCACCTCTATCTTGACATGACAAAGTGAATGAAAGCAGATTAGCCCCTTTATTCGCACTTCTACTGCTGAGGATTCTTACAATAAAAAAGATGTTGAGCTAGTTCAGCACAACCTTTCTGGTTGATCACAATCGAGTCGAGAGTGCTAATCAACCCACTTTGGATTTTCCGAAAAATTTCAATATTTAAACATTATTAAATATAACAGGTTTTTTAACGGGTTAATTTCTGTAAAATGGAATGTGTATGCTAAGTCACAGCTGCAATGAAACGCAAAATGACTGGGGAAAAAAAATATATATAGTAGGGGTGTAACGGTACACAAAAATCTCGGTTCGGCACGTACCTGGGTTTTGAGGTCACGGTTCGGTTCATTTTCGGTGCAGTAAAAAAACAATGCAAAATATAAATGTGCTAGTTGTTTATTACACTTTGTGCTTTCAACAATAGGAACAGTAGCCTATACAAAGCTAGAATTCTGCTCAAAATGTAACGGGTATTTAAAGATAATCCAACAACAATTTGCCTTTCAGACCCCGCGTATTGGTCAGCTTTCTTTCTGAAAAAAGAAGAAAAAAGTCCTGTGCTAAAGAGAAAATCAATCCAATGACAAAGATTTTAACATGTATTTTACAAACGAAATGCCTCAACGAATATTTTTTTTCTTATGAACGGTTTTCAAAAGCTTTATTGGTGGATTTTCGCAAGTTAAAGCGCCACACAGAAATGAATACATTTAAATGTGTAAGCAGGATGTGTGTATTATTCTTATTATTTAATTACAGGTGTTTTAGCTCATTTCAATTTATTTTATTTGAATGGGCTTTTATTTTATTATGTGTTTATATTTTACTAATGTGATGTAGTATTCATTTATATTGTATATTTTATGTTGTATAACTTCAGTTCCTATGTGAATATTAGTTCTTACTTGTTTTGTTGTGGTAGAAGGGCTTTGTATTGAACACGGGGCCGTGTTGGTTATTATTATAGCAGAGTAGACAGCCGTAAATCAACAAAGACAAGTCAACTGTGCCCCGATCTACCGCTCAAAAGATCTGATGGACTCAAAAAGTAGGTTACGATTGCATATTAGTTTGAAAATTGACCGGATCCACCGTATTATTACACGAGTGACTTCCGGCCCGATCCTAGCTAGTAGTATTGACGCAGGAGGGCCGTGTCTGGCGTCAAATAATAAACTCTGCCGTTCTTTTTGCGTGCGTCGCGTTGATCTGCAGCTGGGACGCATGTACGCGGCCGCACTGCAACTGGTGTGCATTAGCTGATTGACTCTAACGCCCGCGTTTCACTGCGTTCTCGCAGCGGCCACGTTGTCGCGCCGTTGACGTATCTGGACTGTCCTACCGTGTTGGTTCTCATTATAGTAGAGAAGACGGAGTAAATATAATCTCCACCAATAAACTGTAACCCGATTGACTCACAGCCTCGAAAAGTAAGGGTTATATTATGTCAGAAACTCGTTCGGTACGCGTCCGTTCCGAACCGACTACCACGTACCGAAACGGTTCAATACTATTACATGTACCGTTACACCGTTAATATGTAGCAATTTGGAAGGGATTTTATTTTATCATAGCCTTGCAAGTAACAAGGTACTTCTTGAGTCATTGATTCATTGTACAGTACCATCTTGCAAACCTCAAGCCTCCAACCACTTCCCTTGTCATCTGATGTTTGAGCCAGTCAGGAAAAAGAGGCAAGAGCTAAAGACGTGACCAGGAAGCAACTATCTGGTTCAATACAATGTCGGAGAGCAAAGCGATTCTTGTAGATAGGTCAATTTCTGAAGTTTGGTTGGAAATACAGTGATCCCTCGCTACTTCTGGCTTCGAACTTTGCGCGCTCAGTTGATCGCAATTTTTTTTCCCAATTTAACAACAAAATAAATAAATACAGATGAACTCGGGACGTAGTCTCACTCTCCCTCCTGCTGCTTTTCTTGGTCAGGCAGTGCACTGGAGTTGCTTTTTAAAGTTAACGATGATTGACGGACGTTAAGGTTTGATCTTGCCAGAGATTCTTGGAAGCTGAAACTTCAAAGCAGCGCATCCGTCAATCATCATTTAACGTGTTAAACAATTGCTCTGGCAACTCATTGTGTGTCAGTGAGCAGCTTGAGCGGATTTGAGTGGACTCACTCAGTGAAGTATTTAATAAAGACAAGCATGTTTCTCCTTTATTCTTGTTTAAAAATAATTCGGTGGTACAGTAACATGTTTAAAACTTACCATAATTACCGTATGACATTTGAAGTGCTTAAAAAACATTTATTAAAAGTTTTATATACATAAGTTTATTTAAATTATACTTTGTGGAAAAATAGTTAAAACATGTCGTTTTCTGTATGTATCTCTTTCCCAAAATGTTTTTTATTTTTATTTTTTATGGGAGGGTTCTGGTCCCTATTAACCACGAAAAACGAGGGATCACCGTACACTTAATTTCCTCATTAGAAGAGCACAGAAAAGCTTTTTTTCAAAAGGAAGCAATGGTTTTGCTTTTCTGCAAACCTATACATCATACTGTGGCTTAATGTGGATTGGTCGTCTTCTGGTGGCGAGCCAATCCAGGGAAAGAGGTGGGAGCTTCAGACGTGACCAGGAAGCAACCATCTGCTTGAATACTTCAGTATGGCGGAATGCAAATCGTTTCTCGTAGTTAGGTCAATTTTTTTCCGGAAATACATTTCATTTCCTCAATAAAAGAGGAGCAAAGAAAATCACTTAAAGTTTTTTGGACAAGAAGCAACGTTTTTGCAAATGTGACGAGAAGTGCCGTCGTCCAGTCAGCAGCCGTATATATTTTTTTGAAGGTTTCCTTCCATGAAACAGCTCTCGACTGAATCTTTCCCAGATTCATATGTGTAATACAGTGGGGAGAACAAGTATTTGATACACTGCCAATGGGTTTTCCCATTGACTGTGTATCAAATACTTGTTCTCCCCACTGTATATTCATAGCGGCTATATGGAACAATCAATCTGGCTTGCCTGGTTAATTTCATCATAGACCAAGACGTACATGTACGTTATGGTAATAATAACCCTAAAATGGAGAACAACTGGTTAAATAAGCTCCTTTTTCAGTAACATACTAGTTATTCAGCTAACAAAAGTTATGTGTTTGTCATTATAATACAAAGTTCTCAACAAACCATGTTTTTTTTTCTTATTCACAGTTGTTTTGACCTGGTAAACATCCACCTTTTCCATGATGCTTCCAATCTGGTGGCCTGGGAGAAGAGCCCTTCAGTCTACTCTAGAACCAGGCAGAAGGCGCTGGGCTACGTTTTGGACAGGTACTCTTTTAAATGAGAGACCATAAATTCATTTTGCTCATACTAGACATGTGCCGGTATGAGATTCTAATGGTATGATAACCTTAAGCCAAAATGTCACGGTTTCACGGTATTTCTATTACAGCTCTAAAATGTGTTGCTTTAAGATATGAGTTAAAAAAAAGATTTTGTATAAGTATAAGGTGAGCCTAAACCCACAGCCAGAGCTTATCATTATTACCATCGGAACAAAAGTGTTTGAATTATTTTCTATAAAAGGCACATGTGTATGACTCGTATCATGTTTACATTATACACACACTCTCAACACAAATAATTGCCAGAGAGAAAAAAGAAAACACATGTTTTACCACCGCTAGACACACTAAACACGCTGGAGTTAACTCTCGTAGCTGGGGGGAAACGTTTATGGCAGTGTTTACGAACCTTTCATTTTTTATAAGTGCAAAATCATATTGGAAGTATTGCCTCCTCAGCAGCCACCCTCCGAAAACATGTTTTACAGTGGTATGAAAAAGTATCTGAACCTTTTTTCTGTATAAAATCCCCATCAAGTGATCTGATCTTTGTCAAAATCACACAGATGTAATAACAGTGTCTGCTTCAACTGAAACCACCCAACCATTTATAGGTTTTCATATTTTAATGAGGATTACATGCTAACAATGACAGAAGGGGGAAAAAAATAAAGTAAGTGAACCTAAAGCCTAAAGAGACTTAAAGAGCAATTGAAACCAATTTTTTACCAAACAATTTAAATCAGGTGTGTGCCCAATCACTGATGAGTGGTTTAAAACAGCCCTGCCCACTATAAAACGCACACCTACTAAGATTTGTCTTGATGAGAAGCTGTGCATCATGGCTCGGTCAAAAGAGTTGTCTGAAGACCTGCGATCAAGGATTGTTGATTTGTATTAAGGTGAGAGATAAAATAAAACCATCTCTAAAAGTCTGGATGTTCATCAATCAACAGAGAAGTTGTCTACAAATGGAGAGAGTTTGGCACTGTTGCTTCACTCCCAAGGAATGGCCTTCCTCCAAAGATGACGCAAAGAGTTCAGCGCAGAATACTCAGAGAGGTAAAAAAGAACCCGACAGTGTCTGCTAAAAACTTAAATCATCGGCACAGTCCAATATCTCTGTGCACACATCAATTATATGTAAAACTATGGCCAAGAATGGTGTTCATGGGAGGACTCCATGGGGGAAGCCACTCAAACATTGTTGCTCGTTTATTGTTCGCAAAAAGGCACTTGGACACTCCACAGAAGTTTCGGCAAAATATTTTGTGGACTGATGAAACCAAAGTTGAATTGTTTGGGAGTAACACACAACATCATGTGTGTCGGAAAAATGGAACAGCTCACCGACATCAATACCTCATCCCCACCATGAGGCATGGTGGAGGCAGCATCATGATTTGAGGCTGTTTTGCTACCTCAGGGCCTGGACAACTTGCAATCATTAATGATAGAATACATTCAAAAGTTCATCAGGATGTTTTGCAGAAAAACCTGAGGCCGTCTGTCAGAGAGTTAAAAAGAGAACGCATGCTGCAACAAGACAATGATCAAAACACTTGCCTGGTATACCAGACTCACCGCTGTTCCAGCGATTGAGTCTGGCGACCATCGGGCGGATCAAATTCCGAGGGCGGAACAAGCCACAGCAAACAGACAGCGGAGTGGACCAATCAATGACGGGCAGACATGACGTTGTTAAAGCGACAAGTAATTAGCGTGAGCGGAGAATGGAGAAATTTATTCAACATGGCTAGCGCGAGCCATGTTGACTGTTGTCAGTGACTTGTTTCGATGTGTTTTTGGTCATTTAAAACTGGTTTTACAGCGGATTGGAACATATTCTCGGCTCTCCCGTTCGCCATCTGTGTTGTTGTAGAGACGACTTTCGGCGCGCAAGAGTGACGTTACTCGTTAAGAACACGTCACGCAAATAAACGAATCTAATTGGATGGTTGAAATTGTATCTTGCTCGAAAGGCCGTTAATGGGCTGGGTCCCAGACTATTTCTCACAGTGTTTGAAAAATACAGGGAGAATAGTCTGGCTGTGCCAGGCAACCAAAACGCAGAAGTAAATCAACTTCAGAATGGTTTCAGAAGAACAAAATACACGTTCTGGAGTGGCCAAGTCAAAGTCCAGACTTGAACCCCATTGAGATGCTGTGGCACGACCTGAAGACAGCGATTCATGCCAGACATCCCAGGAATCTGACTGAACTACAGCAGTTTTATAGAGAAGAATGGGCCAGGATTTGTCCTGATCGATATGCCAGACTGATCTGCAGCTACAGGAAGCGTCTGGTTGAACTCATTGCTGCCAAAGAGGGGGCCAGAAAATATTGAATGTGATGTTTCACTTACTGATTTTCCCCCCTTATGTTTCCATACTATCCTCATTAAAATATGAAAACCTATAAATATTTGGGTGGTTTTAGTTAAAGCGGACAGTTTTTTCATCTGTGTGATTTTGACAAAGATCAGTTCACATTTGATGGAGATTTTATGCAGAAATGTGAGAAATTCCAAAAGGTTCTGATACTTTTACATACCACTGTACCTTGAAACCGGTAATCGACACATGCTTAGCTCATGCCGTAATTAATATTCTTTTTCTCAGACAACACTAAGCAAGCATAATTATTTTCATAGCGTGTTTTGATAATCAAGTCCGCCATATGACTGCTGTCCTCTACCTAGTCGGTTACTTCCCATATAAATTGCATCAAAATGCACCGCCTGTCCTGCTGTCACCTCCACTTTGAATAACTATACGTATATGGGTGACATAGTTGAATTATGAGACACATTTTATTTACACCATTCTCTCTTTGATGAAAGAATGGCCCACCTTTTAATGGACAAGGATGTTTTCCTGCATTTTTTATTATTCCCTTACTTAGCTAGATTTACTGGCATGATGAAGATTGTATTTTGATTGAATCCTCCACTTTTAGCATGGTTTTACAGCTGTTTGTCACCTTGTAAATAGATGTAAATAGTTAAGTGTCAGATTTGTAGTTAGGTGTGAAAGGCACTGAATGAAAATTCACTTGGCTGGGTGGCATTTTCCACGCTCCCTGCTTTTAAAATCCTCTCGTTCAACCTTGCTGTTACTTCTGGGTCATATCGTTTAATTTAAAACTTCTTTTTATCTCTCCGGGCATCAGGGCTAAGTGGTGTGAAGGAACGATGGGGTAGTTTTACATGTTCCTGACAGCCAGGCATCCCAGGGTAGCTCGCTGAGGGTCCCTCGCCTCACTCGCTCACTTTGGGGCAACCTGTCGTGCGCAGATCCGGAGCACCGAGTGAGAAAAAGCTGGCAGTGCAGGAGGAAGGGAGGAGGAGCACAAAAAGGGTCCTTGGGCTCTGTAAAGGGCAATAAATAATGGGTCGGTCCTTTCACAGAGGCTGCTAACCTTTTGGCAGCCACCAGCAAACTCCATTATCCTCTGCTGATCTGGGAGGACAATGTGCCCGGGCTGGGCTTTGAATGAAGTCCTACCACCAACAGTGTTCCCATTCAGTGGCTGGTTGGGAACCATCTTTTTGACTATTGTCCGAAATGTGACTCCCTACCCCCAGAAAGCAGAGCAGGAAAAGGGACAGGGGGGAAATCTAAAGCCAATCCCCCCTTCCTCTCCTCTCTCTTCCCTCTTCCCTCTCTCTCTGAGCTCAAATCTCTCATTGGAGAGCAGGAAAAAGGGGCTGCTCAACACCCCACCAGCTGAGCTCCATGAGTGGTCATTACAGGAGTCTAACATACAGAGGACAGATCTGTGCTACTGGGCAGCAAACCTCAGCTAACACCTTATCTGGGGCCCAGGCTGTATAATGCAGCTTACAGCCCATTGAGAACTGATCTGATAAGCCTTTTCCTCTGTGCCTCTTTTAACTGCTAAACGGTGTTTATCTCCAAAGTGCTACAAGGCCTCAGGGGAACAATGCTGAGAAGGAACAGCGTTTTGCCAGCCAGGCCTCAATGGTGAAACACATTAAAAACACACAGCTCTGTAGCTTGTGCTGTTGTTTGACCCTGCACTTCCATGTGAGTTTAGCAAAGCTCTACTCACAACCAGCATATGCAACGAAAAGCAGCTAAATTTTCTCGAATATTTTCTGTCCGCATAATTTATGCAAAATCAAACACTTTTTTTTTTTTTTAGGTTTTAATTGACCAACAGTTGACCAAATATTACGTTTTAAAAATAATGCAGTGTAAAGAGCGTGAGATAAAATTACTCTTTTACTTTTTTTAAAAAAAATTATTTTCTACTAAAATTCCTATCGTGTATAGGAGTTTGTTTCTTTTTTTTCCACTTCTATTCAAAGTGCTCAGCCTTATTCATTGGAGAACAGCTTTACATTACAACTGTGAAATCCTAGCATAAAAGCTCCTTTCGTGCACGCCATTATTTTCACACAAATATAGTCTATTGTCACAGTGCTGAAGTTAATTTGATCAACATTGGGGACATTTACCGTTTTTGTTCCCTGAAAAGGCTTGTTTCATGCTCATTTTCGGACCATTGAAATGCAGTGATTGGCAGAAAAATAATGTTGCCTTTAACAATTCAAAGCAATTAGTTTCCCATGGGGAGGCAGTGGGCCACACTGGCTACCACACAGCGATGCTTTGTCATTTTATGGACGGTCATCAGTCAACTGTCAGAGCGTCTCAAAGAGCCCTACAACCTAAATGTTTCCCTTTCGGCTTTTCCCAGAACAACAGGCTGAAAGAGCACAGAGAGGCCGGCTAGTCTTCAGCCAATAGACAATTTCGGCAGCAAGAGGGTGGATTGGATAATCACAGGGAGATCCTCTATAAAACCAGGATGAATTTATTATAATGACTAGTGTGTGGGGGGTGTTCATGATGTATTTTAGTAAATATTGTGGCATTTGATGATTATACAAATGTAAACATTCTCTTAATTTAATTCATATTCCTGATAATTTCATAAGTTCAAATCAAACACTATTTCAAGTTGACCGTACTAGTGTATACCCAATCGACTGTTTCCTCCCGATTAGTCAGCAGACTTTGTTAACAATTAGTTGACTAATTTTTTTTTTTTTTTTACTTTTATTCATTTATTTTATTTTTTATATTTTTTTTAATGTTGCAATTAAATTTTGTTGACGCTTATTAATTCACAAAAACATTTTGGAACACTTTAATTCTTCATTAAAATACAAATAAACACATAAATACCAACAATAAATCACCAAGCATTAATAATACAAAAGAATGTTGTTATGTTACCGTGTTTCACCCATATAATCTACAAAAAGTCCGACTCTCATTAAAATAATGATGTCTTTAATTATGCTCTCTAATGCTCTCACCTTGAGTTAGGGTTTAGGGGTTTAAAAAAAAAAAAAAAAAAAATTAAGTGCCCTCCTGCTCCGAATTTTTGTTCCACCAGAAAATAGAGATTTTAAGCTTTCCAATGATGTATGACACATGAATATAAGACCATTTTGAAATCTAGTCAGAATGGCGGTTCTCGGGGGTAAGCGGAACATCAAGCCACCTGAGTGTTTTCCGCCACGTGCATAATACGTTATAATATAAAGTAAACAAGATTAGTGAAGATTTTTATTTATTTATTTATTTTTTTAAATGTTTTTTTCCCCGAGCGGGAGCATCCATCATTCTAACAAATACAATATGCATGCTGTGCACAGACTACAGAGATTATGAGACCTACAGCTTTCGGGAGCAGCAGCAGAGTAGGTAAATAAATGTCACGTGTCACTAAAGTGAAGTACGTGAAAATAACTTAATGATGCACATTTATACGATGCACATAAAGGCAACTTCAATAAAGAATGTCGTTAGTTAGTTATATGGACTTACGATCTGCCAGTTTGTTGTCTCCTGTTGTCTTCCAAAATTACAACTGGGTGACGGCGCTTCAGGTGTTCATTCACGGCCGACTTGCTCCCATGATATGGAAGCTTGGCATTGCAGGGACTGCACACGACAGTGTACCCTCCTTTGTTTCTTTGAAATAATAATAAGTCCATGCTTTGGCCACTCTGGTGCACTTTTTTGGCTTTGTGCCTCTTTCCCCGCTTGCATCCCGAGCGTCTGCCATTCTCAACTTTCCACGCATATATAGGTTTTCACTCTTCATTATCTGTCGACGAGATGGTGTGCTCGTTGACGCATTTACGTCATCGATGACGTTGACTAGTCGGGACAGCTTTATATGTAATAAAATGGCAATTCAAAGCTATAGCTTGTATATTGATTTTTGGCAAGCCTTCAACATTGGGTGTTACCTGGTGCAGGCGCTATCATATTTCAGATTCTCTGCTTCCTTTTCGTCCTGCAAGAAACCTCTACCCTGAGAGAGGTCGAGGAGACATCTTAACCGGGCTGCTAACCCACATCATATGGCTCCTTTTGTGGCTCTACATTAAGCCCCCCTCCCAGCAGAGCTTTCCAAAGTATCTCTAAAAGTGGCTTTTGGCACCCTACATCTCTTGTAATTTTGATCTCGGCCCATAGTTTATGACAGGGGGTGAGGCCGTGGGTCGGCTCAGCTCGTCTTCAACATTACAGACCATTCCCGTGTCAATATCACTGCAGACACCACGCCAAGCGGCTCCCTTCTTCATTTTTTTGCAAATTTATTAACTCAGCCAGCCCTCCCAGTCCAAATGGATTGGATATGTATTGCCATCAATGGCAGCCAAGGTAAAGTGAATAGATTTTTACGGGAAGTACTGTATAATACAAGGGTTTTACAACGGATGCAGGAAGATAAAGTACAGTGAGTGCTTGTTTTTCGCAGTTAATGGGGACAAGAACCCACCGCTATAAAAACAACCGCCGCGTGAAAAACCACAAAGTAGCGCCCCCTTTCGTATGTGTTCAATGTATTTATTCAGAGTTAGCATTGGAAAGAGATACATATAAGACATGTTTTTTCACTTTTTTCCCAAAGTATAATAATAATAATAATAATAATAAAAAAAAATTTAAAAAACCATGTACAGGTATATACAGTATATATTTTAATAAATGTTTTTAAGCACTTCAAATGTCATAATTATGGTAAGTTTTAAACATATTATTGTCGCACCGAAAATATTTTAAAACAAGAATAAGGTAGAAAAATGCTAGCTTTTATTAAATGCTTCATTGAGTGAGTCCACTAAAATCAGCTCAAGCTGTTCATATACACACAATGAGTTGCAACCACAACAATTGTTTCATAAGTTAAATGATGATTGACGCATGTGACGCTTTGAAGTTTCGGCTTCCAGGCATCTCTGGCTAGCTCAAACCTTAACTTCTGTCAATCATTCGTTACCTTTAATAAGCAACTCCAGTGCACTCAGTGATACTACGTGATCTGATCGGGACATCTCATCTGTATTTATTTATTTATTTTTTAACGGCGTGCATTTTGAAGCGCGAAGTAGCGAGGGATCACTGTAATGTTATTTTTGGCGGAAGACCAAAAAAAAAAAAGCCTAGTAGTTGGAGGTAATTTTGCTGTCTACGTGTGTTGCTCCAGCATTTGTGTTGAATTATCTGTTGCTCATGTGGTTATCAAACTGTGACATTGATCCTGCCTCTCTTTTCCTTTTTTGCATTATTAGCATTAATCTTCTGCCATCAATGGCAGCCTGGTCTCAGCCCGCATCTTGGTCTCATCTGACCAAAGCACATGGTCCCAGGCTTCAACTGGCACCGTGTGCTTTGGTCAGATGAGACCAAGATTGAGCTTTTTGGAACCAAACACTCTAAGTGGGTCTGGCGTGCCACGAAAGATGCGCATGCTGAAAAGCACCTCATACCCACTGTGAAGTATGGGCTGGGCCAGTGATGCTGAGGGGCTGTTTCGCTTCCAAAGGCCCTGGGAACCTTGTTAGGGTGCATGGCATCATGCATGCTTTGAAATACCAGAACATTTTAAATCAAAATCTGTTGCCCTCTGCCCGAAAGCTGAAGATGGGTCGTCACTGGCTCTTTCAGCAAGACAATGACCCTAAACATATCGCCAAATCTACAAAGAAATGGTTCACCAGACACAAAATCAAGCTCCTCCCTTGACCATCTCAGTCCCCAGACCTTGTTTGTTGGCAAAAGGGGGTTGTACAAAGTATTAAGACCAGGGGTGCTAATAATTGTGACACACATTATTTGATGTCAAATAATTATTTCTTTATATGGGATTTTTTCCCCACTGAATGAATGCACTTGTATTGAAGGTTGGATTTTTCTCATTTTTTCCATTAAGGTCCCATATTATTTGAATTAAAAAATAAATTCTTAGAAGCTAAAAAACACATCTTAACCAGGGGTGCCAATAATTATGGAGGGCACTGTAAATATGTAGACTAAACTGCAATCACATTCGTAAATGAATGGCTTCTGGTTGTTAAAATGTAAATAAACCAATCTATTGTGATAAAACAACAAAATTGCAATAACTCCATAAACCATCAAAGTGAAGTCTAACTGTAACTGTAGTCTTGAAACAAATCTGAATAAGGGAAAACATTGCAATAAAATAATGCAAACTGGCTAAACTTAGCAGTCGTAGCTGAGATCTGTCATGGCCAGAGGTTGCGCTAGACTTTTTCGTTGTCTGTCATTTTGACTGACAGGGTAAAAAAAAATCCAGTCATAATCTATTTTTACCCGTCACTTAAATTTTTAAAATGATAATAATGACATATTCAATAGTATTTAGTTTTCATTCATTTTTAATTAATATTCTGTCCGAACAAGCTTAACAGAGAATCCACACCGTGCCATCACACATCAAGCGGATGAATATGTAACTTTTTCTCTGTAGTGACAAAAACAGCTGACTGTGGCCCCAGTAGGTAGGCTACATATGGAACAATGAAATTAACAGTTCACCTGCTGTGGCCTAAACGCAGTCTTCCTCCTGGTGCACATGGACTTGAATTGCGTGCCTGCTTGTGCATAATCAAATGTCTCAAGTGGGATTGCTGCAGAGGCTATTGTCATGAGGTTTTGGACTTCTGCCTCGGACAGACTTCTCATGGCCGTTTTGATGTTGTTCTGGAGGCTGAATCTGCACTCTGCGGCCACACTGGAGATTGGGATTACAAGCGCCACTTCAGCCAAAGTTTTGAAATCAGGGAACATTTCTCCAAGTGACCTGATCAAAAGTCGACAAGACTCTCTGAACAAGGGGTTTCCTGAACCTGCAAGCACCCGCTTCAGCGGAAGGAAATCCCGCAACACGCGCTCCTTCGGACACTCAGTTGCCTTGACATTTTTCCGAGTAAGGCCAACGACGTCATGCATCAAGAGAGACAATAGCTAATTAATATGCTCACTTGCCACCCTGTGGTCTGGGGTGTGAATTGCAACCTGTCAAAATGACAGATGGACTTCAGTTTTTTCCGTCACCGTTTTAAAAAACGGTCAACGACGGAAAATATTCGGTTAACGCGACCCCTGGTCATGACAGAACATCGCTTCAATGATATCTGGCGCCATCTAACGTCGTGAATGGGTATAACGTCTACACCGCGAATATAAGACAACCCCCTCTTTTTCAGTCTTATTTCAATGCAAAACACACAGTCATATATTCGGGCCAATACGTTAATTGTCAGTCGACATATAATCACAAATGTTATGAAAATATTTTATAAAGGTTGAAAAGTTACCAAGTGTTGCTTTAATTGACTCATTTCTTAACCTCAGTTTGACCATCCCAACATCCAGCAATCTTGCTTATGTGGAGCGTTATTTGTCGAGTGGGCGTTGCAGAAGGGTTGTGTGGTGCAAACATGAGCGCAGGGATGGCCTTCTCTTTAGTGTCAAAGGGCCGTCAGGGCCACCCCTGACCTATTCAAATAGACGTCACCGAGCACATTCTTCACAATGTTAACATTCTACCAAATTCTCAACATTTACTTACAATGGATGGCCGCGCACAACCGAGCTATTGTGTGCAAAGTTGAATTTGCCTGGCCAAATTATGGTAAGTCATCTTGTCAATATAATCATGACATGGCCCCCAGTTACACCCTCTTAATCCCATACAGGCTGTCTATTACATGCCAGTTTAGCTGTCAATCACAGTATATAATCCTGCAAGAGGTAATCGAGGAATACCGACTGATCAGATTTAGACAGCGAGAAAAAGGAGTGTGCGCTTGCTTTAAATGTTCTAACTGTTGGCTACCTGTGTTGGACATCTTTCATTCCTTGACCACAGGCTCCTTATAGGTGTTTTTAACTGTTTGTTTGAGAGCAATTTAGATGCAGGGCAAGAGAATAGTAGTGGTTTAAGGAGCCTGGGAGCAGAGTTGGGGGGCCATATTATAAATTAGCGTCTGACCCCTGTCTTTGTGTGGCCCCAAGGAAGGCCCTATGAAGGGCCCAGCCCAAACCTCAGTGAGAACGGGCCTTGTGAAGAGGCTCTTTTAGGAGTGTCACTGCACGATGAATTGGCCAGGAGAAAGCATGTTTATAGACTGTGTAAAGGAGTGTGTCTTTGTGGTAGAATGTCAGTGACACTGTTACAGTTTGCCTGAATGAACTGTGATGACGAGGCTAATGGGGGCCCTGGCTAAGGGTGAGGGTCAGCCAGCGGGGGTTGAAGGGTTTCTCTTGGACCCCCCACTCTCAAAGCCTTTTCACACCCAGTAGCTGTAGCTAATGTTGCAATTCTTCGTTCTACACACAAAGGCAGAGGGGAAAAAAAGTCAACTTTCACACCAGCGGGTCAGCATGAGTGCTTTAGGAAATGATCGTGTAAACAGAATGTTACCTTCTGACCTGTTCTTGATACCTTAGAACAGCAGACAAAACAGCCAAGCTTTGGGTATTTAGACATGGCTGTTAGCGGGATGAAGCTATACAATGTAACCTTGGAAGACTCAAATTTCCCATTACACAGTTTCCAGAGAATTTATTGTACTTTTCTCATTCTTTAGAAAACAACATGATATCATAGGTAAGTTTCACAAATTCCAGACGCCTCTCCAAAACGGAGGCAATTAGCTTTTGGAACCATGGATCATATCAAGCAAAACTGTGATTTTCATGCTAATATATTTCTTTTTCATAACGAGATGAACATCAAAACAGTGGTTTTAATTATATAAGGCAGTTAAAACAACATTTGGGAATGACCTGTAATGGCAAATGATTTTTTTTTGTGATATACAGTCTCTGAGTGAAATAACTCAATAGAATGCTACGTGAATCGTGCCACTTTTCATGTTCATACTTTTCATTATATGACTCGTGCAGTGTGTCATGAGATTTTGCAAATGTTAAATGGTAGCTTGGCTTAATAAAGTTTGGGATACACTAATCTCAAGGGTTTAAGTTTTCATAAGGACGGTAGGGACATAACACTTGCAACTTTTCAGGATGCTCAAATTGTCCCCATCAACTTTAAAGCAATCGTATTTGCATTATATATATATACTGTATATAAAACTCTTACGTGGCCTGAAGTTCAGCTCTGATACCTCCAATTTGGCCAAATTTCAAAATTGTCCTATTTGCATCTTTGATACATCATTGGAAAGCTTAAAATCTCTATTTTCTGGTTTGAGCAGGAGGACATTTAAAAAAAAAAAAAATTAAAACCCCTAAACCCTAACTCGAGGTGAAAACATTAGAGAGCATAATTAAAGACACCATGATTTTAACAAGATATTATCACGTACTTACCTTATTTCGATCCAAAAACTGTGTAGCATGTATCACCAAGTGTCAAGACACAGCTGTGAATGGCCAAAGCCGCCTCTTTGGTGATTTTATGGGTGAAACACGATAATATATCAAGGGTCACGATGCAGAAATGGTGACATCAAGGAGTGCTCGAGATTTTCTTTTTCAAATATTTACCCTTTTAAACTTTTTTTTTGGTCAATTTTCTGTGTTTGGATCGATTATTTATCATCTAAAATATCGGGGGATATGCGACAGTAACAAAAGAATACAATTAAGCGATAGTTATGAGGCAGATATCCGTGACCTATTTACAGACACTATTTCTTTCATTGTGACGTAATTTGTTTAAAAGTTTAAAAAATGCGAGTGAATAATTTTTTAAAGGTTTTTTTTTTTTTTTTTTTTTTTTTTTTTTTTTTTTTTTTTAAACTAAATAACGTATTGGCCCGAATATACGACTGTGTTATTTGCATTGAAATAAGACTGAAAAAGTCCTCTTATATTTGCGGTCTAGATATTATACCCATTCACTATGCTAGATGGCGCCAGATATCATTGAAGCGATGTTCTGTCATGACATCTTTCAGCTACTCTCAAGTTTAACCAGTTTGCATATTATATTGCAATGTTTTTCCTTATTCCGATTTGTTTCAAGACTACAGTTAGTTAGACTTCACGTTGATGGTTAATGCAGTTATTGCAATTTTGTTATTTTATCACAATAGATTGGTTTATTTACATTTCAAAAACCAGAAGCTATTCATTTACGAATGTGATTGCCCTTTAGTTTACATATTTAAATGTACAGATATTAAGATTTGATTGAGGCAAAATAACATGCTTTTTCTCTCAAATATATTGTTATAATCATTTGTTTCGGATGTACTTTAATTATTTTCTGTATAAAAATTAATTTGGTGTTCAAAAAGTCTTTTTTTTTTTTTTTTTTTTTTTTTAAAAACATGAGTCTTGAAAAAGAGGGTGTCGTCTTATAATCAGGGCCGTCTTATATTCGGGCCAATACGGTAATAGACATCAATTAATGATTCTAAGCTAAAAATGATAGACATTTCAAATAATATCATTCTTTTTATGGATGGCTTGAAACAAAAGCGGTCGGCGGTGTCTGTAAACAGGGGTCTCAAGGGTAAAATGGAAAAATTAAAAATAATTCAGGGGCTTAATGCGCCATGAAAAGCTATGCCAGCAAATAGACATATTGTTCTATCAAACACAACAGTTCTTTTGGCTTAAAATACGGCAGTTTATTTCAAAGAGGGGGGCAAGAGCAGAAACTGCTTTTTCAATCTTGTCTGTGTTTGCCACCATGTATTTATATATATATATATATATATATATATATATATATATATATATATATATGTATATATACGTGTGTATATACGCGTGTATATATATGTATATATGTACATAGGACATTTTTTCAGATAATCATACATTATTCATAATTGAGGTAAAATGTTTTAATTTTATGTTGAGTTTGGCCGTGCTTGTGGACAAAAGCAGTAGTGTTTTACCTGAAGGAAGGCTCCATTTTTATTTATTTTTGTTTTCCCCAGACTAAGACGTTTTTTCAGTTATATTTATTTCGACAAATGTTGAGTGGTCTTAAGAAAAATGATATTAGATTTAATTAGACTATCAACAAGTTTGTATTTTTTGTGTATGTTAATATAATTGAAGTTATGTTCAAATATTGCAATTGAAATTTGCTAATAAAATCCACCCATTTATCCAGGAAGTTTTCCAAATGTTTCTTGTGTAGTTTTTGAAAACAAAGGTTTGAATCGAATGGTGTATCACCTGAACCAATACACATGAAAGTTAGTATAAGTCAATATCGATTTATTTTGCATTGATCATTTAGCCTATCATTTAATTTGGTTTAAATTCGTGAGAAATGTAGCCCTGACCCCCATTCACCCAATCTGTTTGGTCTTATTAATGTCCTGTCTCCAGCAAAAAGTGTTCATGCAGGTTATGCTGTCCCTACCAATGTTGAGACCAAACCTACATTGACTAATCTAGAGCACATCTACAAAGGCAACCTGTCTTATTTATTTCTTATATGGCTAACAGTGCAGTGTTGAATTCAGAAGTAGCTCTAAGATGTATCCTACGGTTCAGGTCAGTGCTCTCTAATTTAGATCAAAGTAAATTTACTTCAAAAACTGATCTACGTTAGGTTCAAAAACAGGTTATCAAGGGAAGTGATCAAGATTTCCTTATTAAATTGTAGTGTCATATGAGAAGTACTGGTAAATATTTGAATTGGGAACATGTTTACCTCCTTTTACCACTCGAATACGTTCCAGGAGGATACGGCCATGGGAACGCTTAACCCATGTCCTCCTGCTGCATAATGTAACGCAACTTTATTTATGTAGGACTTTCAAGCTACAGCGATACCAAAAGCTTTACAGAACACATCACGTAGTATAAAGGTAACCCCCCCCCCGCCAAAAAAAAAAAAAAAACAACAGACGATTTTTTTGTTTTGCCGCAGATTTTATATATTTTAATTTTGATTGTATGTCACCCTCTGCATTAACCTTTTTCTCCTAATTAGCGAACTAACCCTGATATTTATGTTACTTCATTTAGCTTCCTGAGATGTCAATGAGAATGATTTTTAAAGACTAAATCTTCCATTCTTTTTCTAGTTGTTGCCTTTATTTGCATAGGATTTAAGTGCAATAAATCTGATTTGGATAGAATTATTACATTGCTTCTCTTGTCCTCCATCTTCTTAATGCTGGGAATATTTTAGGCTGTCATACAAATATAAAACTCTTCAGCTGAACCAGACTAGGAATGACTTCATGTAGACCCTCTTATCAGAATAATCAGACCACAAGGTGGTGCTGTGACCTTCATTATTTAACTACTCAAAGGTCAAAACAGTGGTAAAATGATTTTACCAGATTGAGTTATAACAGAATAAATATATTAGGTGTGCGTTCGTTTATCCATGTATATTTATTGTGTTATTGAGTGTATACATTTGCATTTTCCAGAATGTTTTAATTAGGAACTGTGACATTAATATATATATATATTTATATATATATATATATGTATTTTAACTTTTTCCTTTAAATCCTTTTTTTAATTGTGATGTTTTGCAGGATCACGGACCAGCGGTTTGAAAATGTGCCATATTTCGTCTTCGGGGATTTTAACTTCAGGTTGGACTCAAAACAGGTTATTGAGGTTAGTGCTCCCCTATTGTTTTTAGGGTTTTTTTTCGGTCAGTGTGGTGACAAATATGGGGGCTGTCTAAGATTCTCACTACAAGCATTGTAACATCTTATCAAACTAATGAGACACAGACTGTGCGTGATAGTGTGAGTGTGTGAAAAACACTGCGATACACAGTAGTAAAAGTGGTTTTGAAACACTGTCTTTACTGTTATGACTCATTAAAGGTTTCACTCCGGATGGACCAGCTGTGTTTGCTAACTGTGCCTCCAAGTGCATTGTTATGTTATGCTGCCATTCATCGCGCTTTCTCTGCCCCTTCCTCCTCTGCACCATCCTTTTCTTGGTGCAAATGAGGGCAGCAAGAGCAAGGTAGTGCAGTCATTTACTATTCTCCAAAGAGGAGATGCGGGGTGTGTGTGCGTGTGTGTGGTGCTGGTTGTGGTGGGAAGGGCTCTGTATTGGTATCAGAAGTCATAAAGGCACGCTGGGGACTAGGGGTGTTCGTTGATAACCGAGCTGAAGAGCTCCTTGTTGCTCGATCCGCTCCCTCTTTTCAGTACAATGGCTTTCGAATCAGTGGCCCTGTTCAAGGTGTGGGCGTTTTTCATTTCAACCAGGAGGTCATTCACGAGAGAGAAGAGGAGGGGAAGCTTTCGGACTGGAGGGGTTTTCCTCAAATGGCTTAAGAAGGACTTAACTTTGTGTGGCACACATTGAGACCATGTGCAAGTGCTGATTAAGCCACTAGGAGTACTGTAGATCAGTGTTTTTCAACCGGTGTGCCGCAGCACACTAGTGTGCCGTGAGAGATCGTCAAGTGTGCCGCGAAAAATTATCTAATGTCGCATTTATTTATATACACTCACCGGCCACTTTATTAGGTACACCATGCTAGTAACGGGTTGTACCCCCTTTTGCCTTCAGAAGTGCCTCAATTCTTCGTGGCATAGATTCAACAAGGTGCTGGAAGCATTCCTCAGAGAGTTTGGTCCATATTGACATGAGGGCATCACACAGTTGGTGCAGATTTGTCGGCTGCACATCCATAATGCAGGTAGGCTGTGGCGTTCCAACGATGCTCAATTGGTACCAAGGGGCCCAAAGAGTGCAAAGAAAATATTCCCCACACCATTACACCACCACCTGCTTGAACCGTTGATACAAGGCAGGATGGATCCATGCTTTCATGTTGTTGACGCCAAATTCTGACCCTACCATCCGAATGTCGCAGCCGAAATCGAGACTCATCAGACCAGCCAACATTTTTCCAATCTTCTATTGTCCAATTTCGATGAGCTTGTGCAAATTGTAGCCGCAGTTTCCTGTTCTTAGCTGAAAGGAGTGGCACCCGGCGTGGTCTTCTGCTGCTGTAGTCCATCTTTCTCAATGATCGAGAGATGCTCTTCTGCCTACCTTGGTTGTAACGGGTGGTTATTTGAGTCACTGTTGCCTTTCTATCAGCTCGAACCAGTCTGGCCATTCTCCTCTGACCTCTGGCATCAACAAGGCATTTCCGCCCACAGAACTGCCGCTCACTGGATATTTTTTCTTTTTCGGACCATTCTCTGTAAACCCTAGAGATGGTTGTGCGTGAAAATCCCAGTAGATCAGCAGTTTCTGAAATACTCAGACTAGCCCTTCTGGCACCAACAACCATGCCACGTTCAAAGTCACTCAAATCACCTTTCTCCCCCATACTGATGCTCGGTTTGAACTGCAGGAGATTGTCTTAAACCATGTCTACATGCCTAAATGCACTGAGTTGCCACCATGTGATTGGCTGATTAGAAATTAAGTGTTAACGAGCAGTTGGACAGGTGTACTTAATAAAGTGGCCGGTGAGTGTATATTATAATGTAATGTCCGTTAACTGTGCGGGCCCTTGAAGGGGCCATCAGACTGCAGAGTGGTGACGTAGCAGGAAGTCATCGCCGACTCCTCTCCTTGCTGTTTCCCCATTCAGGGCTATTACAATATTTTTTTTACGTCGTCGGGCGGAGCTGCATTAGGAAGGAAGGAGTAGGAAGAGGATAGTGAGCCTACACCGGGAGTAGATAGAAAGTTCTCGGTCTTGTGCAGATGAGCGAAGTTTGCCCGTGTCGCGTTCAAAAACTGCTTGGATTTCTAGCCATCAACGACCTTGCTGTAGACCCCAACACGTCTACTGCACATTTTTTGGTTAGACTCGTCATGTGTCGATATACTCGAAAGTGTCCTTTCTATTTCATCCATATGTGACGACCGTCAATCCTCCCCCTGTATTATATTACAACACATTGTTGAGAACAGCAAGGTGGCTAATGGCTAAAAATCCGAGCAGTTCTTGAACGCGACACGAGCAGCACAGCGCCATAGTGCCAAGCAAGTTTAAACGTCATCACCAAACGAAACACCCGTCGCTTCAAAACAAGTCGATGGACTATTTTGTTGCCCTGCATACCTCAAACTTCTCACCCCTAATGATTGTCAGTTCTTACAGTAGATGGCGCCAAACCTTTTTTTGGGGATGTACGTTTTTGTTGTTGTTGTTCTTTTGTTTTGTTTGAGCACCAATCATCGCAGAGCAGGTTCAACGTCACTCCCCGGGTTGCCAGATTGTAATGACAAGAAAATGGATGTTTGCATAGATAAACAGCAATGCGCGCCACATTATTCACGATGCTCTATTAACAATGTATAAAATGAGGTTGCCAGATTGGGGGCCCCCTAGCAGTCAGGGGCCCTAAGCAGCTGCATAGTCTGCGTATAGGCTGGGCCGGCCTTGGTCAGGATCATAGACCTATTCAGGATATATTGTCAGGCCAGTTCACTGACGCGCACACCACGCTCATATTTTTCTATGATTTCCTTCTTAATTTTATTGGTAATGGTCACCTTTGTCCTTTTTTCACCACCAGCAATAACCTTCTTGGGACCCATGTTGATTTTTCTCAAAAGAAAATCCGCCGTGCTGCTGTTTTGCGAGAAAACAATGAAATTGCGACGCTGTCATAATTCGTCCTATTTGAGCATGTCGTCATATGTCGAGACAAATGACGAGTCAAATTTTAGGTCAGATTTCGAAAGAATCGTATGTCGATGCGTTTGTATTTTGAGGTACCACTGTACTGTAAAAATTTTGGGGGAAATAATGAACTGTTAAGGCTGTTAAATTCAACAGGGCTCATTACTTTTTCACTGCCCCGTGAAATATGAACAAGATATAATAAGGTAACACTGTAAGTCAGATGTTTTTTGTGTCACGGTCCATCAGAGGCATTGAAAGATAGCCTCAAAGTTTGTGCAGTACATTTGATTTTGGTTTTGTAATTAGGTTACATTCACTCGCAGATCATGTGCATGTGTTTCTTTGGAGATAATAGATCCAAATCAAGGATTCTCAACAGTAGATTATACAAACACTGGAGTCGTTGAGAAGTCAATGATTGCAATTACCTGTCACCTGGTGCACATTTAGCTTATTCAAGTAATAGATAGCTAGATAGATCATCAATAATAATACAGTATTCATTTCTATGTTTGCATTTAACCCATTTTAAAATAATAATACTAATACCATGACTTCTGGTAATAATGCAAACAATGATATTTAAAATGTTAGTCATTTATATTTATTAAAAGTAGGGCTGTCAAACGATTAAAATTTTTAATCAAGTTAATTACAGCTTAAAAATTGATTAATCGTAATTTATCGCAATTCAAACCATCTATAAAATATGCCATATTTTTCTGTAAATTATTTTTGGAATGGAAAGATAAGACACAAGACGGATATATTCAACCAGTACATTCAACATACGGTACATAAGCACTGTATTTGTTTATTATAACAATAAATCAACAAGATGGCATTAACATTATTAACATTCTGTTAAAGCGATCCATGGATAGAAAGACTTGTAGTTCTTAAAAGATAAATGTTAGTACAAGGTATAGAAATTTTATATTAAAACCCCTCTTAATGTTTTCGTTTCAATAAAATTTGTAAAATTTTCAATCAAAACATAAACTAGTAGCTCGCCATCGTTGATGTCAATAATTACACAATGCTCATGTTGTGCTGAAACCCATAAAAGCAGTCACACCCAAGCGCCAGCAGAGGGCGAAAAAACACCAAAAAACACAAGTAACAAGTGGACATTACACTGTGCTGTCATTTTAATCTGTTTGAGCGGGGCATGTGCATTAAATGCATCAAATATTTTAACGTGATTAATAAAAAAAAATAACGCCTGTTAACGCGATAATTTTGACAGCCCTAATTAAAACTAATTAATTCAAAAACGTATTTACATTAATGGAATAGAATAATGTGTAGTTTCTGCTTTCATTCATATTTAAATGTATAACCATCTTTATTGTGGCTGAAAATATGTACCGCTACTTGAATTGACATGTACTTTTTTTTTTTTTTTAGTTCAATTGTTTGCTTCCTCTGCAAGAATCATTTAGTTTAAAAAAAAAATCATTTTAATCATCATGGAAGATTTTCATCCAATGTATGGATTATAATCTGTGCCTCTCTGTCATCAACCTGTTTACCTAATCTAGATAACTCTTTTCTCATGTTGCCTCTCTCGTCCTTTCTGCTCTGTGGTAGGTAAGCACGAACCCACTACTTGTCTCTACCACACTGACATGCTGTTTGAGTGTGGTCCGGGTCATGACCCCTTTTCCAGGGATGTGTAAGGCTTGCATCAGTGTGTGTCCATCTTTGCCCCCTCCCTTCCACACTGCTCCTTTCATATGCACCTTGCCCCCCATTCACATACACATTCACATTTAGGGTGAATACACACAAACTCACCCAAACTAATTTGTTAAAGCCAAATGAATCTGATTGATACACCCACTTTAAGAGGGGAGTGGCATCAATGCAGGGGGGCTTTAGAGGTTTAGGAAGTAAGAGTTGTGGACAAACGCACTCACAAACACGGAGATAATTTCTCTCCATCTTAATGAGTGTTCCTCAAACACACTGACCATTTAGTGGCAACACTAGAAAAGGCGTGATGATGTCATGATAGTTGCCATTAAAGAAGCTGCTCTGCTTCAAATAAACCCGTCCAAAGCGGTGGTCAACTTGTCTGATTTAACAGTGACCTGCGTATTAGCGACTGGGAGAGCTGTGCTGCCACCAATAAACAAATGGTTTGGAACCATGACACAGGATGTAACTCACAGCAAGTAAGCCGTTTTAAGGCCTCTAATGACAATTAATGTCAACTGGACAATTAGTGCACATCCACCAAAGTGTTGGATTGGATCGATCGCCCATGCTTATCTGAAGGCGCACACAGGCTGCCTCTCTTTCTCACTGTCTCATTTCCTGTCTTTATATAAACACTTTACATCAGTAGAAAGGCATTGTGTTGAAGGATATATGTTTTAGGGGTTAAATATACCAAATTAAAGCAACACTAGGTAACTTTTCAACCTTTATAAAATATTTTCATAACATCTGTGATTAGGGTTGTTCCGATCATGTTTTTTTGCTCCCGATCCGATCCCGATCGTTTTAGTTTGAGTATCTGCCCATCCCGATATTTCCCAATCCGATTAGGCTCGAGCGTATGACGTGGCACTCGCGAGGTTTCCGCCGCTATCGCCATTGTGGAAGCGAGAAACATAAACTGAGGCATTTCAACACAGGTCGCTCTTTAAAAATGGTTGGAAATTATTGTGCGGTAAAGAATTGCAACAACCGATCGAATAGAAAGGAGAATGTACAGCTCGACGGAACACCATTGAGTTTCTTCCGGATCCCTACATGGAGAAAAGGCGAGGGAAAGCTCATATCTGAACTTACCAAACGTCGAAGAATGGCATGGGTGGCCTCGATCAGAAGGAAGGGCATAACGTTTGATTCTCCAGTTACACACTGAGTTTGCTCTATGCACTTCCACTCCGGTAAGTTAATTTCGTTTGTTTACGCAAATTTCAGTAACTTTACGCCCTAAATCGGCCTGTTGTTAGCTATTGCTACAGCTAAACAACTAGCATGCATACATGTGCATTGTCTTCATAAGACATAATTCCTGTCGTTGCTAAATGAAAAAGCTGTAATATTTTGACGTGAGAGAGTGGCAAAGAATTTGTACACAGGCTACATTTTATGCAGCAATAGATTTGTACATCTGTGGTCACAGACTAATGTAAACACACATTGCCTACCTTTGCTAGAAAGATGGTGTTGCCGTTTGCTATGGTCAGTGAAGATCCTGCACCCATCCGCAGCAAAACTGTTCGTAACTTTGTAGCGATTTGTAGTTTCGGAATTGCTGATGAGTGTTGTAACATATACCAAACACTAAATACAGCATAATGTCCATTTCGCGTAGTGGTGGAAGCTTGTCGACATCTTTATTCCATTTGTGTTCGGCTTGCTCGTGAGGGTCAACATTGTTCACATCCTTAAAATTGCTCACATATCTGTCCTTCGCCGTGGTAACAAGTTTGTCTCTGTTTCGAACTGGCAAGTTTTCCCTACATTTTTCCATCTTTGGCACTCGGTAGTTGAATTGTATTTGCCGTTAAGTTTAAATGTCCCGTGATGCAGACGTGCTTCCGCAATGGCTGTGTTGTCGCAAATCTCGCACGATCCCGTGCTGCTGTGACGTAAACGCTCGAGCCTAATTGTTTTTTTTTTTTTTTTGCTCCCGATTCAATTCCAATCATTCCCGATAATTTTTCCCGATCATATACAATGTGGCAATGCATTATGAAAAAAACTAATAAAACTCGGACGAATATATGCATTCAACATACAGTACATAAGTACTGTATTTGTTTATTATGACAATAAATCCTCAAGATGGCATTTACATTATTAACATTTTTTCTGTGAGAGGGATCCATGGATAGAAAGACCTGTAATTCTTAAAGGATAAATGTGACTTTGTATATTGTGACTAAATATTGCCATCTAGTGTATTTGTTGAGCTTTCAATAAATGATACTGCAGCCATTCAACCCAAATGCATGTTGGGAAGTGCAACCATGACTGTGCGTAAGGGCACCAATTGATATATCTTCTCTGCGTTGGGAAAGAACATAGGGTGTTGAGAAAATGATCAACTACTACCTTTCTTCCCCACATTGCCTCCCACGTTAATTTTAATTGCTGAGAGAGGGAATGTAAGGCTTTATAGCCAAATAAAAAAAGGCACCAAAGGCTGTCAAAATTCTCTCTACTCATTATACGCTGCGTTTAGCTCTATAGATTGGTAAAACGGCGCCTTTATAGATTCAACGCGACAATGCATGAGTGGGTCGTGCAGCACATGTGTTAATTATTTAACGTGATTAATTAAGAAAAAAATAATTACCGCTGTTAACGCAATAAATTTGATAGCCCTACTTTAAGCCAAAACTACTCTGGATGAGTGTAAGACATTTTGTCTGTAACGTTATATACAATTAGAAAACAATTTAAATAATATATATACATATATATATAAGGCATGTCCGATATTTTTTTTGCCGATTCCGATACTTTGAAAATGACGTGATCGGACCCGATCGATATGCCGATCGATCGGGACATCTTTATCTGTGATAATATGTTGACTGAGAACTAGTTGAATGACACCTCTTTTATATCTTGGGGGGGTCTGTATAATTAACTTTGAAGAGGGTGGCAGGAACCCTGTCACACAAAAAAAACCTACTGCTGACTGCTTTACGGCATACATCACTTTCCCCATTCCCCATTCATTATAAAGACAGTCGATGCGAATGGTTTCGCTCAAATTCTGCAAAGACGGCAGAGCAACAAAAGAAACAAAAAGTTTTGTTTGAGGAGGGACAAAAGGGAGGCCACCAGGATATACAGAATAAACATTGGCCCGGCTTTCACCCGGCCTGGCGTGAATTCCCCCCCACCCCTCCCCCGTTCAACCGAACTTGTCAGTGGGGTGGGTTAGACACACTAAGCCAGTGTTTTTCAAACACTGTGCCGCAGCATGAGAGATTGGCATGTGCCAGGAGAAATGATCCAATCTTTTTGTTTTTTTAACATTGTCGGGTGGAGTTGCTGTAGGAAGGAAGGAGTAGGTACTGTAATAAGTTCAGGTCGTGTGCAGATGAGCGAGGACAGAAAGGTGGCTGATGGCTAGAAATCCGAGCAGTTCTTGAACGTGACACAAGTCGCTATCCAACAGCGCCTTGGTGCCAAGCAAGTTTAAACATCATATCCATTTGAAACACCTGTCGTTTCAAACTATGGACTATTTTGTTTGCCTTCGTGAAAACAACCTTTTTTTATTTTTTATTTTTTTATCTTTTATTTATTTATTTTTTTAAAGAAATACTACAAAGCTAAATGAGAAAGCCCCTAAAGCTAGTTAGCTTGTTGGTGAACTTGTTGCTAAATCCAAAAAGTCCCACACTGTGGCAGAGACATTAATACTACCTGTCTGCAAAGCCATTGTGAGCGAGATGCTCGGTCCTGATTCGGCATTGCTAAAGTCCCCCTGTTGTCTGATAATTCTGAGCTTTTCAAGCCTAACTGGAAAAATAAATAAAAACAGAAAGAGCCCGAGAGCTGTTAAAGATGATTTCTGCCAGGAAACCGCTTTTGTGTTCATCTAAACAGGCTCAAGTTCACACTGAGTAAGTATACGGAGAATTGTTTTTATAATATACTGTACAGAAAGTAATTTAGGAACCTTTTTTGGTTTGTAGTGTGCCGCAAGATTTTTTCCAATGTAAAAACGTGCCGTGACTCAGAAAAGGTTGAAAAACACTGCACGAAGCCACACGGTTGCTAACCGTCATATGCTATTGTTTAACCAAAACTGGATTTATTACCTTGTGATTATTAATCCTTCACATAGCTGCTGGAAGCAGAAATGTTGTTTAATCTATCTTAATCTATCTGCAGGCGACTGGGAGATTGATTTTTATTAATTGATGATTTTAGGACACTGTGCAGGTGTGTGCTGGTCCTCATGGGAAAAGCAGTCTTCCTTAATGCAAAACTACCGATTTTGTCCACCGGCGTCGCTAAAACCCACCAAAACTGAAAGGTTACCAGGTGTGGCTTTATATTTACACTACTTGCTTTCTGAATTAGTGGTTTGAATTATCAGCCCGTTTCTGTCCAGCTACAGGCTCCACCACTTCTTTTCCTCATCATTGCTAGCTCATTTTGGCTGATTTGGCCATGTACAAACATTAAACACAATGTTTATCCCTGTGTACGGAAAAGAAGGTGGGTTTGTAAAGAAGCGAGCTTGTTATTTTCACAGGGTGAATTCCAGGTGGCAAATTCCTGGCATGCTTGTTCGGCAGGATCAGTAACCAAAGGCCTACGGCAGCCCCCCTTCTCTCCAGCATGGGCAACCCTATTAATTGTGTCCGACAGAGGGAATTGGTTTCAATTGACCTCCATTCAGCGGCCCTTTGACTGGCAGACAAAGGACACAGCCACGTGGAGACTAATGTTAGGGCTGAGCAGCCTGGAGGCTGTCCAGTCCCCACCAACCTGCCTCTCCCATGGGGTCTGCTCATGCTTTGGCTTGATCATGCTTTGCATCAGTGCTGATGAAACATGAGCAACAAAAAGAGGGTTTCGAACGATTAGAGATGATTCGGAGTTGTTGATGTGTCTTCCGTGGTTTCAGCCTAACCCCAACCCTTTAAAGGGTAGGCATTTATCTCAATGGCTGCGTTTGATGGGGCTAAAAGTCCAATTCATTTTGACTGGGAGGGTGTGTTCCTGGTGGCAGTGAGTGTTTTGTGGCAAACTTCAGACGCGTCCAGAGGTGCTGGCGTCGTCATAGCATTCTGTTCGGTGGACATACATTGGGGCAAATAAGTATTTAGTCAACCACTAATTGTGCAAGTTCTCCCACTTGAAAATGTTAGAGAGGCATGTAATTGTCAACATGGGTAAACCTCAACCATGAGGGACAGAATGTGGGGGGGGGGAGACAGACAATCACATTGTTTGATTTTTAAAGAATTTATTTGCAAATCATGGTGGAAAATAAGTATTTGGTCAATACCAAAAGTTAATCTCAATTCTTTGTTAAGTACCCTTTGTTGGCAATAACGGAGGCCAAACGTTTTCTGTAACTCTTCACAAGCTTTTCACACACTGTTGCTGGTATTTTGGCCCATTCCTCCATGCAGATCTCCTCTAGAGCAGTGATGTTTTGGGGCTGTCGTTAGGCAACACGGACTTTCAACTCCCTCCACAGATTTTCTATGGGGTTGAGATCTGGAGACTGGCTAGGCCACTCCAGGACCTTGAAATGCTTCTTACGAAACCACTCCTTTGTTGCCCTGGCTGTGTGTTTGGGATCATTGTCATGCTGAAAGACCCAGCCACGTCTCATCTTCAATGCCCTTGCTGATGGAAGGAGATTTTCACTCAAAATCTCTCGAGACATGGCCCCATTCATTTTTTCCTTTACACAGATCAGTCGTCCTGGTCCCTTTGCAGAAAAACAGCCCCAAAGTATGATGTTTCCACCCCCATGCTTCACAGTGGGTATGGTGTTCTTCGCATGCAATTCACTATTCTTTCTCCTCCAAACACGAGAGCCTGTGTTTCTACCAAAAAGTTCTATTTTGGTTTCATCTGACCATAACACATTCTCCCAGTCCTCTTCTGGATCATCCAAATGCTCTCTAGCGAACCGCAGACGGGCCTGGACATGTCAGGACTTCTTCAGCAGGGTGACACGTCTGGCAGTGCAGGATTTGAGTCCCTGGCGGCGCATTGTGTTAGTGATAGTAGCCTTTGTTACTGTGGTCCCAGCTCTCTGTAGGTCATTCACTAGGTCCCCCTGTGTGGTTCTGAGATTTTTGTCACTGTTCTTGTTATCATTTTGACGCCACGGGGTGAGCTCTTGCATGGAGCCCCAGATCGAGGGAGATTATCAGTTGTCTTGTATGTCTTTCATTTTCTAATAATTGCTCCCACAGTTGATTTCTTTACATCAAGCGTTTTACCTATTGCAGATTCAGTCTTCCCAGCCTGGTGCAGATCTACAATTTTGTCTCTGGTGTCCTTCGACCGCTCTTTGAGCTTGGCCATAGTGGAGTTTGAAGTGTGACTGACTGAGGTTGTGGACAGGTGTCTTTTATACCGATAATGAGTTAAAACAGGTGCCATTAATACAGGTAACGAGTGGAGCCTCGTTAGACCTCATTAGAAGAAGTTAGACCTCTTTGACAGCGAGAAATCTTGCCTGTTTGTAGGTGACGAAATACTTATTTTCCACTCTAATTTGGAAATAAATTCTTTTAAAAAATCAAACAATGTGATTTTCAGGTTTTTTTTCCACATTCTGTCTCTCATGGTTGAGTTTTACCCATGTTGACAATTACAGGCCTCTCTAATATTTTCAAGTAGGAGAACTTGCACAATTGGTGGTTGACCAAATACTTATTTGCCCCACTGTATATACATATATTAGACAGTGGTACCTCTACTTATGACATTAATTGGTTCTGGAAGTAGTCTCGTAACCCAAAAATTCGTAAGCATAGACTACTGAAACGCAACATAACATTTTATAATAGGAGTAAAACAGCAGCCAAACACATTTGAATCATTCCATATACTAAACCTACCTGTTTATTCCTGTAACCTTTCGAGTGAGGCTCTTTCAAGAAATTGATGGTGCCTATCGCCTATCTCACTCTTCGTGACACAAAAACACTTGGAGACCTGTGATCTAATGTATTACTAACATATAATATATATATAGCGGAAAACACTCAGGTGACTTGAAGTTCCGCTCTGAGACCCCCAATTTGGCCAAATTTCAAAATTGACCTATATGCATGTGATAAATCATTGATAAGCTTAAAATCTCAATTTTCCGAGGGAAGAAAAATTTTGAACAGGAGGGCTTTTTGTAAAAAAAAAAAAAAGAAAAGAATTTTTAAACCACTAAGCCCTAACTCGAGGTGAGAGCATGGGAGGGCATAATTAAGACACCATGATTTTAATGAGATATTTTCGCGTACTTACCTTGTTTCGATCCAAAAACTCAGTGTAGAATGTCTCACAGAGTGTCAAGACATAGGTATGAATGGCCACAGCTGGACTTTTATATGGGTAAAACACGGTAATATAAAAAGTGCAGAATTCGCAGATATCAAGGAGTGTTCGAGATTTTCTTTTTCAAATATATACCCTTTTGAACGTTTTTTTTTTTTTTTTTTTTTTTTTTTTTTTTTTTTTTTGGGATCAATTATTTATCATCTAAAATATCGGGGGAAATGCAAGAGTAACAAAAAATAAATAATTACACAATAGCTATCCATGACCTATTTACGGGCATTTTTTTTTCTTTCATTGAGACGTAATTTGTTTAAAAGTCTCAAATATGCGAGTGAATAATTTTATAAAGTCACTTTTTTAAAACAAATATTAGACATCAATTAATGATTCTAAGCTAAAAGTGATAGACATTTCGAATAATAAATATAATTAATTGCCTTCTTTTTATTGCTGGCTTGAAACAAAAGCGGTTGCGCGGTGTCTGTAAACGGGGGTTTCCAGGGTAAAACGGACAAATTAAAAATAGTTAGGGGGCTTAATGAGCCATGAAACTGCTATGGCAGCATAAAGATATACTGTTCTATCAAATACAAAAGTTCTTTTGGCTTAAAATACAGCAGTTTATTTTAAAGTGGGGTGCAAGAGCAGAAAATGCTTTTTCAGCCTTGTCCGTGTTTTTTGCCATTAGGGCTGTTAAGCGATTAAAATTTTTAATCGAGTTAATCACTGCCTAAAAATTAATTAATCGTAATTAATCGCAATTCAAACCATCTCTAAAATATGCCATATTTTTCTGTAAATTATTGTTGGAATGGAAAGATAAGTAAAGTAGTAATTGAAAACACACCACAAGGTGTCAATAGCAAGTTTTAAATTAATTAGAGATCTAGCCAAGGGAAAGTCTGAGTAAGTTTTATGTGTATTTTGCATAGCTATTTTGATTGGGAATGCCAGTTCTCTTTGCACTGAGCACTTTTCTTTTTGTGAAGTGTAGATGAAGCCTGGTGCATTATGGGTCCTGTTTGCCACACTTGTAACAACAAATGTTAAAGCCAAAATCTAAAATATGATGTTCACATATGTGGACCCCAACTCCACAGTTAAAACTAAAACAAATGTACTCATATTTTTATGCACAGCAAAAACACACTTCATTAAGACTAGTTAAATTCCCCTTGTTTTCAATGTAAATCTAATAGAAATAAACTAAATTATCCACCAGTGCTTGAAGTAAAATTTTCTCAGATTTCTTGAAATAAGAAAAACTGCTCGCTGACAATAAGTTTAACAGACTCATTTTAGGCAATATACTAGTATATTTAATCTAGGGCTGTCAAAATGAACGCGTTAACGGGTGGAAATTAATTTTTTAAATTAATCACGTTAAAATATTTAACGCAATTAACGCATGCGCGGAACGACCCACTCAAGCATTGCCGCGAACAGACTACAATGGCGCCGTTTGAAGTATATTGATAGCTAAGGGCAGAGACAAGCAAGTGGAGGGGACGCAGGTGTTACCGGCACCCGCCAAGAGGGCCGCTGTTATTTTCAATGTGACCGGCATTGTCAGATTGAGCAGTGAGGAAGAAAGTGGTTGAGCGAGAGAGGGAGCGAGAGAGTAGAGAAAGTGCGCAGTTAGCGCAGGCCCGAGTGCTGCATTCCCCACATGCTTTTGTTTTGTTAATAAAAGTATTTACAAAATGCCATCTAATGCCTCTCAGTGTTTATATGTTTGCCGCCGTCTTCCTCAGGAGGTAATCGGACGAACCGAGCCATCTGACGACAATGAGCCAACATGGTTCACCGGTCCGATGGGGTCCATAGCACTACCAATTTCCTAGCAAGAGGAATTATTCACGCAGACATTTATTGGAGCTGCGCTATTTAATGGATTACACAGTGGCATCTCTTCCACAATTGTTAGAACGATTATGGCAAGCAACATGGGGAAGTATAACTGAAATGATCTTTTATTTAACGCCATGTATTGTACTCAACGCAGAGAACATATATCCTTTGCAGCAACCACTGTGACTCATGGTTGCTCAAATTCCCATCATGCATTTGGGCAGTTAAGAACATTTAAATTGCTACAGTATCATTTAGTGAAAGCACAACACAAATAATATTCCTACCTCTCAAAAATAAAATAATGTTCACAAAAAGAAAAGCGCTCAATGCAAAGAGATCTGGCATTCCCAATCAAAATAGCGATGCAAAATAATACGCCATTCAAACATTAAGTTTAGCTCAAAAAATGCAGTAGATGGCAATATTTAGTCACAATATACAAACTATCAAAATTACTATTAACTTGTACTCACATTTATCTTTTATGAATTAAAAGTCTTTCTATCCGTGGATCCCTTTCACAGAAAGAATGTTAATGTTAATGCCGTATTATGGATTTATTGTTATAATAAACAAACACAGTACTTATGTACAGTATATTGAATGTATATATCCGTCCTATCTTTCCATTCCAACAATAATTTACAGAAAAATGTGGCATATTTTAGAGATGGTTTTGAATTGCGATTAATTGCGATTAATTACGATTAATTAATTTTTAAGCTGTAATTAACTTGATTAAAAATGTTAATTGTTTGACAGCCCTAATTTAATCTAAAAAAAAAAAAAGCTTTGAATTGTCAAATGTTCTTAATTTAAGAATAGATATTGTTCAAAACATTATTTGAAAGAATGTTTTTCTTGATTTGAAATTTACCTTTTTTAACTTTTAGATGGATGGGCTTAGTAAGAACAAATCGTAATATTTACTTAAAGTAAGTGGACGCATTGATCTGTTAACTAGTTATTAACACTCAAAATGGAGAAGATTATTTGACTAGATTTAAGAAAAAAAAAAATCTGATTAGGATGTTATCAATTTTTTGTGTGGTAGCAGCTGTTGTCACCAGCAAGCCAATAGGCCTATATGATCTTGAAGCCAATATTCCTTCCTAGAGTAACATATCCCCCCTATTTACGCATACA
Organism: Corythoichthys intestinalis; assembly: GCF_030265065.1. Classification (NCBI taxonomy): domain Eukaryota; kingdom Metazoa; phylum Chordata; class Actinopteri; order Syngnathiformes; family Syngnathidae; genus Corythoichthys; species Corythoichthys intestinalis. The sequence continues at coordinate 42,797,387 of NC_080404.1, read as the reverse complement.
CCTTATAAAATAAAAACAATTCAAAGTTTAATACTTATTCTCAAGATGAGTGCTCACACGTGTGTGCATGTTATTGCGTGTGTATTTGCACGCCTTTGAGTTGGCCAGTAGTCGTGAATCAACTGCATTGGTGACAAGCTCAGGGCTCAATGCCTAGACTCCCAGTATATTTAAAATCCCTCCTAATTAAACTTAATAGAATGTAAATTTAATATCTGTTGAGATTTTGTGCCACTGGCTAGCTTTCTTCAATTTATGGATTGATAGAGCCTGGCAGGAAGGTTAATTGCTGACTTGATCTATTGTCCCCATGACATGGCATGGGGCTGTTTTAATCGGCACGATCTGTCGCTACATGGATAGATTTTATTAGGCTTTGCTTGCCTCTCACTATAAAGCGTTTTGAATCAGAATGTCCTGTATGTTTTTGCTGGAGTTGCAGAGAGACAGACCAGGCATCAATCTCCTTTCCTTTGTCCTGCATCCTTTTTTTTTGCTTGAGCAGCATGAAATTAAAGGTGGGGCCCTTGACTAGCCCCTCTTCTAATGAATCCCTGCAAAATACCCTATAATGACATCTTAACATGATAGATCACTCTCTTTTTTAAAAATTTTTATAATGAAGTTACTCAACAAACACATACTATAAATATTCATAAAAGCTATTCTCTCGTTTTGACATTACTTGTATTATTTTGTACGTATTTTTTTAATGTGTTCGTTTATATATTTAATGCTAATCACTTTTCAGAGAAGTCTGTATGAGTTCATGTACCACATACTGCATGTTGCAAACATGTTCATTAACTAGTTTATGGCCATTGTCGTGGCTGTTGAACCTCGTCTGAGTAAATAATTTGTATCAGTAACGGGTAAGCAATTTTCCCTTTTAGCCCGTCTTTGACAAGCATGTGTGTTACGTGCCAGCTATAAATCAAAAGCCGGCGAGTGTAATTAAGTGTACACTACATTAGTCAGGCTAATTAATTTTGGGGCCATCCATCCATTAACCAGCGGGCTAGCACTGATTGGGCCTCTGTTCTATGCAACTCCCCCAACGCAAGGGACTTGACATTCCTAGATTCTCCATATACCATGTATTGAAAGACCTATGATTACAGATAGTGTATACACAACATGTTTGTAAACACTATAGAATTTAGAATAGAATAGAATAGAATTTATAAAGTATTTAAAAAGGTTTGTAGTTCCTACTCCTTTTTGAATATGTACAAGACGGAAAACACAGACAAGACTGAAAAAGCAGTTTCTGCTCTTGCACTCCTCTTTAATAAATAAAAGAAACAGCTGTATTTTAAGCCAAAACAACTGTTGTGTTTGATAGAACAATATGTCTATATGCTGCGATAGCAGATTCATGGCACATGAAGCCCCCGAACTATTTTTTACTTTGTCCGTTTTACCCTGGAAACCCCCGTTTATAGACGTCGCGCAACCACTTTTGTTTCAACCCAGCCATAAAACGAAGGTAATTAATTATAATTATTCAAAATGTCTATTATTTTTAGCTTAGAATCATTAATGTCAAATATTACGTTTAAAAAATAAAACGACTGTAAAAAATTATTCACTCACATATTTTAAACTTTCAAACAAATGACGTCACAATGAAAAAAATGGTGTCTGTAAAAAAGTCACGGATATCTACCTCATAACTATCGCATAATTTTATTTTTTTGTTGTTGTTTCTGTCGCATTTTCTCCGATATTTTACTGATAAATAATCGATCCAAACAAAGAAAAATTGGGGGGGGGGCATTTAAAAGGGAAAATATATGGAAAAGAACAACTCGACCACTCGTTGATGTCTGCGATTTCTGCATAGCGGCCCTTGTTATATTACCATGTTTCACCCATTAAATCCCCCCAAAATCCAGCTGTGGCCATTCACAGCTGTGGCTTGACACTCAGTGATACATGCTACATGGAGTTTTTGGATTGAAACAAGGTAAGTACGCAATAATATCTAGTTAAAGTCATGGCGTCTGTAATTCTGCTCTCGCGTGCTCTCACCTCCAGATAGGGATAGATTTTTTTAAAAATGCCCTCATGTTCAAAATTTTTCTTCCCCCAGAAAATCGAGATTTCAAGCTTTCCAATGTTTTATCACACGTGCAAATCAGACAATTTTGAAATTTGGCCAAATTGGGGGTCTCAGAGCGGAACTTTAAGTCACCTGAGTGTTTTCCGCCACAAATGTTGTCTTTGCATTATGTGCGTTAAATTTTGAAGTTTGTTCATTTCTTGGCAAAAGTGTGTAATACTTGGCTTAAACCAATGTTCCTCTAAGCTGCACGCGTGCACAATCACGCACTGCTTGCACAAACTTGGCGCACAAGTAAATCGATGCAGCGTACAAAATAAAATTCAACAGAAAGATATTGTAGTGTCGCTAGGACTACAGTCGGCCCAGCAGCACAACACTCCTATTGGTGCGTTCGATACGGCTACACCTTTTTCATTTCAAGTGGGCCAAATCATTTATATTAAAAGTAAACTAACGCAAATTCTGCTGTATTTTCATTATTTTAATAAGCCATTTAACTTGCTATGATCCAAGGTTTTGAACAGGCGTGATACTGTTGTGTGTGGCCACAGCGTACACACAACGATGTTGCTCACAGTGGTCCTCAGTGTGCTCAGGGAGCGTTTGTGTCTGCTCAGACACATGAAAAATTAAAGGGAACATTGGCTGCAACCAGCAGAAGTGCTGTTCATTCAGTTAATCAAAATGACAGTGGCATAAATAGAGATTCAAACATTTCAATTTAGTTTTTTTCTCAAATAACATCAATCAAATTTTTCTAACTAGTCAGTGTTTAAAGCAACACTTGATAACTTTTCAGTTTTGGCCGATTTTAGTGACGCCGGTTGACAAAAGCCGTAGTGTTTTGCACTCAGGAAGACTGCGTTTCCCTTGAGGGCCAGCGCACACCAGCACAGTGTCGTAAAATCAATCTCCCGGTCACTTGCAGAGGGATTAAACAACACTTCTGTTTCCAGCAGCTGTGTGAAGGATGAATAGTAATAAGGTAACGCATCCAGTTGTGGCTAAACAATAGCATATGACGGTTAGCAATACTGGTGCATGATAATTATTGATCCGATCATAGGAATTATGACGCCGTCCTGATAATTCCAATAACCTTTATAATAGGACCGATAATATGTACTGTTCCGGCTTTACAGTTTACACACTTGTATGGGAAGTCAGTTGACCATTTGCGGGGCATTGCTCCAACCTGCTGGTGAGAATAATTCACTGCATCTATTTTTTGTTACAGTTGTTTGGTTCAATCACTTACACATTGCGGTGTCTAGCGGTAGCATTGACAGTCGTGAATGCTTTCTGTTACGTTTCCGCCTCGGAAATAAATGTAAGTATTTTATGTTTAATATAACATGGATGTGCAATATATGTTTACTTCTGTGGTGAAGGGTCATATGTACAAAACTTCATTAGTTGTGTTATAGAAGCCAGCCAATGCTTTAGTAGCTCAAGCTGGTGTGCAATGCTATACATACAGTATAATAGTTGTGTATATAAGTGTATTTTGCAGTTTGTTGTATATTGAGTATTGAATATGTGTATTTTTCTGTTGTACTTTCACAATATTAAGACGAGTGCCTTCCCATAAAAGCAAGAAAGACCAAGCCTTGTGGTTTATGGAAGTGCATTCATTCTTAGCTGGCTGTCGGGCAGTGCAGAAGTGAAACGCACTGTGTTGTTCATGTCATTATAAAAAATCTGGTGAGATCAAAGGCAAATCTATGTTGAATCCAACATTATTATTATTATTATTTTTTTAACCTCCAGGTGTTCAAAAACTCAGGTTATATATTTAAAAAATTATATACTTGTTATCGGTTATCGATATCGGTATCTGCTTTGAGGAGCAGGAAGTTATCGATATCGGTATCAGTTTCAAAAAATGGATATTGTGCACCCTTAGTTAGCAACCATGTGGCTAATCTCCCACCCCACCCAAACAGCGCTGACGAGTTCAGTTGATGGGGTAAGGGGGTGCGCCACGCCAGCGAGTGAAAGCCAGGCCAATGTTTATTCTGTATATCCTGATAGCCTCCCTTTTTTCCTTTTTGTTTTTTTCTGTTTTTTCCTCTTCAAACAAAATTTTGTCTCTTTTGTTGCTCTGCCATCTTTGCAGAATTCGCGCAAAAGCGTTTGCATGGACTTCTGTCTTTACAATAATGAGAAAAGGGGGAAGTGACGTATGTCGTTCCTGCCACCCTCCTCAAAGTTAGTTTCGTTGAAAACGATACAGACCCCCTCAAGATATAAAATAAGTGGCATTCAACTAGTTGTCGATCGACATCACAAATGTTATGAAAATATTTTATAAAGGTTGAAAAGTTACCCAGTGTTTCTTTAAAATGATATATAGTCAAATGTTACCCCCTATGATACTTTATCTTCTAATATTCTTATTATACTGATTGTAAAATTGGATATCCTGAGAAATGCTTTTTTTTCAATGTATTTCAAGGTCAAAGTGGGTGGAATTTGTTGTGTCCTCGGATGGTTCGCTTTAGCCTCCCAAATCAGTTGTTTTCTATGTAAGACAACCATTCTGACGCTATCTCAGTTGTCTGAATGGAGGTAACTCCACCCATTTACTGCACTATGCAAGTTAAACAGGGTTATAAGCACCCGCTATTTGACCCATGTCTGTTTATTGCCTCATAGTTGATGCCAAGGATTTCTTAACAATACAATAAAGGCACATTATCTTGCTAGAACAGTCCAATCTATCACAATGAGGAACCATTGTATCACAGATAACCCATCTGGATATAGAAGGAGACTATTCCCTCCAGACAACGGTGTCTGTTCTCTCTCTCTTCTCTCTGTTTGCGTTTGATGCTAATGAATACAGCGCTGAAGACACAGAGAAACGAGTGCAGCTATAAGGGCTTAACTTGTGCATTGCAGCTATGCTGGAAGTGATGTCCATATAATTAAAATGCTGGCAACAAGCAATGGCTTCTGTTGGTCTCGGTCATTAACAACAGGCCGTTTGAGCCCGGCACCAGCTATGCTATTGCCATTGTGTCCTTAGCGGCGGGGGCCTCTGTGACTGGCAGCTGGGAACACCATGCCAACAGCAAGATGGTGTGACCAGTCAAGCCAAGGATGAGCGCAGTGCCTGGCACAAACAGGTCTTGGGAGGGAGCATGGCCTAATAAGCCCTTGAGTTGGCCTAGTCAGGTGTCGAGATAGAAATAGAAAAAGATGCAATGCATGCTCAATTGGTTTAAGATCAGGTGTATGACTTTGTCATTTGAGAATGCTCAGTTTATTTTGCCGTGAAATAATTGGCTGTGCATTTTGGGCTATTCTTCATCTCTATATATTAGGGCTGTCAAAATTATCGCGTTAACGGGCGGTGATTAATTTTTTAAAATTAATCACGTTAAAATATTTGACGCATTTAACGCACATGCCCTGCTCAAACAGATTATTATGACAGCACAGTGTAATGGCCACTTGTTACTTGCGTTTTTTGGTGTTTTGTCGCCCTCTGTTGGCGCTTGGGTGCGACTGATTTTATGGGTTTCAGCACCATGAGCATTGTGTAATTATTGACATCAACAATGGCAAGCTACTAGTTTATTTTTTGATTGAAAATTTTACAAATTTTATTATAACGAAAACATTAAGAGGAGTTTTAATATAAATTTCTATAACTTGTACTAACATTTATATTTTAAGAACTACAAGTCTTTCTATCCATGGATCGCTTTAACAGAATGTTAATAATGTTAATGCCATCTTGTTGGTTTATTGTTATGATAAACAAATACAGTACTTATGTGCCATATGTTGAATGCATATATCGGTCTTGTGTCTTATCTTTCCATTCCAACAATAATTTACAGAAAAATATGGCATATTTTATAGATGGTTTTAATTGCGATTTATTTAGGGCTGCAGCTATCAAATATTTTAGTAATCGAGTAATCGACTGAAAATTCTATCGATTAATCGAGTAATCGGATATATATATATATATATATATATATATATATATATATATATTTTTTTTTTTTTTTTTTTTAGGTAAAGAGCAATTATAAATATACATGAGAAAAAAAGACATTCCAATATTGAACCATTTTCAGTCAATCAGTGTCTTTATTTTTGATGTACATTGTTGAAAACAGCCAACAATTGCATCTAAGATGTGACTACAAAAAAAAAATCACTGCTTTCACTCAAAAAACTTAAAGATCTTATTAAAAAAAAACATATTTCTTATCTAAAAATGTAATTACGCTTAATAACACACATCACTTGAAAGCTACATGTTTTTTCCACGTGTTTCAATTTAATTTCCATTTGTGTCAAGCTATTTTTTAACTTCAAGTTTTAAGTTAGTCTAAACTGTAAGTACGGATAGGATTTTGAGTTTTTGCAGTGTTCAAAATAAATGTATGATACCTGCTGTATTGGAGCACATTAGGGACCAGTGCTACTTGGTGTTTTATTCAGAAATGATTACTGAGCTAAAACTGACAGTTAGCTTTATTATGTTTTAATTTTACACCCTCATCACTCTACAGCGCTGTGTTTTTACAGATTAAATAAAGCCTGTATGTAAGACACGTTACCAACGCATCGACAGTGGTCATAAGCAATAGAAACCTAGCCCTCCGAAGGGCTAACGTTACGTGAGCGAGTGACAGTAACGTTATATTTATTAACGATAAGAAGTCTATTGCTTAAAGATGGTGACTGTTTACTAACGCTGCCCAGACACGGCCGAGTCTGTCATTTCGCATCTAGTCCTAAATACATGACATGACATTACCTGCTACCACACTAGTATCATGCGGGCGTAGTTTTTAGCAACGTCGGCATAGATTGTAGCGACTGTCGGCTGTGGTAAGTTTTTTTAAAAAAAAATGTTTTTATTGCTTCATTCTCTACGCACGTGACGTCAGCGCGTTGTCCCGCATTAAAAGTAGTCCGGGCAAAATGTGATGCTTAGAGCTGGCAAAATTAAACAATTCCTCAAGGTGAATAAAATTACTCGGATCAGTTTTTAAACTCGAGTTGCTCGAGTATTTGTTTCAGCTCTAGATTCTTTACGATTAATTAATTTTTAAGCTGTAATTAACTCGATTAAAAAATTTTAATCGTTTGACAGCCCTACTATATATTTAAACAAATTCCTGTTGTAGAAGAATTTTAATTATGGAGACACTGCCAAAATAATGTGTTGACTGTGGGGGTTGTACACAAGCATGTGCACACAGCATCCCCTTTGCTTTCTCCTGCATTGTAATCTTTGAGTGAACTCTATGCATATGCAAAGAAGCAGTCTGTAAAAGAGAGGCTACACATGACTGCTCACTCAACAAGTCTGTCACAATTCCTATTCACTTGCGCAAAACTTTTGCCTCATGGTGTTTTAATGGCTTGAATTCAAGCCTTTGCAAAGTTAAAGAGGACTATAATGAGTAATGAATAAATTGTCTTTTATTGTCAAACTGGAATTGATCATCCTATTAACTTTGTTTCCCTGTGTGTACTTAATGTCATCTTCATCAGGGGTGCTTCTCTCGACGAGAGGGGCGCATTGTATTGAAGCTGTAAACTTAGTGTTGGCACTGCGTGCTTTTAAACTGCTCAGCCCACTGACATTAAGTTACCAAGCTCCACTCACACCTGCTCACAACTATCCCATCATATTTAGGAGTGGACATTAAGGGCTGCATTTAAAATTCACAGGCTTTTAGTCCTCCTTGTGTGATTTATCAGTGATGGACATATTGACCAGCCCTTTAAGGGATCTGCTCCCATTTTTGTGTTAGTGGATGCAGAAAACAATGCATTTCAGGCCCATTTCTCCTAAATGGCCTCCTTTTTGGGGGGCTGAGAGAGTCGGGGCTGGCCTAACATCTGTTTGTGGCCAGAGCCAGGCGGGACCGTAGCACAGTGGGCCTCAGTTGCCCCCTTCTCCTCTCCCTGGGGGTCTTTGTTCCCGATTTCATGCTATCAGAGAGGCAGCATGTTTTCCTGCGCAGAGCTGTCAGGAGCATAAAAGGCCCTGAGTGGGGTCACATCAAGAGGGATGGGCATGAAAAATTGGTAAAATGTATCACAAAGCCCACCCACTAGATGGTTGCCTAGCACTCGGCGCTGGGGTGTCAACACCCCACCCCTCTTCCAGTATCTTCCTCTTTCCCTTTTCCTGAACTGAATTACACCTCTTTCTCACCCGAGTAGACAAGCCCATCATTAAGATGAAATGATGCAAACAAATTAAAGGGTGGTACGCAAATGAATCAGTCTTCTTTGTGTGTGAATAGGGGCTACTATGCCTCACTGGGGTCTTCACTTAATGCTCACTAAACAATCTGGTCACCTGCCTACGTATGTGAAATCAACTGCTTCGGAAGATGAAATTATGACCGTTTTTATTATCTTGAAAATATTCACAGCTGGCTAGAGTGAATACATAAGAATGAAAAATCTGTGTCATCTTCCTTGCTGATTACGCAATGCATTAAACTTTTCCTTTGCTATAGCGATAGTTCCATCCCAATTTTTGTCGAACAGCCGAGTAATGAACCCACCAGACTCTGCATTCTTATTGGATAATCACTAATCACTGAGTGCCTCTTCGATATCCAGTAATTGACTCAGCAGCAACAGATTACCTCACTATCTGTTTCCTTTAATTGATTCCTAACTAGAGCTATGGTGGGATAGGTAAATTAAATGAGTGCAATGTTTTTTAAGTGCTTAGTAAGTGTTTATACTCCATCAATAGCGATTCGGTTGGCTATATTTAAATTGGGATTCAATGGCCACGGCAAAGTCGGACATGCATTTGTTTTCTCATTAAGGGGACAAATGTTCTTTGTAAGCTAGCATTGTTAAAAGGGTACCACGGATAGAAGGACAAGTAATTCTTAAAAGATAAATCTTAGGGGCAGTTTACATGGCGACTGCGACATAAAGACGCAGTGACTGAGTAGCGGACTCGCCTCGCGTGCATATGGTGTCGGCGAAGACGGAAAGCGAAGACAAAAAATTCTGAATCCTGCCTCCAAAGTTGAAGAATCCGATTGCGGGGGGTTGAGGGGGGGCTTTCTCGGCATGCATATCAAAGGCTCCTGGGGAGTGAGACCGCGCCGTTAACGTCAGCACTCGTACACGTCACACTGGGCGTGTGCAGCGATGCTACTCAACATTAAAACCAGCAAATATGGCGGAATGTCGGCTTTAATTTACTGTTTTAATAATATTTTAAAATCAAATATGTTGAATGTTTCAATTTTTCTGCCTTTTTGAACAAAAGAAAAATGTCTTTGCTTCGAGTGGGCGGGCATATTTTTTTCCGGGCTGAGGAAGCTTGGTGGGGTCAAAGTGCATCATTCTCTGTCGCCCTGTAAAACTGCACTGCCCCCTAGGGCCTGGCATGAATACTACATCGTTTTCATGCGGAATTGCGACATTGTTCAAATGGAGATGCAAATGCAAATTTGAAATTTTTCTTATTCTCAGAGAGCCACCATGTAAACGGCCATTTTGTATGAGTTATATATATGTGTATATATATATATATATATATTTTTTTTTTTTTTTTAATTATTAAAACCTCTCTTTTGTGGTTGTGGGCGGGTGGGCTGTTTTGTGTGGGGGGTGGTTGCTTGTCTTTTGGTCTTCTGTTTGCTTTTAGGATTATTTTGTAATTTTTCATTTGTCTATGAACATTAAAAAATTGAATAAAATATTTTTGAAAAAAAACCTCAATGTTAATGTTACTGAATGTTTTCGTTTTAATAACATTTGTAAAATTAGTTTAACTAGAAGGTCGCCATTGTCGTTGACAACACAATGCACTCTGGGCGGTTACGCCACTGGGCTGTGCTGCTGGGCTTTCACAGTGTCACTCTTTAGCTACATAAACATGTCTTCGGTTCTGCTCTTCCAATTTGAACCCAAGCGCAGACGTAATGTGCAGGACACCACTGTCAATATTTTACAAAAGGAGCAGCAAAAGCAACTAGATACATTTTGAAACTTTTCTTTGTTTCCCATTAAAATGAATGAATTTTGGCAAATATCCGGGAAACTGTACATTTTTTCCAAAACGTTTTCTTGTGACTTTTATGCCCCTTGCCGTCCCGGAATTTTTGATGCCCAAATTTGGTGTTATGGTCAAAAATTGAAGGATTAAATACATTTTGAAACTTTTCCTTTTTTCCCATTAAAAATGAATGGGCCAGTTTTTGGCAAATTTCCGGGGAACCGTAAATGTGTTCCAAATTCTGTGCATAACTTTTTATGCCCCTCACCGTCCTGGAATTTTTGATGTCCAAATTGTGTGATTTGGTCAAAAATTGTAGGACTAAATACATTTTGAAACTTTTTTTTCTCATTAAAAATGAATGGGCAAGTTTTTGTCTAATTTCCAGGGAACTGTTAATTTTTTCCAAATTCTGTCTACAACTTTTATGCCCCTCACCGTCCCGGAAATTTTGATACCTAAATTATGTAATTTGGTCAAAAATGGTAGGATTAGATACATTTTAATTTTTTATTTTTTTCCAGAAAATCGCCAGTTGCGGCGCAGCGGAAACTTTTTCGGGTCCGTTTGGAAAAAAAAAAAAAAGCCATCGTCGTACAAAAATTCCGGACGTGTCAATACTTGAACGGTGCCGATCAGTCAAGCGGATCGGGCTGCACGCCGCACCGAAGGAATCCCATTAAAAAAAACAAACAAACAGAATAACACTATCTGGGTCTTTGAAAAAGACCCAGGTAATTAAATGAAGGTCTCCAGCGGGATTCGAACCCGCGTTTCACGTGCGACAGACAATCGCGTAGACCGCAGGACTATACTTCCTCGTGACATCGGAGTCATGATTTTCCTTATTAAGATCTATTCAATCTATTAGCTGCAATCAGTAACAATTCCACGGATGAAAACCAACAAATCTGTCACGATCCGCGAATGTGGAAGCAAGCAGACAACGATGACATAGGGATTGCGTAAAAGGGTTCACTGAACACATAAAAAATGCACGATCGCGAGAAGTAAGACACAAAAATGGTCCGTGACAGTAGGTCGGGAGAAAAAAACAAAACAAAACAAGGGAAAGCCACGGTGAGAGGCAGACAACGGAAAAACTAAGGCAAAGATGCAACTCGCAACAATGAGGACAAGAATACAAACTGTGAAATGGCAGCTAATATCTCGACAAGCCGCCTGGGATCAGTTTAAAGGCACTGCTGATGGACTGGAATTGGATGCAGGTATGATGTTACTCATCCCGCAGCTCTGTAACAAAACAATCTGACGAGAAGCAGAATGTGACAAAATCGTGCCAGTCGTCATACTAGCTTCGCTTGCTAGCTAGCACAGCTATGCTCCCAGTCCAGACCAACCACGCCATCACCCCAAAGTGCATTGCGCACGTAAACCATGGTGCCCTCCGTAGGTCAAAACGAACTAAATATTATAGATTATGAATTCAATGGCAATAATACATGTTTCTACTAACATAGTTCAGTAAAAGAGAACAATTGTGGCTCATTAGAGTCTACAAGTCTAAGTCTGAGGCTCCCTTTAAAAAAAGCCTTGAATGACAATTTTGCTAATTAAAAAAAACAAAGCTTCTTTTCAGAAACATCACAAACGCAGCTAACTGCATTGAAATGACCGCTACATTGAGGTGGCCATTAAGTAATCTGTGCATGTATAGCATTATTGAGAGGTTAAGAGAAGTGGGTACGTTAAACAGTCTTGGAGACATCTGCCGTGTTTGGTTTCAAAATGCTGACTATAAGTGGCAGGGGAGGTATCTCAAATTAAATCTCTCATTAGCCTTTCTTTGTACAGGTGGCCGTAATGTGTCAAGAGCCCGGGTTTGAGACAATGACCTCCTCTTACTGGGCCTAATACACCACAGAAGAACTACCCACCCTCCTTTTACTGCCACTACTTTACACAGAGACAGAGTCACAATGAAGCATCTGGTGGCCTTTTCCTGCGTAGAAAGCTTTTTCATTGCTATTGTGTTTGTCACCATGAATGTCTGAAGGAGAGACTTTCTACATTTGTGATTTCACTTATCTTATGCGACAGGGTTAACCTAAAAGTGCAAGACCCTTCCAAGTGTGTTGGGTACGTTTTAGAATAGGAGTTTTTAACACTGAGTGTAAGTTTGGTTGGCTTATGTGCGTGCGTGTCTGTGTGTGTTTGAACCCCCCCTCCACTCCCCGGTGGCTGGAGGTCATTGGGGTCAAAGTGATGAATTTTTATGGGCCTGTTGCCTGTGTTTCAGCCCTGTCGCTTTCTCTGCGCGCTGCACTGCCTCTCAAAGACATCCATGCTGGGCAATTTGTCCTGCGGGGCCCTGCAGAATGGGCCAGCAAAGAAGTTAAATACCAGGGGGGAACACACACACACACAAAACATTGACATACATTGGGATTCTCTCTCACACACTCACAAACCCCTTCGTCCTGTTGTCTTGAATGATTTGTGGCCTGTCCATTATCTATTCCAAGAGGACAAATGCTTTTGGATGGTTTCTGAAGGTAAAACCCAAATGGCAGGCCTCAATGTGTGCTATTGTTTTTAGAGAAGTTTCCCAGATGTTATAATGCACAAGATAAATAGGGCACATTATCACTATCTCAGATGCCCTTTTACCGCTCCAAGCTCGTTTTTGACGAGGGCGTGGTAGGTTAGAAGACCTCCTAGAGCGCACACATTGCCAACAAAACTCACCATTACACAGTCCAGTGGGTTCACAGGAAGAGTTGAGGCTTTCTGCGTCACTTGCCGTTAAGGACGACATCGGGTAGCCTTAGGAGGGTCAACAGTTGATCGGCGGGTCACGCACAGGCTAACTCTGCTGTTGATAATATCTCTACTCTCACCTCACCTCCATTTTGAATAACAATCCTGTTCTGTTTGTCAGTGATTAATCTTTGTTTGGAAGCATTAAATTAGCCAGCTACGGGACGGAAGAGTGGATGACTCTGGCTTGTGTCCAGTCACATTGGGTGGGGAGAGTCGCAGCTGATTTACTGGCTTTTCTGTGTAATAGCTAGCTGTAAAGCAGGAGGCCAAATTTGTTGTTGCCCACTTTGAATGCCTCCCTCCTACCCCACTCAGGCAGATATGGCAATCATGCATGCAGAATTGGTATGATGAACGACAGCAAATGGAGGAAAAGTGATCAGGGTGCTAAGCAATTCACGTTGAACCTGCCAGCACCGCTGGCACGCAGTCACTTAGCTGGCAACCTCCATGTGTGGCAGCTACAAAATAATAGTGTATTCTGACAATGCCACTGCCCTTGCTGACAAAAAGGGGAACCCTTGTTCCTGCCATCAGTAATGAAGAATGAATAGTTAGCTCATTGTCCACTCATCTTGTCTCTCCTGCTGCTGCACAGTCTAGTACACAATTTTCCATCCTCAGTAAACTGATTTGTAAATGCATAGTATGACTATGAATGAAACGTATTTTGATCATTAGTTTTATTTCATACAACTTATATTAACCATTTCAAAAAGACTTTTAACTATCAGTACATTCATGCTTGACCTCAGAGTTGTTAAAAAGTAAGCCAACCCAGGAAAAAAGTTTTTCTATGATAAAATGTGATATGCATTGATTTTCAGTAGCATTCTAACATTCTTAACTTTCAATAAACATTTTTTTGCAAAATGGGGCACTCACTCTCACATTAAGACTAAACACAACATCAAACTACTGTACAGGTATGTTAAATACATTGCATTATTATTATTATTATACAGGGTGTCCATAAAGTCTCTTTACCATTTCAAAAATTTATTAAAAATGCAATTGATTAGATAATTAATTCAGATTTGTTCTGTTGTAGTCAGCGTTTATTGAAGTTTTTTTTTTTTTTTTTTTACCTCTTTTAATACACTTCTACATGGGAACCATTAGTTGCTCGAAGCACATCAAGACGTTACTCGATTTCTTGCCATGTTCGCTGTAGCATAGCCTCATCAATTGTGGCAATGGCATTAGTAATCCTTCACTTAAGGTTAGTAATGCAGTGTAATAAAAAACTTTAATAAACACTGAATCCAATGGAACAAATCTGAATAAAATGTCTAATCAATTGCAGTCTTAATAATTTTTTTAAATGGTAAAAAGACTTTATGGACATACTGTATATAGTTAGCGATAATTCAGTCATTATTTACTGTGAAGGATCTATAAATAGGTGTACTACTCTGCTACTAAATTTCAGTTTGTCATCAGCACATTTGGACCGTATAGAGTGAGGAGCAGAAATATTTGCACCCATTGTGATTTTGGTAGAGATCTGAAATTTTAATCATAGATCCATTTCCACTCAGAGACATAATCTAAAAAAAAATACGGAAGTCATCTTGTATGATTTTTCAATAATTTATTTGTAATTTACTGAGGTTCATAAGTATTTGTACCCCTGAGAAAATTATTGCTAATATTTACTGCAGAAGCCTTTTACAGAGGTCAGACGCTTTCTGTAGTTCTTCACCAGGTTTTCACATATGAAAACAGGGATTTTGGCCCATTCCTCCACACAAATCTTCTCTAGATCTGTCAGGTTTCAAGGCTGTCGTTAAGAAACACTAAGTTTCAGCTCCCTCCAAAGATTTTCTGTTGGATTGAGGTCTGGAGTCTGCCACTCCAGAACCTTGAAATGCTTTTTACGCAGCTACTGCTTGGTCAGCTTGGCTGTGTGCTTTGAATCATTGTCCTGTTTGAAGATCTAGCCACAACTCATTTTTAAGTGTCTGGCTCAAAATCATACAGTACATTTCTCCATTCAATCTCTGCTTTATACAGTACAGTCGTCCTGTCCCTTATGCTGAAAAGCAACCCCAAAGCATGAGGTTTTTGCCCCCATACTTCACAGTGGGGATGGTGTTCTAGGGATTGTAATCATCCTTCTTTTTCCGCCACACACGACGAGTAAAGTTTGCACCAAAAAGTTCTACCTTGGTCTCATCTGACCACATGACTTTCTTCCATGGCTCCTCTGCATCATTCAGATGGTCTCTGGCAAACCTCAGACGGGCCTGTACTGGCCACATCCACATGTACTGGCTTCAACAGGGGAACCTTCTGGGCAATGCATGATTTTAAACCATTGCACCGTAGTGTTCTACGGACAGTAGCCTTTGAAACTGTGCATCCAGCTCTCTTCAGGTCATTGACCAGCTCCTGTCGTGTAGTTCTAGGCTGAGCCCTCACTTTTCTCATCATGAGTGATGCCCCACGAGGAGAGATTTTACATGGAGCCCTAGTCCGAAGTATATTATCAGTCATTTTTAACCTTTTCCATTTTCTAACAATTGCTGTAACTGTTGATTTTTTTCTCACCAAGCTTCTTTCCAATTGTCCCATAGCCTTTTTCAGCTTTGTGGAGCTCAATCTTTTTTTTTTTCCACTGGCGTTTTTCAAAATTCTCTGGTCTTGCCCATGGTAGCAGTTGGATTACGTCTGACTGTCGGGTGCACAGGTCACAATAATGAGCTCAAACAGGTGGTGGGTGGCTGCTTACTCATGGGGTACAGGTGGACTTTTATTAAGGTAGACTGACAACTCTTTGAGTGTCATAATTATTGCTGTTGCTAAGGGGTACAAATACTTATGAACCCCAGTAAATTACAAATAATTTGTTTTAAAAAAAAATCTTACATTGTGATTTCTGGATTTTTTTTTCAGATTATGTCTCTATGAGTGGAAATGAATCTATGATTGAAATGTCAAACCTCTACCTATTTCTAAGTGAGTGAACTTGCAAAATTACAAGGCGTGCAAATACTTCTACTCCTATGTATGTAATTTATACATGTATGTATCATATATATGTTTTTATAGACAGTATATTGTGTGTGTTTGTGGGGGAGTACGGTATATATATATAATAGACTGCAATATATTAAATTCAATTAAAATGATATGTCCCTTGGGGGCAGTTAAATGCAGCATCTGTTCACTAAAGACCATATGAGCACAATAAAATATGCATAGCCCTTTCACAAAGGATGAATAAATAATAATAATAAGACAAATAAATGCGCAACAGGCTAAGACATTGACACTTTTTCAAAAAAAAGAAAACACATATTGTTGAAAACTTTGTAAATGCAGGAATTGTTTTTGTGTAGTTTAATCATGCTGGCTACGTATGGCTCATTAACATTGTTAAATATGTTGTGGATGGGTTTCTTAGTGTTTAAGTTTAGCATGGCGGTTCCCCTCCATCTGCTGGAAGGCCTCAAGACAGAAGGCTTGTGTGTGTGTGTGGGTCTTCGGTCTTTGAAGTGGGGCAGATTGCTTTAACCTCTCTTCTAAAAAGACCAGCTGGAATAGAGAGCTCTTTTAAACAGCCGCTTCCTCCTGCGACAGTCATGAGATTATCCACCATTGATGCATAAAGCCAGCGCCTTCCTCGGCGACCTCCCATCCCAACCCCCAGCTTCTGGCCCTCGACAAACACTCATTGTTGACCTGTGACACATAATGCAGCAATGTAATGCCAAGTCACTTTGCGGGATCTGATAAAATGCACAAATGAGTGAAGACATCTTACTTCCTACTGGTAATATCACTTCTGATGATCAATGAAAGTGTCTCGTCATGTCATGTGCTTTTGAGTGCATTGATTTATTCGGAAATGTGCCCGGTGCGTCACTGCACTGTTGTGGCCTTAAATAACGGAGCAAGTTGATTTTGGGGGGAACACTTGGGTAGGTTATGACTGAGCCCTCACATTCTATTACAGGATAGAGAGCTTTGTGTTGTCACTAGTGATGCACGATAATACATTTTTCAACCGATATCGATAACCAATAATTTCCTGCCCCTTCCACCCGATAACCGATAATGTCACGCCGATAATTCTATTCAAATATGTATGTAAAATTTTAAAAATATACAAAGATCCAATTTTATTGTGCAAAATAATTTAGTGCTATTTTTTTCCCCACATCAAATGTGAACAAGTAGTAAATTCTAACATCTAAACAATGGCAATGACATTGTGTAATGGTACACTTTTGGCAAAAATAACTTAGAGAGTAAACACCCAAGTTGCACAAAAATGCCTTTAAAAGTAAGCCTTTCCTAACATATATCACATTAATACACTGCAAAAACACCTCCTTAAAACTAGAAGAATTGGACAAAACTGTTGATTGCGCACATTTGGAGGCTAAATCAAGTATATAATTATCGGATTGCATTATCGGTTGAATTTTGTTTAATCTGGATTATCTGTGTGACGTCATAACTGCCATTATCGGCCGATAATTATCGGTGACCGATATTATCGTGCATCTCTAGTTGTCACATTCCACTCAAATGCCAGTAGAAACCTGTAATGCATTTTTTCCCTAATAAATTGATTTGATATTATTTTCTTTTGTTTAATTCAACCAACAAGCTTATTTGGTAAATTGAAATATATAGACAAATAGACACCACACATAGAGGTGCAACTACTAATGGATTATTCGACAACTAATCGATTAGTAAATTAATCAACAAGTATTTTGATAACCGATTAATCTTTTAGGACCTTCTTCACCTTAAACTTGTCCAAATTCTTAAAACCATAACATTATATAACGTCTCAGTTCGAAATATTATCAGATTTCTTCATTACCGTAATTTTCGGACTATAAATTGCTACTTTTTTCTTTTATTTTGAATCCTGCGGCCTTAATCCAGTGCGGTTTATTTGTTGATTTATTTGGGTTAATAGGTAACACTTTATTTGACACTATCATGGGCATTACTGAATACTTATGACAGATGTCATTAAGTTTCAGCCGGCAAATTATGTCACTAACTCCATTTATGTCCAGCTCGGCTCTTTTACATCCATTCAAAATGAGATCTTTTGCTGGATAACACTAAATGACATCTGTTGTAAGCATTCATTAACGCTCATGACAGTGTCATATCGTACTTATGATTGTCTAATGACAGTCTTATGGTGCCACTGTCAAATAAAGTGTTGCCAAATACCGTAACTAGCAATGAATGAAACAACTGGAACAGTAACTGAAGAAATAATTACCACAGAATTTTGATTGTTATTTACATCTGTAGCGCTGCAATGCATGCTAGGGGGCATGTTGGACAAGAACTGTGTTGATAGCAGGTGGCAGCAGAGGTTGATTTTCTCCCCCAATGGAGCAATGATGGCCAAATGAAGCTTCTTGAAGCAATGAAGCTTTGCAGCCAATTGGTTTATTTGTTCTTATGACAGTCGTATGATACCACTGTCAAATAAAGTGTTACCGGTTCATGTCTTTTGGTTTAAATATCCCATAATACAATGAGGACAGCTGCAGTTTATAGTCCAAATGTTGTTTTCGTGTCAAATTTGGTGGGTGGCGGCTTAATGTCAGGCGCACCTTTATAGTGCGAAAATTATGGTATATTTTTGTAAGTCAAAGTAGGACATGCACAAAAATCTTTTACTTTACAAAACAACAATTCGCTTTTTTTTCCCAGTTTTCAGACATCTTATTGTCTAAACTAGCACCTTAATAAGGCTGCAGAAGCTAATCAATTAAATTGATGAATAATTTAGATGCCAACGAATTTGATAATCGATACAGTTGAAGGAAATACTCATCCATTTTGTC
Organism: Corythoichthys intestinalis; assembly: GCF_030265065.1. Taxonomy (NCBI): domain Eukaryota; kingdom Metazoa; phylum Chordata; class Actinopteri; order Syngnathiformes; family Syngnathidae; genus Corythoichthys; species Corythoichthys intestinalis. The sequence goes on along the minus strand of NC_080404.1, from coordinate 42,778,687 downwards.
TTCATTGCTGCTTACTGTACAACTTGCTGAAAACAACTTCAAGGTAAATTGCGAAGGTAATTGAAAGAAGTGACATTTATCCGATTAATCGACTATGAAAATAATAGTTCCAGCCCTAACCACACCCCCAGGAGTGCTTGAAGTTACTCACAGCAGGGGGTGCTGAGGATCTTATTTTGTTTTTCCCCATCCAAGTACAGCCTTTTTGTTCCAAATTTGTCATTGTCGCACTTTTTCTCCATAGAAGGTGTGAAAAATGGGCGTGGCCAGTACACACGCATGCTGGATAGTTTATGTACTACGGTGTGTGTTGGAGTTTTTGTATTGGAAATAAAACCGCGCGTGTATTATAATGCAAATTCCCACAGCTAGACCGAACAATGACATTCAAACCCATTTGAAAATTAAAAGGTCCGATAGGCCTCGGTTTAACTTTTAACAACACTTTTCACATCACTCAAAGGGAATTGGACACAAATATCCAACAGTGATCTGCACGGCGGCAGCTCAACAGCAACAACAAACAATAATACGGCTACAATGCAAACTATTTGAAGTTCTCCATGGTCTAAATCTGCATCTAACTTTTCCTCACTGGGCATTGTTATAAACTATCATAGTCATTGTCATTTTCAACGTCGAATTGAATTCCAGAAAATTTCTGTAAAATTTCTGTTTTTGGGCCATATAAACACCTCCTCTGTCAAGTTACCTTTTCCATTCCAATAGCGCCTAATTCAACATGACCCGGTGTTCGGCCATTCCTCACTACGCGGCGAAACGTCCTACACAATGCTCAGCGCGCTTGCGCAAGCATCCGCAAGCATCCGCACGCATGCACACATTGGTTAGAAACGGCGAGTACTCACTATTTTTGTTTTTGTTTAGTTTTTTTAGAACTTTTCATTGACTCAAAAATAATTTTTGCATATATTACCCTTTCATACTTTTAACCATTGTGTTTTTTTGTGTTCGCTTTGCAGCAGTTGACCACATTAGTCACGTAACGTATTTAAACCGTCCTTGATATAAATACATTAAAGTATTTTCTTAAGGCATTTTTTTAGTACGTTCTGCCTGTATGCTTCTAAGCATACATTGGGTGTTAAATTCGACTAGTATAGGACGTTTCGCCGGTGTAGCAGATTTTGGCAGAACACCGGTTGCAGGCAAAATATCAGGTGGTGACCACGTTATGAACACACACAAAAAAACCTTTTTCAACATATATATTTAATCCCCAAAGTTAAATACGCTATTGTTTCAGTGTTTTTATTGATTGATTGATTTTTTTTTTTACAAAAAAGCTACCAAAACACTTTTTTTTCCCGTCCCAAACACCAGGGGAGGCTGCAGGACCCTCAGTACCCCACTTCCTGCACCACTGCACACCTTATTGTCATGTGATAGAACCCTATGTTCTCTACCTGTCAATCAGCAAAGTAATATGATAATAAATCATTTAATGACTAGATATTTTTTGTTGGAGTCATTAAAATGATTATTATAACAATCACAACCCTGCATTAGCATTTTTTTTTTCATTTTTGTATTTATAATTTTATTCATTCATAAACTTAAATACAGTAATGGTTAAATATAAATGTCTTGTCCTTGGACACCAGGTCTTAAAGAGTGTTTTTTTTTTATTAATTTTTTTTAATTAGCTTAAATAGGCATTGCAAATGCAGGACATTTGAATCATAATTATAATAATGCCTACATATTTGGACACCGGGTCTTTATGAGTTTTTAAATGAATATTTTTTATTACTAAATATAAAAATGAATAAAAACAAATACACTTTGGTTATGGCCCAAATAACATTCTAAAGTTGATTTTAATATTTATTCAAATAAGAGATTAAACTCATCCTTATTTCATTGAGTGGCAAAAATGGAAAATCTTAATTTTCAAAGTAAATATTAGGGCATTAATATCAATAGTCTATGTAATTTTTAAAATTATGCATGTAAACTTCCTAGATAATCAGTTTTGATATGTATGTAACTTTTTGGGCAAATTGCGCATTAGATGCTGACAATAAATGGTATAAGATGATTGCCCATAGATGTTGGAACAATGACTTTTTGACAGGGAAAGTATCTCTTGTCCCTCTCACTAGCTTCTTCTTTGGCCTATTCATTGCACAAAGCTGCTTAAGCACACTTAAGCGCATTAGCATTTGGCTGCCAGGTGACCATATTGACCCTGCATTTGGATGGCCTAAATGAGTGAAAGATGGAGCGATTTGTTAGGGCTTTAGAAATTTGCATTTGTGGATAGACTAAGCAGACATGGCGAAATAGGGGTGATGCAGTGAGGAAGTTATTCTTCTTCTCAGTATTTGGTCTAATCTAGTGCGCCAATCGGGAAAATTCTTCATCTCTGAAACTGGACTGATTCGGGACATTTTAGTTCAAAGGGCCTCCTCTGTTCACAATATTGGCTTGACCTGATTATCTAATCTGTGCTTTGAATTTCAATCAGCTCATCCAGTTTGTTGTGTGGTATGGGAACCGCTGGCTCCCGGATTACTTCATTCAACTGTCTTCAAACACAGATGGTCGAATGTTTAACTAGTTGTTGAAAGGCGAATTTAACCATATACACAATCCATGGGGTCACTACATTGGAGAAGTTGAGAAGAAAGGACAGTTATGTAGTCATATGGGCACTCATTTTTCTCTTTGACTGCCATTGACGGCGCTAGACGTCCAATCCAATTTGGCCATCACTCCCAGTCAAAATGAATTGGACTTCTAGCGCCATCAATTGGACTGAAAGGTAAGTTGTTTTGCGTTGGGTTGCCTTCTTGCAATACTAATCCACCAGACCGCTTAAGTCCCAATAGAAACTACATTGAAAGTCCCAATAGAAACTACAGTGTATCACAAAAGTAAGTACACCCCTCGCATTTCTGCAGATAATTAAGTATATCTTTTCATGGGACAACACTGACAAAATAACTTTGACATAATGAAAAGTAGTCTGTGTGCAGCTTATATAATAGAGTTAATTTATTTTCCCCTCCAAATAACTCAAAATATATTCATTAATATCTAAACCCCTGGCAACAAAAGTCAGTACACCTCTTAGAAACTACATCCCTAAATGTCCAAATTGAGTACTGCTTGTCATTTTACCTCCAAAATGTCATGTTAATCGTTAGTGTTACTAGGTCCAGGTGTGCATAGGGAGCAGGTGTGTTCAAATTTGTAGTGCAGCTCTCACACTCTCTCATATTGATCACTGAAAGTTCCAACATGGCACCACATCGCAAAAAACTCTCTGAGGATCTTAAAAGACGTATTGTTGCTCTACATGAAGATGGCCAAGGCTACAAGAAGATTGCCAACACACTGAAACTGAGCTGCAGCACAGTAGCTAAGATCATCCAGCGTCTTAAAAGAGCAGGCTCCACTCAGACAAGGCCACGGGTTGGTCGTCCAAAGAAGCTGAGCGCACGTGCTTAGCGTCACATCTAAATGCTTTCTTTGAAAGATTGTCGCAGGAGAGCTGTCAGCATTGCTGCAGAGATTGAAGACGTGGGGGGTCAGCCTGTTTGTGCTCAGACCAAACGCCACACTCTACATCAAATTGGTGTGCATCGCTGTCACCCCAGGAGGAAGCCTCTTCTGAAGATGGTACACAAGCAAGCCCACAGTTTTCTGAAGACATGACAACGCACATGGATTATTGGAACCATGTCCTATGGTCTGATGAGACGAAAATTAATTTGTTTGGTTCCGATGGTCTCAAGCATGTGAGGCGGCGACCAGGTGAGGAGTACAAAGATAAGTGTGTCATGCCTACAGTCAAGCATGGTGGTGGGAATGTCATGGTCTGGGGCTGCCTGAGTGCTGCAGGTGTTGGAGAGTTACATTCCATTGAGGGAAACATGAACTCCAACATGTACTGTGAAATACTGCAGCAGAGCATGATCCCCTCCCTCCCGAAACTGGGTCGCAGGTAGAGCTGGGAATCTTTGGGCACCTAACGATTCGATTATGATTACGATTCAGAGGCTTCGATTCGATTATAAAACGATTATTGATGCACCCCACTCCTTTTTTTTTTTTTTTTTTTTTTTTTTAATTTGTTTTGTACATTAGTTCCAAAATTGTTCAAAAATCCTCTCAGGCTAAACCAAACTACTATTTCAGTATCAAGTTAACATATAGCAGTAAACAAATATACAAAAATAACAGTAAATAAAAAACTCCAGTCCCCATTCTATATCAGCAGCTTTAAACTACTTTCAATTAATTTAATGTTGTGAATCAACCGTTAAAGTTGTTAAAATTGCTCCTGTTATTCCATAATTTCTCTTTTGTCTACTTTCAACATGTGAAAGTTTTAAAACTATTTTAAAGATAGATTCAAGTCAATATTTTACCGATTTAGGAGTATTTTAGATAAAAAGTTAATTAGGTTCGCTTGGAAGGTTCGCAACAACAGCCTTGCAGGGAAGTGTACTGCTTTAAGATGGCGGCCGTTACTAACGCCCGCATGTAGTTTTTTGTAGATGTGCTGGTAACGATACCGAAGCTATAATGCATCTAGTCCTATATAAATGATATCTACCGTAACATAATGTGGCTTGTAGCAGCTTTTCGGCAGCAGTCAGGTATGTTGTTGTTGTTTTTTTTTTTTTATCTCGTGGCATGAGTTGAGCTAGAGCCGTGAGTTGAGCATTGGCGTTACCCGAGGTAACGAGAAGCATGATGTTTAGCTACTCTCGCTCCGTCCCTAATTGCGTACGGAAGACCGCGCGGCGCGCTGAGTGTGTCGTACTTCTGCTTTACTTGGCATATTTCAATAATCGGAATTTGGATGTTTGTGAATCGTTCTCGAATCTTCCACGGCCGAATCGCGAATAATCTAAGAATCGGAAATTTTGCACACCTCTAGTCGCAGGGCAGTGTTCCAGCATGACAATGATCTCAAACACACCTCCAAGATAACCACTGCTTTCCTAAAGAGGCTGAGGGTAAAGGTGATGGACTGGCCAAGCATGTCTCCAGACTTGAACCCAATAGAACATCTTTGGGGGATCCTCAAGTGGAAGGTGAAGGTGCGCAAAGTCTCAAAAATCAGGCAGCTCCACAACGTCATCATGGAGGAGTGGAAAAGTGGCAACCTGTGAAGCTCTGGTCAACTCCATGCCCAGGAGAATAAAGGCAGTTCTGGATAATAGTGGTGGCCACACAAAATATTGACAGTTGACATGTTGTATGTTAATATTGACAACTTTCACTAAGGGGTGTACTCACTTTTGTTGCTAGGGGTTTAGATATTAATGGCTATATTTTGAGTTATTTTGCGGGGAAAATAAATTAACTTGATTATATCAGCTGCACACAGACTACGTTTCATTGTGTCAAAGTGTCATTTTCTGCAGAAATGCGAGGGGTGTACTCACTTTTGTGATACACTGTATATTAGCTGTATTTTGGCTTCATGCGGCTCTTTAGCGCTGCCCCAGTGACTCCCTGGAGATGCAGATAGATGGAGGAGGGAAATATATTTTTTTTGTTAACTATGGTTTCTGTAGGAGGACAAACATGACACAAACATTCTTCTAATTCATTAATATGGTAATTGTAAACTTTGGCATCGTACAACAGAGTCGTCACATAGTGTGTCATTCTCTATAGGATGCACCGCAGGGAAAATAAACACTAACCGTATTTTCTGCACTATAATGCGCATTTGCATATAAGGCGCATCTCCAATGAATGGCCCATTTTAGAACTTTATATAAAATGTATATACGGTGCACCGCATTATAAGGTGCAGAAGTGTAGTAATGCGAGTGGTTGGGATTGCGTTACGCATCCACTGGATGGAGCTGCGCTAAAGAGAATGTCATGCCATGATTAACTAATATTGATCCATTTATAATGCGCATTGGATTGGATTATAAGGTACGCATTCGGCTTTTGAGAAAATGGAGGGCTTTTAGGTGTGCCTTATAGTGCGGAAAATACGGTAATCATGAAAGCTCATTATGTACTTGTTGTCAGCTTAGTCATTTTGATAGTAGGCTAATATATAGATAGCCTACATACAACTTGTGTTGTCTTCATCATAAGGCTTATATAAGGCTTTTAATTTTTTGCGGCTCCAGACATATTTGTTTTTTAGTCGAATATGGCTCTTTCAATATTTTGGGTTGCCGACCCCTGGGTTAGTATGACAGTTACAGCATTTTATCTTTATAGTATTCATTTGTGCATATTAACTCTCAGCATATTTCATGTCTTGCATTGTCCTTTTCAGAGGCTGTGTTCATCCGCTACGATGCAGACAGAAAGAACTACGGACACCAATGAAATCAAGAAGCTAATATTTAGAGAAAGTGATAATGACAGAAAGGTAAGCCAGATGGTTTAATTTGCCATTGTATACATTTTCCGATGTGTTGATTGTCACACAAAGATCGAGAAAAATATCTAGAATTGTAGAACATGCACCTACAATAAAAGAATCATAACTGTTTTAATCTCACACATTTGGATGCTAATATCTACTGTAACTAGAAAATGCAATTTCTGGAGAAATTGTGACTGTCTTTTTGCTGTAATGTTTGGTATATGGGGTCACTTCCAATTGGTTTTGAAGCATGTTAGGTTCACGTCCTGATAATATCCCGTCACTTCCTGTTTGTTGTGGAGCATTCCAGGGTCACTTTCCGATGACTTGGGGGTGTCGCAACCAGTGATGTCACTGATTACTGATTTCGCTTCAAAAAAGTAATCTAGTTACTTTACTGATGATGAAGTAATTTATCGCTTACTTTTCGCGAGTTTTTCTCTTTTTCCGCCTCAACATAAGAATGACAACAGAAAAATGTCAGCGCATGTAATTGAATCTCCGATAATTGAATTTTAAGGGGAAGATCAGATATTTTCGCATCGGGCTTAATCTTCGACTCAGCGGGAGTTTAATTACTCGATGGAGTTGATTTCAACCACCATTGATTCACGCTAGCTTAGCCACTCCAGAGCCCTGAACCGAACAAATAACTGACAAACTCCATGGAATTTGTTCAAATCAACTCCACCGACTAATTAAACCCCCGCTAACTCGAAGATTAAGGGGCCGTTTACATGGTGACTCTCTGAGAATACGAACAATTTCAAATTTGCATTTGCATTTGCGTCTCCATTTGAACAATGTTGCAATTCCGCATGAAAACGATGTAGTATTCATGCCAAGCCCTAGGGGGCAGTGCAAATTTACCGGGCGACAAAGAATGATGCACTTTGACCCCACCAAGCTCCCTCAGCTCGGAAAAAAATATGCCCGCCCATTCGAAGCGATGTCATTTTTATTTTGTTCAAAAAGGCATAAAAATTGAAACGTTCAATATATTTAATTTAGAAATATTATTAAAACAGTAAATTAAAGCTGACATTCCACCATATTTGCTGTTTTTAATGTTTAGTAGCAGCGCTGCGCACGCCCAATGTGACGTGTACGAGTGCTGACGTTAACAGCGCGGTCTCGCGTGGCAGGAGCCTTTGATATGCATGCCGAGAAAGCCCCCCTCAACCCCCCCGCAATTGGATTCTTTCACTTTGGAGGCAGGATTCAGAATTTTTCGTTTTCGCCTTCCGTCTTCGCCGGCACCATATGCACGCGAGGCGAGTCCGCAACTCAGTCATTGCGTCTTTGTGTCGCAGAGTCGCCATGTAAACTGCCCCTAAGCCTAATGTCAAAGATTCTGAACTTCGGGTTAGGGTGTAGGGGTTAACAGCATATCAGTCCCAATGTAAAACAATGCAAATTCACTGCACAATAATCAACAACGCTCAAAAAAACTGCACAGTGCTATAAACACAAAGGTGGGGGGCAGGCGCGAATACGCGCGCACAAACCGGAAGTACGCCGTACACACACGCGGTCAATTTGGCCACAAAATGTGGTGGCAACTAAGCACTTTGCACTCCATCGGATTTACAACACATCACAAAGATGCTAAACGAACACGTCACCTCACGGCATTAATGTACAACACAAATATGATGTAAAAAATGCTTGCCGACTTGAAATGATGACTAACCGCTGTTGCAACGGCAAAGCTACGAAACGACCGGGCATGTAGCAGCCCCAATCTATCGCTGGAACCCTCCAGAATGAAGGAAAATACGTTCAGTCATTGGCACACACAGATCAACATTCCCTCGTACATCTCAACAGGTGGCTGCACTGTGCTCGAATGTGCACCTGCGCTGGCAAACGCCTTTCACAGTTCCAAAACACTTAGCGCATGTGACTCGAGACCAAAACAGGACGTAACGGTGAGCGGTTACCGTGGAAGCAAACCCGTTGTGAGAGGATGGAAACCTTTCTAAAATTTTCTATTCCGATTGCTCTTCGTACATGACTACAATATTCTTCATTCTACATACATTATGAGGCAATAACAAAATAGTAACGCACAGACGCGAAGTCAGATTACTGGTTTGGAAAAATGAACACGTTAGATTGCTCATTACTGAGAGAAAGTAATCAGATAACAGTAACGTGTTACTTACAACACTGGTTGCAACCCAATGCGAGTACCGACAGGATGTGAGTGGCGCATGCGTATTACATGCACAAGCTAACCGTGCATGCGTTGATTTGCGAAGTTTTTACAACAGTTTGATTTTTCCACCACCAAACTTCATTGTTTTGTGGCAAAAGGTGGATTTTTCAGATGAATCTTCCATTGAATTACACCACAGTTGCCGCAAATATTGCAGTGGACCTACTGGAACCCGCATGGATCCGAGATTCACTCAGAAAACAGTGAAATTTGGTGGTGGCAAAATCATGGTCTGGGGTTACATCTAGTATGGGGGTGAGAGAGAGATCTGCAGGGTGGAAGGCAACATAAATCGTCTGAAATATCAACAAATCTTAGCTGCCTCTTACATTCCTAACCATAAATACCATCGCGTTTGCTCGTCTATCAGTGTTTGTCCGAAATTGTTGAAAACATTTTACATATGTATTTATTAATTAATGGACTAAAACTTGAAGTTTATAGAAAAAAACATTTTGAGTCATTGTTGAGTAAAGCTAGACTAACATAAACACATTTTGAAATGACTCAAATATGACTAATAAATATTTTCGTCCAAAAGACTAGGACGAAAATAAAAAGGGATGCCAAAAACAACACTGGCGTGTACTCAATTGTTTATACTATTTTAAAATGTGTTCATAATCTTATGCATACAAGCACAATTTAATAGACTCGTATCCTGTCGGTACTCACATTGGGTTGGGACAAGGTGATTTACGGGGTCACTTCCTGTTGATATCAGCAAATCTAAATTGAAGAAAAAATCAATTGTATTTAATCAAACTGAATATGTATAATTTTTTTCAATGGCATGCAAAAGCAATATGCTAAATGTTTTCAATTACTACGAGTAGGTTGAACATGCAGCATGATGTGATATTATACAATTAACTGCCTAACACTGCAGCACGGCGCTGTTCATTAGTGCTCTAATTACAAAGTGCTCTTGCCATTAATATTGGTATTAATCAGAGGTAAATCTCTCTCTTGCCACTAATTCAGGTCATCCTTCAGCTTGAAAAGAAGCTTTTTAGTTATGTCAACCAAGACGTTTTCCGGGAAAACAACGGGACCTCGGTAAGTCACTGAAATTCCTTGAACCTTTTGTACATGCAACCACTCTCAATCATTTCCTCATTCCAAGTCACTTATTATAGGTTTAATTTTATTTTATTGACCTTATAGACTTTCTCTCATCCAAATACAATAGCTATGGCTGTTGTGACCGCATTTCACATTGATTTTCAGGTCATATTAAGAACATCAGTTTGTTCTGTAGTCTAAGCCTCTTTTAAATGAGAAATTAGTTGTTTTTCTAAGATTTGATTGTTTAAATTCAGTATAATAGTATGGAAAATGCTTATGTACTACAACCTGCAGACACGCAAATCACCAAAGTACAGCGTTGTCAGAATACTTGATGACATTTTGTCATCATTATGTTAGGGAAGCAATTTTTTGTAAGGTTTTATTTTATCATTTGAGTAGAATCCCATAAAAGAGTGTGCAAAAAAATACTTGAACTGACCCTACTCAATGAAAATTGGGTTAGAATGATCAAATATATTTGAAAAGGGCAGAACATGTAATTAGGTTCTATAAGATTGTCTAAGTCAGGGGTGTCCAAACGTTTTGCAAAGGGGGCCAGATTTGGTGTGGTAAAAATGTGGGGGGCCGACCTTGGCTGACGTCTTTTACGTAGAACAATATATTTAAGCAAATTTTAGCAAGCCATTCAGTGTGTCACATTTGCTTAATTTTTTTTTTTTCTTTCGACTCTCGGGCTCTTGCGAAATACTGCTGCTGTGACATTAAACTAGCTTCAAGTTGCTTCAATTTCTCGCTGCATATCTTCCCTGTAATCTTGTCGTACATGTCAGCGTGTCTTGTTTGGTAATATCGCCTCACATTGAAATCTTTAAAAACAGCGACGTCTCTTTGCAAATGAGGCAGACACAGTTTTTGCGTATTTTAGTGAAGAAATAGTCTAATTTCCACCTATCCTTGAGCGTCACAGTCAACTTTCTTTTTTTTTGTTGATTGTCACCATTTTAGAAAATGGAAGTAATGGGTCACATGGAGTAATGTTGCTTAGCCCTTAAATACCTCCAACATGAAGCAATTATCAGAGAATCCCTAAATTTGAAAAATAAGGTCCTAATGAAACCTTTTTTCAAATGTGTAAAAAGAAAAGTCAAAATGAATATGTGTAATAAGTGCTCTATATCTATAACCCATGCTAAATCATGTGTTTTTTCTCATGGAACCTGCAGATGCATGTGTGGACTTGCACCCATCACTTTTTTTTTTCAAAAAGAAATGTCAAAATTCTAAATTAGTCTTAAAATCGTGAAATTTTAGTTGTATCAAATGGGATACATTTGGCAATAAAAGGTTAAAGTGCTGCTGCCTTTTAGTGGGTAAATGAGGGGCAGCATTTTGTGTGTAAGCTACTTCATTTGCTGGTTGCAGTACTGCTGACCAATTCATTAAGTCTGTGTTCGGGCCAGACGTTATTGATTTTATGACAGAAACGGGGGGCCGGATGAAATTTGACCACGGGCCGCATCTGGCCCCCGGGCCGGACTTTGGACATGTTTGGTCTAAGTGTACACGTTTAATGTGAACGGTATGTCACATATATTATGCAGTTTAACCATTTAACACCTGAACCTATTTTGTCCGAATTTGCATGCATTTCATGTTGCCTTTATGTTTCAAAGAAAATATTGTTCAAAATGGCCTGCTTGGGTCCCTTTTTTCAGGACACCATAGCCTTCATGTCCAGACTGTTGTTTTCTTCACTGGCCAATTATAATCAACATTTTGGACCCAAAAAAGACAAAAACAAGTCTCAAAATGTTTTGTCAAATTTGTAATATTGATGTCCCACTGACAACCAAACATGCTAGACAGTTTTTTGAAGCTTGATAATATTTATCCAACTTGTCAGGATAAGCATTCAACTGAAAAAAAAATAAGACAATAGTTTTATATTTGACAATGCAACACAAAACAGGTACGGTCATAGGTGTTTTTGGCCTTTACACATACTATGGTCCAAACAGGTTATATACAGTAGACCACAGGTGTCAAACCGATTCCAGAAAGGGCCTAGTGGGTGCAGGTTTGCTTTCCAACCAATGAAGAGGACACCTTTTCACCAATTAGATCTTTTACATCTGTAATCAGTTAAACTTTGTCAGGTGCTGCTTGTTTCAGCAGGAAGTTCATTGGTTAAATTCTCTGTGCGTTATCGGTTGGAACAAAATCCAGCACCCACTAGGCCCTTTCTGGAATTGGTTTGACACCTGTGCAGTAGACCAACAATGCAAAATAGTGAATATATATATGGCAGAAAACACTCAGGTGACTTGAAGTTCCGCCCTGAGACCCCAATTTGGCTAAATTTCAAATAAAATTGTGCTATGTGCATGTGTGATACATCCTTGGAAAACTTAAAATCTCAATTTGCTGGGGGAAGAAAAATTTTGAGCAGGAGGGCATTTAAAAAAAAAAAAAAAATAACCCCTAAACTCTAACTCGAGGTGAGAGCATGAGACCGCATAATTAAAGACACCATGAGATATTATCGCATACTTGCCTTGTTCCAATCCAAAAACTCCGTGTAGCATATTTAACAAGTGAAGACACAGCTGTGATGGGCCACAGCTGGATTTTTGGGGGATTTTATGGGTGAAACACGGTAATATAACAAGGGTTGCAATGCAGAAATCGCAGACATCAAGGAGTGGTCGAGATTTTCATTTTCATATATTTACCCTTTTAAACATTTTTTTTTCCCAGTGTTTCTTTCTTTGGATCAATTATTTATCATCTAAAATACTGGGGAAAATGCGACAGTAACGAAAAAAATACAATTAAGCGATAGTAATGAGGTAGATATATGTGACTTTTTTTACAGACGCTATTTTTTTCATTGTGACGTAATTTGTTTAAAAGTTTAAAATGGTAAATTGTGTTATACTTGTATAGCGCTTTTCCACCTATCAAGGCGCTCAAAGGGCTTTGCACTACATTACCATCTACCTACTGGTGACGCAGCACCAGGAGCAATGTGGGGTTCAGTATCTTGCTCTCAGGGCAGAGAATCGAACCCACAACTTCTGGGTTCGGGGGACAACTACTCTGCCACTGAGCCACGCCATCCCCCAAATATGCGAGTGTTTTATTTTTGTTTGTTTTGTTTTGTTTTTTGACTAAATTTTAGACATCAATGAATGATTCTAAGCTAAAAATGACAGACATTTCGAATAATATATACGGTTACTTACCTCCTTTTTATGGCTGGGTTGAAACAAAAGCAGTCGCGCGACGTCTGTAAATGGGAGTCTCCAGGGTAAAACGGACAAATTAAAATTAGTTCGGGGGCGAATGCGCCATGAAACTGCTATGGCAGCATATAGACATATTGTTCTATGAAACACAACAGTTCTTTTGGCTTAAAATACAGCTGTTTGTTTTAAAACGGGTGCAAGAGCAGAAACTGCTTTTTCGGCCTTGTCTGTGTTTTCCTCCATATATATATATATATTTTTTTTTTTTTAAAGAACAAGAAATTATGGAAATATGGACAAGAACACATGGTCCATGCAGCGTTTTAATGCTTATTTATAAGGGTAATAAAACTATAAAACTCAAATGACATTACCTCCCGTTTTACTTGGTCGATTGACTTCAAGTAAAAATGGGCGTGGACCTCAACGTCCGCACTTTCAAATGAGACCAGCCATCGGCACGTGGGTTACTTAATTACAGCATGACGAGGCTTCAAAGATGATATGCGTAAACGTATCGCCTCCGATTTGATTATTTATATTCACACAATATATAAACATAATAGCATGGAAAATGCTTAGGTACTAAAACTTGCAGACACACAGATCACTGAAGTACAGCGTTGTCAGAATACCTGATGACATTTTGTTACCAATGTGTTAAGCAGCCAATTGGTAAGGTTTTATTTTCTTATTTGAGTAGACCCCCATAATAGAGTATGCAAAAAATTCTTGAACTGACCCTACTCAATGGAAATTGGGTTCGAATGATCAAAAATATTTGAAACGGGCAGAACATTTAACTAGGTTCCATAAGATTGGCTAAGTGTACACGTTTAAAGTGAATGGTATGTCACATAAATTATGCAGTTCAAATCAAATATTGATTTAAGTAGTAAGGTAAACATGCACAAAACAGAATGTTTTCGTATGTTATATAGCAAAGAGGAACAATTTGAATTGTTAAGTTGAAATACGCAAGAATTATAACAGGGTAAGTGGAGCGAGCGCACTCTTCCCTCCGCCTACTTGGCCAAGTCAGACAAGATAGACGACATAATGGGGGCTTCAGAGATAATCTGATGGTCTAGTTAAACACACCATGTTATGATCCTTATAAAACAAACTACCTTTCTAAATGGATAAATATCCCTTCTCCAGTTGGAAAGGGGAAGAAAAAAAATCATTGCACCCTTCATCAACTGTAAGACTTGTACCAGCTTGACAGAAATTTAATTCGAGGCAGCTCTTGAAAATAATTATTGTATTTTGAAAGTAGTAATCATTGGCTGGGACATGATTGAATGTGTCCATGCCTATTGACTTTTGCTATGATTAATAGGTTTGTTTAGTCGATATTCCCATCGAAATTGTATAATTAATTATCCCCGGCGCTGTCAAGGCGGGACGATGGAGAGCCCTGATGAGTATTTGGGAAGATTAAATTTTCCGGGCGCTTGTGGCGTCAAGGGGCACGGCGGGGCTCTGCTCCAGTGGAGAGATGGAAGTGTGGGTGTGTTTGTGTGTTTCTTTCATGTTTGTGTTGTGCATCTGTGTACTCTATGTGCAGAACCCACATAGTTTCTACACACAAACATGGTCAAATCCCACATCCCGTTCCCGTACAGCCACATTGATTCTGTTTCAGTATCTCTTTATTGTAACTTTATCAGTGTGGTGTCGGTAGATGGGGGACCAAGAAAGGAGGTGGCGTGTGCTCAGGAGAGTAAGTGATGAACCTCGCTGTCTGACCTGCCTCCCTTTTTCATGCTGGTCGCATTGCCTGCACTATTACTCTAAAGCCCAGAGATACCTTTAACATTACAAATGTCGAAAAAATAAATAAAGAAATAGTGGTGCTCCCCGTTTTCTACCTGTTAGAATTCCCAGACGGCATTAGAAAAGAGACACAAAATGAAAGCTGACGATCTGAGGGCAATCATTTCTCGCATCATTTCGTTCTTGGGTGTCTAAAAAACAACAATGTGTGTACGTCAGAGGTGGGTAGTAACACTTTACATGTACTCTGTTACATTTGCTTGAGTAACTTTTTGAGAAAAATGTACTTCTAAGAGTATAGTTTTACTAGGCTATACCTGTTACTTTTACTTGAGTAGATTTTTAAAGAAAAAACGCTACTCTTACTCCTCTACTTTGGGCTACACAAGAGTCGTTACATTTTTCCTCTTTATTCCACATTTTAGATTAATTTTTTTTTTTTTTTCGCCAGCGATGCCAAGAGTAGAGACGTGCCTGGTGTATTACCAGGGCAGCTCCATCGATTTCACCAATGAGACGTAGCAACAATAATCACATGATTCCATTATACCAATCAGATGCAAGCTTGCTGTTGTCTATCTTCACCTCAGCCTGTTCAATCGTGTGGTGTCTTTAAAGCACCGTAAAAAAATGAAGTATTTGATTTAGAGCGCTGCCCTTAACATGACTCGAAAGTGGGAATTTTAACCTCTCTCCCAGTTTTTTGGGGGGCACCAATTGACCACGGAAAACCGGGGATAGGATTCTTTTAAATTCAGAATTGTAATTATGACGGAACTGTTCATTATTCAAACTCGGAACCTTCCCCACCAGAGGGCAGTCATGCTCTTTGGACGAATAATGCTTCATTTATGTAATTTTTTTTCTCTTGTCGGAATTTAATGATTTTATTTTGTTGTTTTTCTTTGGCGTAATGTGGTTATGTTGTTGTACAGTGTCATAATAACAAAAGTCTATATAGATAACTGTGCTAAAAAAATATATATATACCATTGTTTAAAAAAAAAAAATCCAACAAAAATATAAGCAGTTACTCATAATGTTACTCATTACTTGAGTATTGTTTTCACCAAATACTTTGTTTTACTTGTACTTGAGTACATTTTAAAATGACTGCTTTTACTTCAGTCATATTATTTAAGTAATGCTACTCTTACTTGAGTAAAGTTTTTGGCTAATCTACCCACCTCTGGTGTACGTATATACATACATATCAAAAGTGTAACAGTACAGTGAGCCCTCGTTTTTCGCAGTTAATGGCTACCAGAACTCGCCGCAATAAGTGAAAAACAGCGAAGTAGCCCCCCATCCACCCCGAAAAATATTTTTTGAGTGTGTTCAATGTACTTATTCAGATTTAGCATTGGAAAGAGATACATATAAGACAGTTTTTGTTTTTTTTTGTTTTTACTTTTTTTCCCCAAAGTATATTTAAAAAAAAAAAAAAAGCGTTAATGTATATATGTATTTTAATAAGTGTTTTTTAAGCACTTCAAATATAGTAATT
Source organism: Corythoichthys intestinalis (assembly GCF_030265065.1). NCBI lineage: Eukaryota > Metazoa > Chordata > Actinopteri > Syngnathiformes > Syngnathidae > Corythoichthys > Corythoichthys intestinalis. The sequence continues at coordinate 42,762,521 of NC_080404.1, read as the reverse complement.
ATAAGTTTTAAACATGTGGCTTTCCCAGCTAATTATTTTTAAACAAGAATAAAGTATAAAGATGCCTGTCTTTATTAGATGCTTCATTGAGTGAGTCCACTCAAACCCGATCAAGCTGCTCACTTACACACAATGGGTTGCCACAGCAACTGTTTAACAAGTTAAACAATGATTGACGCATACAATGCTTTAAGGTCATCTGTATTTATTTATGTATTTTTTAATTAAATAAAAAATCTGCAATGGACTGAGGGCGCGAAGTTTGAAGCGCCGGGTAGCGAAGGTTCACTGTATTTGTATTCGTCGCAGTACGGGCATCATGGTTCAGTGCATGCAGTCAAATACGTTGGAGTAAAAAAAAATAAAAATCCAAGTCAGAGTTAGTTCTCCTCCACTCCAGGGGGCGGTAAAGGTAATACGCCTCAACCAACAACGAACATTACGGGAAAAACAAGACTCCTTTCTAGGAAAGATATGGCGAATATACAGAGTGAGAACTACCAAAAGCATTATTACTAACACTTTTAAGTGTGTTTATTTTATATTTTCAAATCAGGACATGTTTATTTTGCTCTAGCCTGAGGCTGAAGCAATTGAAACACAGAGAATATTTATTTTTGCACTATTTCATGAGATGATTTTTCAGTTTTGGAACTATTTGCACATTTATTTTAGCCAATATAAAAATATATTTAATTTGGGCGTGTATGTTCCATGGTAATGGTTTACAGTTAAAGACGTGTAATCCAGCATTGAAATTGTCTTATTTTTATAAAAAAGATTGCCAGCTGACGATTTCTGCCTAACTGTTACCACAGTCGATCTAAAAAAAAAACAAAAAAAACAGGTGTGTTGTCTATTTTTGCACATAGACTGTGAATTAAAGAATGTTAGAACAAATAAACACAAATTCCTTAGTTTGATTCTTCTCTTAATTTTGCACTTTAATAAAAGCTGCTTTTTAGTTTTAGCCAATAGAACAAACTTTCAAATGCTGTGATTAAAAAACAAAAACCTTTTTGCTTTTCCTGTTGGACCTAACCTTCACTGAACCATGACCCCCGTACCGAGCTACGTACCGAACCGTGACTTGTGTCCACCCTTACACCCCTAATATGTATCTATGTACTGTATGTATGTACAATACACATTATGTTCCTCAATCTGATATTCAAGATTTGATAAGTCAGCCGAGGTTTTCCGTGCGCGAACCCAAATTGTAGAATTGGTGTCCTCATCCTGACATGTGTCTTAACGTCTTTATCGCATAATTCAGTTAACATGGAAATGAAAGTTCGGCAGTGCAGTACGCTGTAGATTTTAGCTTTGTTCGGTCTGGTCTCCTCCTGGTACCAATCGGCCACCTCTCTGTCACTCAGTTTATTGCTTTTCCACACCAAATAATGAAGGTCCCATAAAAAGAGGGGAAAAATATTGCCCTTGCAATGAAAGCCAAGTATGAGGTGTAAAAATCAAATTAAATGACCTTTCACCCCAGCATTTATTGATGGCTTTTAACGGCAGCAGGTGTTGTCACAGAGGATATTTGACAAGATTTAAATCAAAGCACAATTACAGGTGGTGGACAACTCACCGGTACGTGGAGAGGGACAGCTGGGGGCCAAACACCTCATATTCGAATTTTTTTCCACCCCTCAACTTCCGGCCTTAACTATCACTGCCTCCCTGATTTAGGATCAGATTTTTCATCCAAGCAAAGTCAGAAATTCCTCCTCTTGACAGGGCAGTTTTTACCCAGACACTTCTTCATCTTCCCCCTGTGTGATATTGTACTGCATCATCTCGCATCACCTCCTCCACAACTCCCAAGGTCATTTCTGCTTGACAAACTACTGTTGGCTTTATAATGTCAAGAGGCCTTGAACCAATATAAGCTGATTTTTAAACCACTCACCCGCCACAGCGACAGAGCATTATGCTTAATTGACCTCGGATTAAATGTGGTGTGAAATTCTGGCATGCAGTCTTGTCCATTCACCTGAATGAATTACTCAACATTCACTTAGAGCAGATCGCAAGCACACACAGCCATATGCTACTCATCTGCTGTATCAACTCTTCTACCTACTTTAATTATTTGTATTATACCCCATTTCACTCAGTGGCCAACTCCCAATCGCATACTAGAATAACATATCTGTGCAAGTTGTGATTTTTAGGTTAAGTAGAAACTGATCTCTAAAGATATCATTTCTTGGCATTTACAAAGATGTATACAACTTGTATAAAAATACATTTATAAATTGAATAGTAAGTAAAAGTATTTAAATGTTCTTGATTTTAGAGATTCTCCCTGATTTCCCCCTCATTTTCAGGTGAACAGAACTCCAATTTTTACTAAATAGTCTATATATCATGTCATTTTTGGTCATCAACTCATTCACTGCCAATGATCATGTTTCAGTGCTACTGACGGCGATTGAAGCTCACTCCATTTCCACTGGCAACGTTAGGATTCATAGATTATTTGCAAAATTACATAAATCTTAAAATATCAAATTCATCGATTATTCACAAAGTCATTTTATAGATTCATTAATTTATTCACTGTCAATCATGTTTCAGTGCCAATGGCAAGTCCATTTTGACTGACAATGCTAGAATTAATCAATTAATTGCGAAATTAGATTAATCTCAAAATTAGAAGATTCATATATCAAATTAATCGATTAATCACAAAATCATTTGAAAGAGTATCATAAACTCATTCACCGTCAATGATCATCTTTTAGTGCCAACGACCAGTCCTTTTGTACTGGCAATGTAAAATTTAATAGATTAATTGCAAAATTAGTCAAAAGATTAATTTACCAAATCTCTTAATCATAAAATCATTTTAGAGAGGAATATATCATTAATTTGTTAATTGTAAATGATCATGTTTCAGTGCCAATGACCAGTCCATTTGTACTGGCAATGTTAGAATTAATCGATTGATTGCAAAATTAGATTAATCTTAAAATTTGAAAGATCTCAAAATAAGAAGATTAATATATCCAATTCATCAAATTAATCGATTAATCACAAAATCATTATAAACATTAATCTATCATTATAATCGATTAATTGCTAAATTAACCTCAAAATTAGAAGATTAATATAACTAATACATCAAATTAATCAACTAATCACAAAATAATTTTAAAGATTAATCTATCATTAATTTATTCACAGTTTTATTCACATGTTTCAGTGCCAATGACCAGTCCATATGTACTGCCAATGTTAGAATTAATCAGTTCATTGCAAAATTGGATTAATCTCAAAATTAGAAGATTAATATATAAAATTAATCAATTAATCCCAATATCAGTTGTCAGATTAATTTATCATTAACTCATTCACTGTCAGTGATCAAGTTCAGTGCCAATGACCAGTCCATTTGGACTGGCATTGTTAGAATTAATCGATTAATTGCAAAATTAGATTAATTTCAAAATTATAGGATTAACATATCTAATACATCAAATTAATCGATTATTCACAAAATCATTTTATAGATTAATCTATCATTATAATAGATTAATTTCAAAATTAGATTAATGTCAAAATTAGAAGATTAATATATCTAATACATCAAATTAATCGATTTATCAACAAAGTCATTTTAAAGAATAATCTATCATTAACTTCTTCACCGTCAATGATCATGTTTCAGTGTAAATGACCAGTTGGACTTGCAACATTACAGTTAATAGTTTAATTGGCAGATTAATCCATCAAATTCATTGATTTGTCACAAAACTATTTGACAAATTAATGTATTATCAGGTAATTCACTGGCGGTGATCATGTGTCAGTGCCACTGACGTCGATTGACGTCCAATCCATTTGAACTGGGAGGGGCTGGCGGCGATCTAAATCGCTGGCAGTTCCAATGGATTGGATGGCGGTCGACGTCAAAGGAAGTCAAAGAGTAAATAAATTTTTATTAGCTCATGTATGGATAATAGTGTGTGCCTCAACATTTTGATTGGGTTTTGACACGTACTCGCAGTGGATGGATGGTGAGACAGGGTGGACAGTGGAGCGTGGGGTTGCATCCCATGCTCTGCCATCCCTCATCCACAGTGTGTGAGTCTCTCCTATGACCCCGGCAGTGTGAGTTTGATGAATGCGGCACATCTGCCCTCCTGAACCACAGAGACTCCGGCTGGGAGGCCCCGCTGGCTGCAAGTAATGACCACTGTTCTACATGGCTGACACATAATCACAAATACTAACACAGACAGCGACCGCGAAGACATCAGACTCGAGCTTACATGTGTCAACTCGACAATGATTTGAACTTCACGCGCAATCATAGGCAGACAGCAGGAATTTGTCAGACGAGGCAATAGCTACACTCTCGTATCCCAACCCTTCCTCCTTTCTTGTTTCCAGTCTTCTCGCAAATATTACCCATGTTCACCATGTCCTCTCTTTTGATGTTTCATCTTGTATCTGTCAACGTAGCACCCGATGTTATACACCAATGTAATGTCATTAATGTCCAGTTGCCTGTTCAGAGTCTGCCAAATTCTTCAAATCATAGTGTCTCAAGACAGTAATTGTTCCCTATCCTGAAAAATGTCCTACCGCCATTTTACAATCAAAACCAACAGTCTCAGGTCCAACTTGATGACGACACCCATTCTAAAAGGAAAAGGAAAGGCCCGAGCGAGGTTTGCTAAGAGAACATCGCTGTCAGTCTCTCAGGGAGGCAGTCATGCAGGTGCCACAGCTACCTGTTTATCTCCCAGATAATTAATGTATACAAGAAGCCACTAATTGCACTTTTCACTAATGATTTATGGCTTTTGTGAAAGGGGGTAAATTGGGGGACGTGTGTGTTTACACTCAAGCGAGTGAGTACAGCTGGGTGAGGAGACATGATTAATGAAGAGTGTGTCGATAGACTGGCACGGTGGCGAGAGAACCCCCCTGTCAGGGAGGGCAACAGATACACATAAATGTGCACACACAGTGCTGTCAAAAATGGTATTTGTCCTGAAGACTCATTCACCTTGTAGGCGTTCCTCTCAAATCTTGATTAGGATTTGTCATTACTGTCCTGGTGCTAATTATCATTATTATTATTTATTATACCGTTTTATAATCATTGCATTTAATATTTTCTGTTTTAGAGGTACATAGACTGATTATTCCAAAAGTATTTGGACAAGTGATTGGTCATCCACTGTTTAGCTGGTAAAAAAAAAAATCCTAAATTTTTAATGTAATCCTTTCATCAGTAAATATTTTCAGTTTTCTGTCATTTTTTTTTCTATTGAAGATCTAATTACCCAAAAAAAGAACTACCGTATTGGTCCGAGTATAAGACGGCCCTGATTATAAGACGACCCCCTCTTTTTCAAGACTAAAGTTTGAAAAAAGACTTTTTGAACACCAAATTTTATTTTTATACAGAAAATAATTACAGTACATCTGAAACAAATGATTATAACAATATATGAGAGAAAAAGCATGTTATTTTGCATCATTCAAATCTCAATATCTGAACATTTATATATGTAAACTAAAGTGCAATCACATTCGTAAATGAATGGCTTCTGGTTTTTGAAATGTAAATAAACAAATCTATTGTGATAAAACAACAAAATTGCAATAACTGCATTAACCATCAAAGTGAAGTCTAACTGAAACTGTAGTCTTGAAACAAATCTGAATAAGGAAAAACATTGCAATAAAATAATGCAAACTGGTTAAACTAAAAAGAGTAGCTGAGATCTGTCATGACAGAACATCGCTTCAATGATATCTGGCGCTATTTAGCATCGTGAATGGGTATAATGTCTAGACCGCGAATATAAGACGACCCCCACTTTTTCAGTCTTATTTCAATGCAAAAAACACCGTCTTATATTCGGGCCAATACAGTAATGATATTTTGGAAAATAATAAACATTTTGCCATCTTTCAGACATGTTGCAGTACTTTGAATAACCTGTCAAATACTTGTAGCTGAACCTGAAGCAGCTTCAGAAATCCATATCAAACTAATAGCCCTTCATATTAACCAGAGGTTCTCTGTTTCAAACAGGTTATGGAGTACAACAGCACTGCTTCTCATTATACTGCTTTGTAGAGCTGTTCGATTTTGCATAACAAGAAAATCCCGCTTATTTTCTCTCAAACCGATTTCTTGGCAAAATAAAAATAATGACAAATGACAAAAAAGTATTCGGAATGTCTTCTTTTTAAACATTTCTTTATTAGAACTGAAAGTGCCAGTGAATTTAACTTTTGTTAATACAGTCCTCTGGGATTAATAGCATTTTATTAATACAATGACTCCAGCTGTTCTTTATTAAAGTGATAATGAAAGAACAAAGTGCATATACCATTTGAAACAAAATGAAACATCAGAAAAGTAGTCAATCAGTCAGTCTTCCAACCAGCTAGCCAGCAAGTCATTCCAGTCATTCAGGTGATGTAGGTAGGCAGCCAGGCTCAGGGTGATGTACTGTCATATTTCTCTCTAGTCTTACTTTCGTACATTAATGATTAGTGCAAAACTGTCACTCAGTAATAACAATATGCAAGGTGGCAATCACCTTGTCTAAACAAACAGAAATATGCACCCCAGTGAAGCTAACGAACAGAATGATCCCTTAGGTAAGCACCTCATCTTTACAACAGACGTCTAGTCAAACACATTAATGGCCAATGAACAATGTGCATATAGGTTAAATTTTCAAATTTAGACCTATGGATTTTGCCAAAATATGTTATGGCCAATGAACAATGTGCATAAAGGTTAAAATTTCAAATTTAGACCTATTGATTTTGCCAAAATATATTATTGTATTAAAATAAAAACAACATGGTATACTTTTAGTTACTATAATCTAGTAGCAGCAATCTTGACAGGAAAACAAGACAGAGAGACAGACACACACACACGCGTACAGTATGCTTTCATACTTGTGGTGTAGTGACGCTATATTGCTGTCTGTCGTTGTGATGTCCATGAAAGTATGCAGAGGAAGTAAATAAAGAAGTGTTGAACGTTTCAAGGCTGCATTTGTCAATCCCCTGCAGTCCTTCCATATACAACAATACTTTAAGTACATCATTAGATAATACACTTACTCATGGCATTATGCAATTTGTTTCCACAGTGGCTGGGCAAAAGTTGTTCTTGTTGCTTAAGACGCCACGCTCGTGAGAGGAAGCGGAAATGCAAAGGAAACTACGGCGGCTTAGATAAACCACAATGCTGCGGTTTTGAAAATCGAACGTACCAATTTGAACGTTTTTAACATTGTTTTAACGAGAAAAGTGTTTCGGTTCAAAAACGATTAATCGAACAGCCTTACTGCTTTATATGATTATTACACAATACCAAATGAACAAAATTGTAAATTGAGAGGACTTACTGTACATAGTGCTTCCAAAATATTTCACATTCACCATTCACACACACATTCATACACCAATAGGCTGTGCTTCCGCCATGCCTACTGAGAGAAATTTCGGGTTCAGTGCCTTGCCCAAGGTTACTTCAACAGGATTGCAGAATTGGCAGTATAAAAAAATCAAAGCTTCATTTTTCAAAAGAAAGATTACATCGTATTTATCCTGACACATCACCTACTGTATATGGCTAGGTTCAGACCCCAGGTCTTAATGCACAAATCCGATTTTTGCGTGTTTTTCTGACTTGAGTGAGGCATTAACATGACGGTCTGAACGGGACAAGTCGCATAGAGGTGGACTACTTCAAAACCGATCTGGGTCACTTTCGTATGTGGTTTAAATCCGATCTGGGCCACATTTTTCCTGAATGTGTCGGTGGTCTGAACTCTCAATTCTCCCAAATCAGAATTCATGCAGCAATTACGTCAGCAAAGAGCGAGAGCGGCAGGCAGGACGGCAACGATGTAGCTGTGCATTAGTAGCGCTTAGCTTGAACTACGCAGGAGGCAGGCTTGACCACAGTCATTAAAAAAAAAAAAAAATGAATAAAAGGATAAGCCTGATAATGCTTGATTTTCTTTCTGTGCGCCAAATGAGCAATATTTCAGTTAATGCTTACATGGCCGAGTCTGGGCAAATTGGCGCACACATATAAGGTTTATGTGTGTGTCATGCACGCATAGTGCGTGCATGCGTTCTATCACCCCATATAAACTTTGAATATAAAACTAAATGCAGATTATTAATGTCTGTTATTTGTGTCCTCCTTTTGGAAAACAAAATATGATCACCCTGGAATGACGTACAGCCAGCATGTGTAGTCATTTGTTTTGATGCTTCTGCACATGCGGGTCAGTTTGCTCAGCGCGAGTCGGACTGCGAGTTACTGCGCATGCGTAGTACTTGAACGGGCTCATTGGACAAATGCAGTCTGAACGGGCATGCCAAAAAAACAGATAAGACAAAAAATCAGAATTTGGCATTAAGACCTGCTTTGTGAACCTAGCCTTAGTGATAAATGCAACATTTCAGTTGCAACGCATCTTCATTGGTATGTAACATGCCCAAAAATGTATTCATTCTTGACTTATACTGTGTATTTGGAATTATGTCAGAGGTCATTGGGATTTAAATCAATCAGACTCTATGTTTAATATTCTCGGGGTATCGGAAGAAGTCTTTAGGAAATTGAGCAAAACACGAGTCTTCTTTCATATGGTCTCATTATAGCAAAAAAAAAAAAAAAAAATTGACCCAATGGAAGAGTAAAAATGTGACAAAACATCTAAACTGTGGTTGGAAAGTACTCTATAACTGGCACACATCATTTTGAACGAATAAGGTACTCCTTAAAAGGAGAACTGCAACAGTTTGACCAGACGTGGCAACCCATCAATCTATATCTTGGAAAAATGGGTACAACTTGCCACTTATGTACCGTATTTTTCGCACTATAAGTCGTGTTTTTTTTTCATATTTTGGCTGGGGGTGCGACTTATACTCAGGAGCGACTTATGTGTGAAATTATTAACACATGATATCATTTCACATGTTATTTTGGTGTTTTGGAGTGACACTAATGGTTTGGTAAACTTGTTAGCATGTTGTTTATGCTATAGTTATCTGAATAACTCTTAATAGCTATGGCCATGTTCGCGTTCTGCCTTTGGCAATGTGTGTTCAATTGTATTATTGACTTTATATTGAAATGCATGCTCTTAGTTTGTGGTGCTTTCACGCCCACGTGGGGGCGCACTCGCACTTGTTTACGTGAAGAAGAGCGCTCACACGCCAGAAGACTGACAGCTACGTAGCTTTGAGTGAGTGGGCGAGTTAGCGAGAGAGAAACACGGTTGCGAACCTACGTTCATTGTTTATGCTTTTAAAATATCTCTACAGAGGCAACGCCTGTGTGTATCATCTTTTCTGTTGTTGTTGTTGTGTGTTTTCCACCCGCGATAGGACACTTAGAGCCAGTTGTTTGGTTGTTTGAACGATGTGCTAATGATAGCGAACGCATGCTAACCGGTTATGTCATTGCTGTAAAAGCACCTAATTATCATCTATTTACGTTGATTCGAACCTGTTTGGTATCGAGGACCAAATTGATTCAGCAAATTATACGGACGTCCAGCATCGTCATTTGGGAGTTCGCTGTATAGCCAGGACCGAGCCGTAGCGTCCTGGTGAGGACAGTATATTCGCATTTCGTTGTTCATGCACTGTACACTGTACATTTATTCAGCATGTTTTTCTCTATTATATTTTTATATTAAATTGCCTTTCAAGATGACATATCTGTTCTATGTGTTGGATTTTATCAAGTAAATTTCCCCCAAAAATGCAACTTATACTCTGGTGCGACTTGTAGTCCGAAAAATACGGTAAGAAGGTTTGAATCAGTATTGAATCAGACTGTCTTTTGTTTATACTTACTTTGTTTTTTGTTTTTTTGCTTAATCTGAGTGTTGTACTTCAATCGTCTTTCTCTGTCTGTATTATCCATCATAAGATTTCAATAAAAAGAAACGTACAAATATTTTACTAAGACAACACTGCTAATTGGCTTCCACTGAAGGCAATAGACATTCATTATAAATGGGAGGGTTGGCAGTGAATGAAAAAATGTTAATTTGCGGCAACCCTCCCTGTTCAAATGGATTAGACATCTACTAGTGATAAACTCATTTAAGCAGTTTTAATTTACAGTAGTTTTTACCAGCCACGTGATTAGACTTTCATCGTCAATGAGTTAACAACTATTAGATTTGTGGTCAATCACCCTGCATAAAAAGCATTCCAGTGATCATGAATGGTTAATATCAAGTGTGCTGGAAAGTCAGCATCAAGTTCAAACCCAGGCTTTGGCTTTCCCGTGGAGAGTTTGTTCCTTGGTCTTTCCACAGTAACATTGGCCAGATGTATGATTGAGGGTCTGTCTCCATCTGTCAGCGCTGCAATTGTGCCCCGCCTCGTGCCCCACGTCAGCTGCGATAGGCTCCATGTCCCAGTGACCCTGCACAGGATAAGCAATAGAAATAATGGATGGATAGTAATCAATCAAACAAGTCACCAATGGATTTTCTTGTTATTGAGTAGTTTGTGTCATTGCAGCTCTTCTATCAGAAAAGCTGTCAAAGATAAAAATGTAAGTTGTCATTGCCTGTCTGTTTGTGAACACCCACCAGGTTTCCCAAAGTCTTAATATTGACACGTCCTGTAGTTATCTGTTTTGAAGGTTTTGAGTAGCTTTTTGTTGTTGTTTTTGCATAGTTCCCCTTTTTTTGCAGATCAAGATCAAATGTAATTGAACTTTCATTTTACTGTTTGTCTCTCTGGGCATCCTCTTACAGTATTTGTTGTATCTTTTCACAACAGCTTTTAGAGTACGACAAAGAACTGTCAGTGTTCAAGGACCAACTGCATGAATTGGAAATATCTTTCCCACCCAGGTATGGACACACACAAACACACACATACACAACAGATGTTCGTATAGTCCTGCTTAATCTTGATCTTAAATCAGCTTCTGAATTTTACAGGTGCAAAATTACGTATATAGTCAGTTTGCAACTGTCTTTGAATGCATTCAAATTAAAACAAGCATTAAATCAAAAGTAATAATAATAAAAAAAAAACATATTCCGAGAATAAATCAAGTGAAAAGGACAAATCATAGGTTACAATACTGTTTTCATGATATTAACATTTTGGTAACTAGTTATTTGACAGTGGCGTCATAAGACTTTGCTACCGTAAGTCCGTCATAATTATGACATGACATTGTCATGAGCATTAATGAATGCTTATGAAACATGTCATCGAGAATCATCCGGCAAATTTTGTGCTAAGTCCGTTTATGTCCAATTCACATCTTTTACATCCATTCAAAAGTGACATAATTGTAAACAAAATGAATAGGTGTTACAAACATTGACTCAACTCGACATTAGTACTCGATAAATACTGGATACGTGATACTATTTTGGATACTACGCAAATATCAAACAAATGTTTTTTTATGAACTCTTTCATGGCAATTGACAATGATAGACCTTTAATCATGTGGCTTTTAGTTCTATAAATGAGTTTATCACTAGTTCACGTCTAAGCCATTTGAATTGCGAGGGTGGCAGTCCTGTTCGCTGCCAACCCTCCCACTTCAAATGGGTTGGACGTCTAGTACAGTCTATGACAGCCAAAACGTCATTAAGGGAAATGCAAAGAAAAGAAAAAAAAATTGTTTAAATTCATTTTTTATTTTAATTTGTTGATATTGTGACAAATTTATTTTACCAATGCACATGTCATAATGACAAATAAAGTTTGCTAACTGCAGAGTTATATTTTAGTTATTACATTGTCTTAAGGTGTTTAAGTGTTAATACTGTATTAAGCAGAACTGAATACACAATAAATCCGTGCTGCCATTGAAATCCTTTATTGCAGCATCAATTTCTGAATACATGCACTGTGCTTTTTAAATTTGATGTACAGTGATCCCTCGCTACTTAGCGCTTAGCTTAGCGCTTCATCGCGGATTTTTTTTCAGTTAAAAACAAACTGTATTTGTAAATGTTAAGAAATATGCATGTGTACCTGTACAAATCATTTTCTTTTATAAATATATATAATTTATATTATAATTATTACGTTTGCAGTGCTTAAAAACCATTTATTAAAATATACCTATTAGAATTTGCCTTGTTTTATATTTTAGGGAAAAAGGGGGAAAAACATGTTTTATATGTATCTCTTTTCAATACTGTTAAATCTGAACAAATATGTTGAACATGCCCCCCCCAAAAAGATTATTTAAAACAAAAAACAAAAAAAATTATGTAAATGTAAATAAGCTCTGCCTCTACATCGTGGAATTCCGCGAGGGGCTGTCCCCAATAACTATGAAAAATGAGGGATCGCTGTACGTACTTCATTCATTTCAGTACTAAAAGTCGTTCTTGGCAATCTGAATATACTCCTCAATCCACAATGGAAAATGTAACAAACGTATTGCTGCCGAGCTAAATTGCCCACCTTGACAAACATATGACGCCATACTTAACACTAAAAAAATTTATTCAGTATTTTTCTGAATTATTTTCAGGTATTGCATCTTTCTTTGATTGAACCAAAACTGTTCCTGTGTGTGTAAATTGTCTGGATTTGTCTGAATTCTCTATATGGGATTAATATTCTGTCTCAGTGGAATTTGGAGCATGCGGTCTCCTCTCTTCTTTCTTCAAACAAATGCATTTGCAATTGGCCCTTTCAGAGGAGAGGGAGGGCAAACACGCTGTCGGCGTGGAAATATGTTTCGGGAGCAGTGCGTTAATGGCGCTTGACCTTTGCCGTTGGTTGTGACTCAATCAGTGCAGATAATGAAACGATGTAATCAAACAATAATTACTTGATAAACTGCTCGGGTGGCAGGCGCAGGGCTACGGGGATTTTATTCTGTGTGTGCGTGTTTGTGTGTGTGTGCGAGAGAGAGAGAGTGAGATTGAAATAGAGTAGTTATTAGGCGCCTTTTTTGTCTGCTCAGTGTCTAATTTTTTTACTGCGTTACTGTGTGTTCTAGCGCATGTATGTGAGAACCTGAGACCGACTAGGTGGATGTGTCAAGGTTCTGCCGGTCCCTGTTTTTTAAATGACTCTGTGTCTTAATCAGGGGCCCCATTTACATCACTTTGCATAAGTGACACGAGGATTTATTGTCCTTTTATACTGGATGACATTTGCACCTATCCATATAATACTTAATCATCTTTCCACGGGGAGGAATGACTCTGCCGCTGTGTTGGAATACAAATGATTTGCTCATACTTGAGGTGATGATGAATCAAATAGATGAAACCCAAGAGCAGCACATGAAATTTGATTTGATCTACTCTGTGTATGTAACAAACCACATCATTGTCAACCTTGTAATGGGTCGCAGTGGCCTAGTTAAACTTAAACAGTCCCCTCCTCCCATTTCTATTACACTTATACACACTCATCATCACACATTCTGGAACCCCTCCTCCTGTCAGGTCCGCCTTGTGCTTCTTGAGCAATCAAGCCTCAATGATTGTTCTCCATCACATAGTCTGCTCCAGACCAGCCCCTCACCATCTGTGAAGTAATTACTCTTTTTAGTGGTGGCCATCAGAAGACAACCTCACTGAGGCACACACACGGCTCACTTTTGTTCAAATCTATAAATCAATTCTATTCACAAACATTTCATCTGCAGGTGAAGTCTGTCTGTTTGAGGGTGCCAAAAGTCAGAAAGTAAGTCAGAAAGATTACACAAACACATTGAACGGTTTCAGTGCCATAGATCAGGGGTCCCCAACCTTTTTTGCACCACGGACCGTTGTTATTTGGGTCTTTTTTACATGGACCGGTCCTCTGACAAATTTTGCAACCCATCAAAAATTTCAACGATGCGGTTCTGCGCATGCGCGTAACGTTAACCATAGCCGCGAAAATGCGCAAATGTAGCGATTCCAAAGTAAACACTTCAAACTTTCTTGAAAGAAAGGAATATTAACTTACGTTTGATCATGGACTTGTAGAAAAGTTCTCCTCAGATAAATCCTGCCATGTAAGCTGCACACAACAACTTCACACCGCTCTCACCATTAACGACTTCGCCTTGTCGTTAAACATTAATTAAGAAGCCCGCTTCACAAAGATACGATGTTGGAAATTGTAGCAAGGTTTTCAATGCTCTTGTAGCGATGTCAGGATATTCCAGAATGACTTTAATCCAGAACCTCTGTAGAGTTGTTGTCTCAAATGTACGTTTAATAAGGTCGCCGTCATTTGCTATTTCTACAAGTTGATCTTCCTGCTGCTCAGACATGCTCAAATCACTCGGTTTATTCACAAACGGGTCACAAATCCACTCCTTTGCAGTTCATGGGTCTTCGAGGTTGTAGGCTCGTCAGGTGCCCTTTTCGCCGTAAAAATATCTCCAAAGACGTCTGTTTTCCAGTCATCTTCGCTCGTGTAGAGGCTAATTATTTCCGGGAACAAATGTGCTGCGCCCGCGGCCTAGCAATACATTATTATCGAGGACAAGCACACATAGATATATTATATACACAAACAAGATGTACTGCTAGCAGTCCAATCAGTGGATTTCTATGACGACATTCTAATCTATCCCGTAGTATTATATCTAGAGTAGACAGGGATATTGGTGTGTTAAGCAGGGGCAAAGGGTTAATTCAGCCAGAATGCGGTCATTATTAAATTATTATTTCTGTGTGGCCCGGTAGCAAATGCGCCACGGACCGGGACCGGTCCGCGGCCCGGCAGATGGGGACTCCTGCCATAGATGATGATAGCCGTCCAACCATGTGTCTCTTTTCATTCTTCTGGCCGTGAATTTTAATCACTAGTAGACATCCAATCCAATGTTCATTCGCTGTCAGAACTCCCACTTCAAATGGATTGGACGTCTATAGCTGTCAATTGCAGTCAATGATTTCAGATTCTGGCTCTGCTGACTTGTTTGTTGCTATAGTAAAAATGAGATGACGGATGAAACATCTCTAGCGATTTTTTTTAATAGAGTGGCACCTCTACTTACGAGCATCGCTACATTCAGAATTTTCAGGTTAAGACACACCTCAACAGGAAAATATTGCCTCTTGTTACGAAAGAAATTTCTGGATATGAAAGGCAAAAATACAGTATGGCTGGTACTCGCAGCTCCTAGAGTTTAATGAACGTAACATACTGTACTTGTAGCTGCTCTGCCATTGGCTATTGCCTAGCATTCCTGGCATCCAATTGGCTAAGAGGGGCATCTACTGTATTGGCCTTTTCACACGCATATCCATGGATATTCCTGTGTAAGGTGACGCGGGATTTACTCGGGTCATTGCTTTCACGCACGTAGAGATGTCCCGAGAATGACGCGTGTTGGACACTTTCAAATACTTGTCCCGTGTTGCCCACTGGCGCTTTCTGTGTGGGGAGGGCTGCCGGCGCGATTTTATAACCTGGACATTACGTCATTTTTGTTCGGCATCGGCTGTCACACATTGGTCAAATCGTGTTTTGTGGAGGGAGCGTTCCCGATGTCATACCTGCAGCCAATTCAAGTTCATCAAGACTGTATTTAAGCCCAGGCAATCCAAGAGAAGGGTGGAAGGAAGAATCCCGCTGGCTTTGTTTTGTTGTCTTATTGACTCTCTGCCTACCGCTTAGGTTAATATTTTATTGATCCCCGTCGACATACTTTCACGGACGCATTGTGTAATTCCCCCTTTTCAGTGATCGGGTGTATTTTTGTATTTAATAAACCATTGAACGCATCTCTCCGTTGTTTTTTGCTTTGAAGTACAACCTTGTTTCCACAGTAGTGGACCCTAACATCGGGAACAAAATAAACCACACATTTTCAAAGATGGAAGATGGACTCTCTTCCTCGGTCCTACTGTCACGGACGCATTGTGAAATTCCCCCTTTCCAGCAATTGCGTGTATTTTTTTAGTCAAATCTTTTTAATGGTTTTAATTGCGTGTATTTTTGTTTGAGGGACACCAGCAGGAAGAAGCTCGCTCTCTCTCCCCTCACCTCAGGCCGCACAGAGTAAGAAAGCGGCCGCGGTGCGCACGGAAGTCTCGGGCGCAGGCCTGGGTAGAGCCGCCGCGGGTGCAGATCTTGGTGGTGGTTGCAAATATGTATTTAATAAACCCTTGAACGTGTCCCTCCATTGTTGAAGTAACGATCGGCCTGCCATGATATTAACGTCATCAGCCATCGTGCCGTGACCCGGGAATTTAATGTCTGCTTTCACGCATACCGGTTCCCGGGAAAGTCCCGGACATGATACGAAGACACGACCCATGAAATGTCCGCCTAATCTCCATGTCAGTTGACCCGGGAAATTGTTTTCACATACAACTGCTGCATGGTTTAATCCCGCGATATTCCCGGTGTTTCGGAGTGTGTGAAAGGGGTTTATGTGTTTTTTGCGTCCTCTTCATTCGCCCCTCGTGTTACGACTGCTTTGTGCAAGTGTATTAACTTTTATTCTTGGTTTTTTACATTATGCACAACTCTGATTGTATGTTCTGAAGTAGAGGTACCACTGTATAAGTCATGGGTGGGCAAACTATTCCACAAAGGGCCGCAGTGGGTGCGGGTTTTGGTTGCAACCCATTAAGAGGACACCTTTTCACCAATCTGCTGTTTTACAAGTGCAATCAGTCGATTGCTGTCAGGTGCTTCGCATTTCTGCTGAAACCGCATTGGTTAAACTATCTGTGCTGGGTCAGTTGGAACAAAGACCAGGACCCACTGCGGCCCTCGAGGACCGGTTTGCCCACCTCTGGTATACGTAATATTTACACCAGAGGTGTCCAAACTATTCCACATAGACGATACAGTACCTTTTCACCAAACTGGTGTCTTACAAGTATAATCAGTTGATTGCAGTCAGGTGCTGCTTGTTTCAACAGAAACATCATTGGTTAAACTGTCTGTGCTCGATTGGTAGGAAAAAAACAGGACCCACAGTGGCCCTCGAAGATCGGTTTGGACATCCCTGATTTACAGTGAAAAAAACAACAACTTGAATTTACAATAAAATAATGGCAGCTGTGGTTGCCAGATATACAGGTATACCATTAAAAAAATCAGCAAAACAGTAAAATGATCATTGTTCAGTTGACAACAAACTACTTTAAAAAGAAATATTTTATTATAGTTTATACAGTGTATTAAATACAGAGGTGGGTAGTAACGTGTTACATTTACTCTGTTACATTTACTTGAGTAACTTTTTGAGAAAAATGTACTTCTAAGAGTAATTTTACTTAGCCATGCTTTTACTTGAGTAGATTTGTGAAGAAACGCTACTCTTACTCAGCTACTTTGGGCTATACTAGTCGATACATTTTTTTTTTTTTTTTGCAAGAGACGCCAACAGTGGCGCTACTAGTTTCAACAATAAGCTGTCACAACAATAATCACATGACTCCATTATACCAATCAGACTAAGGGGCAGTTTACATGGCGACTCTGCGACACAAAGACGCAATGACTGAGTAGCGGAATTGCCTCGCGTGCATATGGTGTCGGCGGAGACGGAAGGCGAAGACGAAAAATTCTGAATCCTGCCTCGAAAGTGGAAGAATTCGATTGCGTGGGATTGAGGGGGGCTTGCTTCGCATGCATATCAAAGGCTACTGCCGCGCCGGACCCGCGCCAATAACGTCAGCACTCGTACACGTCACATTGGGCGTGCGCAGTGGTGCTATTTAACATTAAAAATTGCAAATGGCGGAACGTCGGCTTCAATTTACTGTTTTAATAATATTTTAAAATTTAAATATGTTGAATGTTTCCATTTTTGTGCCTTTTGGAGCAAAAGGAAAATGCCATTGCTTCGAATGGGCGGGCATGTTTTCTTCCGGGCTGAGAAGCTGAGGTCAAAGTGCATCATTCGCTGTCGCCTTGTAAATCTGCACTGCCCCCTAGGGCTTGACTTGAATACTACATTTTTTCATGTGGAATTGCGACGTTGTTCGAATGAAAACGAAACCATGTAAATGCACATTTGAAATTTTTCGTCTTCTTGGAGAGTCACCATGTAAATGGCCTCTAAAGCTTGCCATTCTACGATCACCTGGCCTGGTCAATCAATTACATGGCGTTTTTAAAGCACCGTAAAAAAAAAAAAAAAAAAAAAAAAAAAGCATTTGACATAAAGCTCTGACATCAACATGACTCGAAAACGTGGATTTTAACCTCTCTCACAGTTTTTATTTGCCACCGTTTGACCACAGAAAACCTGAGGTATGATCCTTTTCAGTTTCATAATACGAAATATGTTTTCTACACTAGAGGGCACTCATGCTTTTTGGACGAATGATGCTTCATTTCTGTTTTTTTTTCTCTCTCGACGGAATTCAATGATTTTTTTTTTTTTTTTTAATCGTTTCTAATTTGGTTATGTAGTTGGCTACAGTCTTCTCCTTCAAAGTATAATAATAACAGTTCATATGGATAACCTTGTGCTGATAAAAAATACCATTGTTTGAAAAAAACGAACAAAAACATCATAAGCAGTTACTCACATTGTTACTCATTACCTGAGTATTCTTTTCACCAAAAACTTTTGTTCTTAAACTTAAGTTCATTTTTTGTATGACTACTTTTACTTGAGTAAAATTATTTTGAAGTAACGCTATTATTTGCCTACACTACCCACTTCTGATTAAATACTTTATAACTGTTGTTCTACATGAATTGATTGTAAACAGTACAACTGGTTTTCAGTACCTCAGTAAATTTGAATGTATATAGTTTTTTTCTTATGCATCCCTTCAACATTTGTGTTTTGATGCTTATGCATCCCTTCAACATTTGTGTTTTGATGCACATCTTTTGATTCTCAAATATTGCCTGTCAAAGTTGTTGCTGACAACTATAAGTACTTAAGCATAGAGGTGAGGAATTTACCCACGACTTGCCATTACTGGTCCTGGAGCCAGTCTACTGCCATGCACTGATCAGCCACAAGGCCACATACACACCAACACTTAGAGTTTAAGGAGAGAGTACACTCTATGTGCCATCACGCTTTTTTGGCTACATAGATTTACCCATTGACTTGAGTTTGTCATTTCCATGTCTATTTGCAAGACGTACGCTCTGGGTGGAGCAAACTTTGAAAAGTAGGCGTTTCCTGTTAAAATCTGTACCTGCGTTTATTCGCCCAGCAAGTTAGTTCGTTATAACCATAACCAGCCATTAGATCATTATCTTCATATGAGTATGTTTTTGTAAATGTATGGTTTTACTGTAAATGATGGTAAGCTTTTGATTTTCATACATAAATGATGTGCATGTGTATAAACATGTACTCTATATCCCTCAGTGCCACAGCATCTCTTATTATATATAAATGTATTCATGCATTTTGATTGATTTAGAGGAAAGCTTTTAGTATTCCTATGATCCAATTTATTTGCCCCTTTTTTGCACAAAATCAATGCAAAAATTAAATCGAGAGCCCAACATCAGGGGGGAATGCAGTGGAAAATGAGAGCATAGTAGAAGAATGTATTCTGCCTCTAACATGGTTAGTCGAATGGGCTTTGAGAAAGATTTTGAGTGACATTGCCCAACAGCACAACTCTACCATGTGGGAAATGATGAGTGATTTCAGGGAATGAAAATGAAAGTTAAGCAAAGCAAATTGAAAGGAAACATGGAAAAAGACATAATAGAAATGGGACTTGCACGGTTTGAAGACGGAAATACGTAATGTGGATAACGCTTTATAAATGTACTACTCAAAGTAACTCTGGCATAAAACTGAATAAATTGTTATTGGAGCACAGAACAAGAGATGTTGAAACATAAGGACATTGTTTTGTGAAAAATTCTGGCAGGAGCAGAGCATTAAAAAATATATGAAAGTCACGGCACAGTGCTTACAGCATATGATGTGGCCTTAAATAAATCATCAATATGTGCTTGAATGGTACCTAAATGCACATGTTCCATTTCATACATCATAAATGCTGCACCTGCTGGATAAAATACCCGAGTAGTTTATTTAAACTTTTGTAATATAAATATTTTATGATAATAATAATTGTTATGATATACTTATATGATAATATATGATATATGGATATATGAAAGGCACACGAATGGCACTCGTGTCTTGTGTGGGTGTTTGTCAAGTCTAGACATGAATGAAGAGAAGAGTCGAACATTGCTCTGAGGTCACAAGGTGAGTGACTTGAAGCTTAGTGAAAGTGCCCCCTAAAACTGACCTGGTCATGTTAGCTTACTTTTTTCTGATGCTAGAGACAAGAAAGAAGGTGCCGTTGTGGCACTATTTCTGTTAGAATCAACTTGCCTTTTTGGAAGAAATATATGAGTAATCACCCACATGGCTGTCTGCCAATTTCTCAACTGCTAATTAAGTGTGCTAATGAAGTGGAGTTCCTGAGCAGTGAAGGTTCCTTAAAAGTGGTGATTTACACAACAGTGTTTTGTAAACGAAAGCATTGCCTCTAAATTTAGTTAAAGCATAGTAAGAAGACAAAGTGCACTTTTCTGCAGTACTATCACAGGTCAGAGCAGGTTCGTGCATGACTAGGTGCAACTAGGCACATTCAGGTAAATAAGAATGTCAGTGCCAGGATTGGCGATCAGGTAGCACAGAATAGGATGTTAACCTATCAACACTTACAGGGGATTTTCATAATACTGGGTTCTCCACCTCACATTGCCATAACTGTGAACACCCCACCCGCTTCTTACATTGCCGGAACTGTGGACACCCCACCCGCTTAATCATGTTTTTTTTCAACTTGCCTTCCTTCATCGTTCTCCCTTACCTGGCGCCCTACATGGTGTCCACGGGTAGATATCATTAGTTCACGATAGCGCTACTGTTGTTTTTGCCAGCCTTTTTAATTTTGGTCTTAGTCTTTTGGACGATAATGCTTACAAGGCTTAGTCATATTTTAGTCATTTCAAAATGTGTTTGTCTTCATCTAGTTTTTGTTGATGAAAACTCAAGACTAATTTCGCCTAGTTTTAGTCGACGTGCACTAAAAATGTTTTTGACTGTAAAATTAAAAAGTTTACTCCAAAAATAAATGAATAAAAAAATAAAGGTTTTCAACTATCATATTTCAAATGAACATTGACAGAAGAGCACACATTGTAGCGTGTATAAGTATAATATACAGTATATAAATAAGGACTACGGCAACTTGGTGGTAATACTTGGTGGTAAATCCCTCCTTTATCGCGGTTAATGGGGACCGCCGCTCCCCCAGATAATCGAAATCTGCAAATTTAAGGTGTAGCTTATTTACATTTTTAAAAAAAAATTTTTTTTAATTTTTGGGTCTTTTTTGGTCTGTTCAATATATTTATTCATATTTAGCATTGGAAAGCAATACATATAAGACATACCTTGGGGAGAAAAGGGGAAAAAAATCATAATTCTTTATTAAATGCTTCATAGAGTGAGTCATCTCAAATGAACTCATGCTGCTTAGAACAGCACACAACACAATGAGTTGCCATAGCACACTACAGACAATGTTAAAAAAGTTCAACGAGTCGGCGCCTTTGAAAGGTAGTATTTTCAAGCTTCTCTGGCAAGTTCAAAGCAGCTCCCTTGTCACTCATCATTAACTTTAACAGGCTGCAGCTGCCTGGTGAGAAAGAAAAGCTTCAGGAGGGAGAGTGTGAGGCTGTACATGATCGGATGGGACATCTCTATAAGATCCTGCATTTATTTTTTTTGTTTTAATTGAAAAAAAAATATCTGCAAGGGACTGAGGGCACGATGTTTGAAGCGCAAAGTAGCGAAGGATCACTGTACACACTTAGCAGGACAACAGTACGTTATTTTCAATGAATTATACCCACCTGAACGCCACGAACTGCCACGAACTGCGTGTGTGCAAGCCGTGAGAGTGGAGAGGACACTGCACTACTGATTGGGGGGAGCGCAGCACGTCACATGAGTGACTCAACCAGACACTGCTATGATGCAGGCCAACGACACATAAAATGTCACTAAGGCTAGGTTCATACTACAGGTCTTAATGCACAAATCCGATTTTTTGCCATATCTGTTTTTTTGGCGTGCCCATTCAGACTGCCTTTGTCCATCGGGTGCGTTCGAGTATCACGCATGCGCACTAATTCGCAGTCCGAGATGCGCTCAGCAAAGAGACCCGCATGCGCAGAAGCATCAAAACAAATTACACATGCTAGCTGTATATCATTCCAGAGTGATCATATTTTGTTTTCCAAAAAGAGGACACGAATAACACACATTAATAATCCCCGTTTAGTCTTATATTCAAAGTTTATGTGGACTGATAGAACGCATACACGAGCCTTGATGTGTGTGCGTAAAATGTCGTGGGTGCGTCAGTTTGCCCAGACTCGGCCATGTGTACAGTAATGAAATATTGCTCATTCGGCGCACACAATGAAAATCAAAAATTGTAAGGCTTATTCTTTCTTCATTTTATTTTTTTATGACTGTGTTCAAGCCCGCTTCGTGCTTAAAAGCAGAGTTAAAACTAAGCGCTAATGCCTACATGGCTGCCGTCCTTCATGCCTCTTGCTCTTTGCTGACGCAATTGCTGCACGAATTCCGATTTGGGAGTCTTGACAGTTCAGGCTACCAGTCACGTTCTGAAAAAATGTGGCCCAGATCAGATTTGAACCACATACGAAAGTGACTCAGGTCGGATTTGAAATGGTGCACTTCTATGCGACTTGTCTCATTCAGACCGTCAAGTTAATGCCTGACCCGAGTCGGAAAAACACGAAAAAATCGTATTCGTGCATTAAGACCTGTAGTATGAACCTAGCCATATTGTGATTATGTGACAGGAAAATATTGCACATTTTCATTTCGTTCAAAAACTGTCATGAGGCTGTTTATTTTTTTGTCTCCCAAAACATGTTTTTAGCTTATCGTCTCGTCATCATCATGAAAAAAATGTTCATTGACGAAATATTTTCATTATCGTCATTGTTGACGAAAAACACTGGATAGCACCACTCTGTTCTTAGGTAGCATAGGTGTTCGATGATGCATTTTTTGTTGTTGTTTGTTTCCTCTTCTATCTGCTTCCTTTCTTTCTGTCCCTCCTAAACCCCTCCCCGTTCGCTGCTTTCTCCTAATAAATAAAACCTAGTGAACAGCCACAATGCGAGTGTATCAAATTCCCATGTGACACATTAAAATTGTTCAAACTATAAGAACACTCAGTTTTCAAGTCTCCGTGTCTAAGCAGTTGAACAGGACGGGTAGAAAAAAAACAAACAAACTGGGGGAAAGGGGCGTACATGTATATGCATTTGTAATTATCCATTGTGGGCATTCACAACTACTTCACAACCAAAGCATTAACAGCAGAACTAATTAGCGATATGTTTGTCCGATTGTGCCACTGTTTCTGTTTCTTAGCATAAACGAGGCGCTTTGTCCTCTGACTTCACCTACTAGTCATTCTGTCCTGAATCGGAGGCCCTCTCTCCATTGATTAAGAAACACTAAAGTAGTTATTCAACAAAGCAGTGCTGTGTGTATGGCTTGTGAAGAAAAACAGCTGATCAACTGAACACGAACATTGTTTACAATCATCTGCACATCCATCATTCTAACTACTAGAGAGCCTGTGAAATTGGTGAGGGGCCATTGTCTCGATAATAGCTGAATAATGTCCACTGTCATGTGTCATTGCCTGGGATGATGCCACTGAAGGGAAGGCTTTGTTGAAAACAATCTTTGTCAGTATGGATTCAATTGAGGCCATCCGCGACTTTTTTCCTTTGCGTGGAGAAACTAAATGCTACACATGTCATAGCTGAACCGGAGTAAGCTGTGAGCAATGAGCTACTGATGGCATTTTACACTGTTTGTACTGCACTGTGCCAATGTTGTGCCTGTGAGCCTCCCAGCTCGGCAGACTGAAGCAAACATCCCGCTTTATTGATAGCATTTGGCTGATCTTTTGTGCGTCTGCGAGTATGTGTATGTTGTGTTGTGTTTTTCCAGGCCTCCCCTGACAACGCAAACAAACATTGCAACCGAGGCTGCGAGTCATTTCTGACGTTTTACCCGATAGAAGCCCTGCGAATATTGACAACCTCCCATTATGTCCGTCTGTGCCCTTGACCTGTCAATGATTGCTTTGATTTTGACAAATACAGTCATACCCCACTAGGAAGTTATATAGACTATATTAAAGGGAACCTCGGACTTAGGGACTTGTAGGCTCTATTAAGCCACAATTGTTCTCTTTTATTAAAATATATTATGAGAAACACATAGAATATTGCCATTGGTTTAGAAGTCTATTATACACTCACCAGCCACTTTATTAAGTACACCTGTCCAACTGCTCGTTAACACTTAATTTCTAATCAGCCAATCACATGGCGGTAACTCAGTGCATTTAGGCATGTAGACATGGTTTAAGACAATCTCCTGCAGTTCAAACTGAGCATCAGTATGGGGAAGAAAGGTGATTTGAGTGACTTTGAACGTGGCATGGTTGTTGGTGCCAGAAGGACTGGTCTGAGTATTTCAGAAATTGCTGATCTACTGGGATTTTCACGCACAACCATCTCTAGGGTTTACAGATAATGGTCTGAAAAAGAAAAAATATCCAGTGAGCGGCAGTTCTGTGGGCGGAAATGACTTGTTGATGCCAGAGGTCAGAGGAGAATGGCCAGACTGGTTCGAGCTGATAGAAAGGCAACAGTGACTCAAATAACCACCCATTACAACCGAGGTAGGCAGAAGAGCATCTCTGAACGCACAGTACATTGAACTTTGAGGCAGATGGGCTACAGCAGCAGAAGACCACGACGGGTGTCACTCCTTTCAGCTAAGAACAGGAAACTGAGGCTACAATTTGCCCAAGCTCATCGAAATTGGACAATAGAAGATTGGAAAAACGTTGCCTGGTCTGATGAGTCTCGATTTCTGCTGCGACATTCGGATGGTAGGGTCAGAATTTGGCGTCAACATGAAAGCATGGATCCATCCTGCCTTGTATCAGTGGTTCAGGCTGGTGGTGTAATGGTGTGGGGAATATTTTCTTGGCACTCTTTGGGGCCCTTGGCACCAATTGAGCATCGTTGGAATGCCACAGCCTACCTGAGTATTGTTGCTGACCATGTCCATCCCTTTATGACCACAATGTACCCAACTTCTGATGGCTACTTTCAGCAGGATAATGCGCCATGTCATAAAGCTGGAATCATCTCAGACTGGTTTCTTGAACATGACAATGAGTTCACTGTACTCAGATGGCCTCCACAGTCACCAGATCTCAATCCAATAGAGCATCTTTGGGATGTGGTGGAACGGGAGATTCGCATCATGGATGTCCAGCCGACAAATCTGCACCAACTCTGTGATGCCATCATGTCAATATGGACCAAACTCTCTGAGGAATGCTTCCAGCACCTTGTTGAATCTATGCCACGAAGAATTGAGGCAGTTCTGAAGGCAAAAGCGGGTCCAACCCGTTACTAGCATGGTGTACCTAATAAAGTGGCTGGTGAGTGTATTTAGTAAATGTTTTGACCTACGGAGGGCGCCATGTTTTTATACCTGCAATTGACACTCGGGGTGATGACGAAGATTGTCACTGTCACTTGAGGAATAATACCGGGTTACTGCAATTCCTTCTACGCGGTGAGGCGTCCAACACATGTGCTCATAGGTCAAAAGCAGCGAGCACTTACTATTTGTGTTTTTATTGAGTATTTTATTACCTTTTCACTTCCTCAAAATACTTTTTGAATGTGTTTCCCAGTCATACTTTTAAGGATTGTTTTTTTCTTGTTGTAGCTTTAAAGCAGATTGTTGATCTATTGACCACATTAGTCACGAAGAACATTTAAACAACCCTTATTTATATTACTACGTTTAAGTATTTTCTTAAGGCATCTTTATTATGTTCTGTCTGTATGCAACTAAACAAAACAAGTTGAAAGTGCAAGGTCGTACTTTGGGTGTCAAATTCACCTCTTGTAGGATGTTTGGCCGCTGTAGCTCATGGCAGAACACCATTTTTTTCGTACTCTCGCCTCGTCTCATCCCGTCTTTCCTGTTCATTTTGCTTTTGCTGCTCGTTTTGTGAAATATTGACAGTGCTGTCATGCTCATTTATGTTCCTCTCGGGTTCAAATTGAAAGAGTTGGACAGATGCCATGTTTATGTCGCTAGAGTCGTACTCTGGAAGCACGGCAGCATAACCATGTGGCGTCACAACCCTGCAACGTTAACAACAATGGCGACCCACTAGTTAAACTAATCTTACAGATTGTATAAAACGAAAACGTCAAGAGGGGTTTCGATATCAAATTATTTTAACTCATAATAGCGTTTATCTTTTAAGAATTACAAGTCTTTATATCCGTGAATTAGTTGTTTTATGATTTCTTTGCTATTTTGTATAAGGTCTATTTTTATTTTTTAGATATGAATCAGAAACGATGGTTTGATAGAATCGGAGATCTTCAGACGTGATGTTTTCGTGTAAAAAAAAATAACTTGGCAAACAGTATGCATTGAATTCCTGTAAATCATCTATGTTGCTGCAGAAGCTTGCGGAAAAAAATGTGAATGGCAAGCCCTCTCCCTCAATAACAGTGTGACACGTCCACACACATAGTGGGTAAGGCCTCATGCACCTCGCCTCGTTTTACTGTGTGAAAACAAACAGGCTGAAGTAAATGTGAGTAATGTGTCTGCAGTCAAATCAAACATTAAGCCCCAATCCAAGCGTGAATGAGTGAGCTCTTGATGGGCTCTACACACTCTAGATATGGGACCATACTCTCATGCATCATCTCAGATGATAGGTCAGCGCCACAAAAAATGGGCAAACAAACCAATCAGAAAATCGAAATGTCTACTTAATAAAATATGTTTTTTAAACGACTTTATTATTCTCGCTCAGACCTCATGGGTATCACAAATGACTGCAAAATAATTATCCAGCTAGGGTAGGCTTTAACTGACTTCCATAGCCCAGTTTATAATGGAGAATGAGGATCATATTTACATTTTTAGGAAAATAAACAATCAGTCTTAGTTAAATTTACTAATAAAAATCCTAGGCTAAGTGTTGTTTTATATGTACTTGGAATTCATATGTTGGCAAGATAAATACAGTGATCCCTCGCTACTTCGCGCTTCAAATTTAGCACCCTCAGTCTATCGCAGATGTTTTTTTTTTTTTTTTCCAATTAAAAAAATAAAATAAAATAAATACAGATGAGTTGTCCCGATTCAATCACTTAGGCTACGTTCATACTACAGGTCTTAATGCACGAATCCGATTTTTTCGTGTTTTTCCGACTCGAGTGAGACATTAACTTGACGGTCTGAACGTGACAAGTCGCATAGAACGGGACCATTTCAAATCCGATCTGGGTCATTTTTGTCTGTGGTCTAAATCCGATCTGGGCCACATTTTTCCAGACTGTCGCGGCGGTCTGTACTGTCCAGTCCCGCAAATCGGATTTAATGCAGCAATTACGTCATCAAATAGCGAGAGAGTCGTTACCGTAGCGATGCACCTGTGCGTTATTAGCGCCTAGCTTGCAGTGAACACGGCTTTTGAGGAAGGGCTGAGCTTGACAACAGTCATAAAAAATAAAAATGGGTTGAGGATAAGCCTGAGAATGCTCAGTTTTCTCTCTGTTCCAAGTGAGCAATATTTCAACATTGCCTCCACGGCCGAGAGTCAGGACAAACTGCCCGTATGTATGTGTGACGTGCACGGACAGTGCGTGCATGCTATCGATCCATACAAACTTTGAATATAAGCCTAAACGGGGATTATTAATGTCTGTTATTTGTGTCCACCTTTTGAAAAGCAAAATATGATATCCCTGGAATGACGGATGACGTCTGTCTTAATGTTTTCGTTTTATTAAAATTTGTAAAAATTCCAATCAAAAAATAAACTAGTAGCTCCACTGGCGAGTTATTAATTTATTTTTTGACTGAAATTGATGTCAATAATTACACCTTGCTCGCTCATTGTGCTGAAATTCATAAACTCATTTGGGCCCAAGCGCCAGCAGAGGGCGCCAAACACCAAAAAACAAGTAACAAGCGGACATTACACTGCTGTCATTTTAATCTGTTTCAAAGGGGCATGTTCGTTAATTGCGTCAAATATTTTAACGTGATTAATTTTTTAAAAAAAAATTACCGCCCGTTAACGCGATAATTTTGACAGCCCTAGATTAAATACATTGGTCACACATTTTTTTTTTTGGGGGGGGGGGGGCATTACTACGGGTTCTGGTCCCCATTAACCGTGAAAAACGAGGGATCACTGTACTCATGTCTTAAAGGAGTTCGGCGGAGTGAATTCAATTCAAATTCTGGCGCTACGTCAATTTGAAATTTCTTATTCCTGCTTAAAATCGGGAAACTTTGGAGAGGTCACACAATATATGGATTCTGGCCAGTGGTAATAAAGGCTAACCATAATTATTTCATCCTAACAGGCATATTCAATTGTGGATATCCTCAATAACGTCATATGACTCAAGCTCAGTAACTGCTAGCGTGCGTTATTAAGGACCTGTGTATGTATAAATTGTGTCATGCTTCTATACAAATACACGACTGTTAGTTATCAGCTTGGCCCATTAATTATTGTAATTTGTCTTTGTGTAGGCAATAAGGGTCTGATAGGACTGATGGCCTCCGGCCCACACACCCTCTCAGACCGTTTACCCACCGTGATAAATTTGTGAAGCCACTAATCGGACACGTTCATCACTTTAGCCAGAGCACACCATTCAAATGTTTGCTGTTGCATTAAGGCTTGTTATCTTCCTCGGAACCAATGCAGGGTGCGGTACAAAGAAAGGGACCAACCTATATAAGCACAGGTGCACAGAATTGCCCTGTAATTGCTATTGTCGAGAGATTTTGAATCTGCTTTTACAACCGCTGGCTGCCATCAAAAATGACAAAGTTTTGAATGTAATGGCTCATTTGCTATCTGGCGGAAGTTTATTGTTTGAAGGAAGTGAGGGGGAAAACGCCATCTTCTTTCAATCTCTTTCAACACCAAAGTGAACTGCATTTGGCTTGTTGGTCAATAAAATAGCAATAGTAATAGAGTCGAGGACCTGATAGGAGGATTGTTCACTGTTAAGACTGGGATCCCTCCCTCAGAAAGCAGGGGGCATTCAGGCCACCCTAAATTCAAGCAGCTAACCAACCCTTTGAAGATTTTTGCTCTTTTCCACCTCTTTCTGTTTGCTGTCTTTTTCTTCTGCTTTCTTGTATTTAAACTACTCCTTTCTTCATGCCCTTTTATCCCTGGATCACTTTTTTTAGCCTTTTAATTAGCATTGCAAAAGGACCATGCATTTTCCCAATTGTTTGATTGCTATTAATGCTCATTGGAGGCAGGGAACCTCTCTACAGTATTGCTCCGCAGGTCTGTTTGTTCACCTGGTAGGGGGGCCCTGAGCGTGTGCGTTTGGGTGAACGTG
Organism: Corythoichthys intestinalis; assembly: GCF_030265065.1. Taxonomy (NCBI): domain Eukaryota; kingdom Metazoa; phylum Chordata; class Actinopteri; order Syngnathiformes; family Syngnathidae; genus Corythoichthys; species Corythoichthys intestinalis. Next base: position 42,733,028 of record NC_080404.1, on the reverse strand, counting down.
TGTGTTGGCCCTGTGTGTGCCCCCTTCTATAACCCCATACATTAGAGTACACCCCCTGCCATTACATTAACTCACAATATACAAAAATCAACAGCACACGTACATGAACAATGTTATAATGAGTATGCTTTTCAGTGAAAAGTAATTTGAAAATGAATCGGTCACGGTCAAGTGCTTCAGACACACTGTTAAATTGAATGAAAGAATAAATCAACAACCATCTTGTAATGTTCTTTGTCATTTTCTATCAACGTGATCGGATTTGTCCAGCAAAAACAGTGTTTTTGATTGATTCCTACAGTTTTAGCTTGAGTTTTGATAAGGGCCCGAGCACCAACAAGCGCGAGGCCTTATTCTTTTGCAAAGGATTATTAGGGCCCGAGCCCCAACTGGTGTGAGAGCCTTATTGTAATACAAATGATTGTTATTACTATGATTGTTATTGTTATTAGAGATGTCCCGACCGATCGGCATCCCGATCAATCGGGTCCGATCACGTCATTTTCAAAGTATCCCGATAACGGCGGTAATTAATTTTTTTAAAAATGTATCGCGTTAATAAATTTAACGCAATTAATGCATGCGCTGCACAACCCACTCACGCATTGGCGCGCTCAATCTGTAATGGCGCCGTTTTACCTATATAGAGAGATAAAAGGGAGCGTAAAATGAGTAGAGTGAATTTTGGCAGCCTTTGGAGCCTTTTCTTTTTATTGGCTAGAGCCTTAAAATCCCTCTCCCTACGATTAGAAATATCATGGGAGGTAATGTGGGGAATCAAGGTAGCAAATGATCTTTTCTTAACACCTTATGTTATTTCCCAATGCAGAGAAGATATATCCATTGGTAGCACTACGCACAGTCATGGTTCCACTTCCCATCATGCATGCCTACAGTATCATTTACTTAAAGCTCAACAAATACACTAGATGGCAATATTTAGTCACAATTTACAAAGTCACAAGTCTTTCTATCCGTGGATCCCTCTCACAGAAAGAATGTTAATAATGTAAATGCCATCTTGAGGATTTATTGTCATAATAAAACAAAAACAGTACTGTATGTCGAATGTACTGTATGTTGAATGTATATATTCGTCCGAGTTTTTTCATTTTTTTCTTAATGCATTGCCAAAATTTATATGATCGGGAAAAATTATCGGGCATGATTGGAATAGAATCGGGAGCAAAAAGGAGCAATCGGATTGGGAAAAATCGGGATCGGCAGATACTCAAACTAAAACCGGGAGCAAAAAAACATGATCGGAACAACCCTAATTATTAATATTCAAAATGGTGAATTTGGAATCCAGAACATGCTCGAAAACTGACAAAAATTTACAGATACATGCGGCTTTGCTTAAATTTCGATAATTTTGCAACATTTTGTCTCTTGCATCCATATTCCAAACCCAACAGGAAATCGGGTATTTTGGATTGAATGTGAAATTTTTATCGATTTACAGGGTGCACATTTGAGATCTTGGCACCTAGAGAATTACTTGAATTCTTCTCAAAACTGGTGAGACTGTTCATGAGACATATGAAATCTTAAGTTTTCAAAATGGTGTGTTTTTGTTCACGGGCCTGACCTGGGTGGGGTGCCAAAGTCAGCCATTTTTTGGCAATACACCAAATTCAGAAAATGACTAATAACTCCCTGATAAAAAGTTCAATCCATTTCATATCTGGCATGTATGTGAGGCATCCCAGCCTGAACACGACTGCATTGAAATATTACCCATTAGGCCTGGCGCCCCCTGCTGGGAAAAGAAAACTGACTTTTTTACGAGACCGGCTCCTCCTAGAAGGTAAATAAATCAGTTGACCTCAAACCTGTTTCATATGAGCCTTAAGACGTGTGTTCAGGTGCCTGGTGAAAAATATTGAGGTTTTGTTGAAGCAGAGGGGTCCAACAGGAAAGGGAAAATTTCTGTCGTCATTTCGTCTCGCCACAAATAAGACCTACAACTAATCTGCGCCAAATTTCCCGTGCTTGGTGAGAGTAGTTTCCTGAAGGGTCCTTTAGGGCTCATTTGCATCAACCCTACACCGCCAACTAGTGGCAACAGAAAGTCACTCATTTTACCTATACATGTCCAGTTCTTTTCAGGTTGGTCATTGTAGTTTCAAGACCTTTTGTAAGACTACAATTTAAGGCCCATGTCCGCATGTCTGTATGTTGCCATGACGACCCTTTGCTGTCATTAAAAGGAAGTAGATTTTTTTTCAGGGACTTTGGTAGCTTACAGACGCACAAAATTTGCCACACTTGGTCGAATTGGCCCAATTAGAAGATTCATTTTGGTTTTAAATTTGGGCGTGACAGCACAGCTTAATAGCGCCTCCTTTTTTTTTTAGGACTCTCTTCAATTGGGGCATTTTCACCTAGGTGTGTGAATGTATTTCTAATCCCAAAAAAGACGCGAGTTCCGAGCAAGTTAGGTTCTCAGGAGATGATGAGAAGGAGACGATCTGCCACCACCCTGACCTGTGTGCCGTCCGAGTTGCGTGACGTCCGAGTTGCGCCAAAGTGCGAGGGCCCGTTCAGTCCTGCTTGCAGGCCTAATTTATCATTGTAGCTGTAGTATTGGATCTTTCATTGTTTACCTTAGTCAATGCGTACCCAGGATGAAGCCGGTACTGTATTTGTGATTTTTTTCCACTACTGAGTAGTGTTTCAGCATATTTATAATTAAATTACTTACATTACATCTGCAATATCTTTAAAGAAGTAGAGGTACTGTACTGTGGGTTAGGTGGTCATAAAACCATGCTTGCAGAGAACACTCACTTTGTGTTCTGCTACAGTTAGCACATGTGCTATTGAAGGAGCAAATTGGATTGGTATTACAGTATGTAAGCTTCCCTTCCACCCTGATGAGCACTGGCAAACAAATTGGATCGGTGGTGTGTAAATCTGAAGCCGTTTGATGAGCCGAATGGGCAAATTGAATTCTCAACAATGTAAATCTTTATCAGCTCGCCCAGCGCCGCGCCTGCCGCTGCTTAAATCAAGTGATCATTCCCTGCTGTTCCAAGACACGTGCAATCTCTATTGGCCATTTGCCGCCGTACCTAATCTGTTTTTGATGACTGTGTAGGGATGTAGTCAAACATATCGGCAAACCCAGTCATCCCCCGGCCTGCAATTGCTCTCATTCTCGCTGTTATTCTACCCCTCCCTTTCTCGTTCTTACTCCCTCCACCAAACGCACTCACAACCTGTGCAGTTGGCAGAGAAATATTACTTTGATTAAGCAGTTCGTATGTGTTGATTCAAGAGATTACTCAGATGACTAGTCATGCTAATGGACCTCCTGTTGTTTTCTTGAAAATACTTTGCTCTGTTTGTGTTATAAAGTAGGTGATGTGATTGCGTTCAATCCTGTTCAGCTCTATGATTCATTGTGCATCTCACATATATTTATATACCCAATAGAGGTGTGACAATATATCAATATGGTGATATGCTCCCACAAAGAATCGATATACAGGTAGACTCCGGGTTACGACGTACTCAACTTAGGTGATTTCGACTCTACGACACCGGAGTCTCGTCCGCCATTTTGTCTTCAGTTGTTCTTTTTTTTTTTAGTCTCGTAAACAGGACTTTATTGTACCTTGCAGTATCTTATTTTTTACTTTCTTAACATGACGTGTTCGTTCATCTCTAAACCTGAAGCTGTTCAGCTTGTTGGACAGAAAATTACACAATTGTGGTTTTTGAAGCTATTAATACTTCTTTCACTTTTGACAATTCGTAAAGCTGTAACACACTTATGTTCAAAACGACACTCATTTTAACAATAGAACACTTGACCCAAAACAATTGCTGTTCAAACGTACATCTCGTCTGATCGATATGTAAATTATGTAAATTAAATTAGCCTTCAGAGGAAATCACTCACAGATAACTCCACAAACTGTAGCTCTGAACTTAATCACACATCCACACACAAACATATATTAGCTGAAACAACTTACAGCCTTATGTGGGCCAAACCAGACCACAGATTTGTAATTTAACTTGAAGTTGTTTGAGGCATGTTCTAAGTAGCAAAATGAATGACTTCTTACTTCGAAAATAATTTATTATAGCTTTCTGTATCAACTGTACAGCTTTACTCTTTTAAGAATATAAAATTTGTTTAAAGTTTGGGAGTCTAAAAACTTTTTCTAAGTACACAAATCAGGCAATGTTCAATCAAATAAAAAAGTGCTGCTAATTGACGTTTTTCCTCTGTCGGCTAATTGCTGATATAAACTGCGTCAATGACTCGTGAGTTATTTTTTTCTAAACAAACTAACATACATTTGATTAAAAATGCTATTATTATAATAATAATTATTATTATTATTAATTCACATATATTTATTTTACTTTAACTTTCAACGATGAAATAAATGGTTAATAAAACAATAATTAAACATTGATGTTTTTCTAACATCAATGAAAAGTAACTTCAGAACGAGCGTGTAGCGGCAATGAAGCAAATTTATTTTATTTTTCTTCACTTAATCATTTATACATTTATTTGATACCTCAAAATAATTCCAAACCATGAACATGTTGGCGGTGAGGCAATAGTGTTGCTTCTCGCCGTGTTTTGATTACGTTCATCACAAGAGGATACACATTTTTCAGTGGTAAACGTTCGGTCTTTTAACCAAAAACAGAAAATGCAATTTTAGCTGTTTTCAACCGTACGTTTTTGGCGCCGAATTTTCGATTACATCTCTAATAATTTTATTACCTAATTTTGATTTTACTATGTAAACGCAGTGTGTTTTTGTATGGTCTGGACTCTACTGAGAGCTAACGCCGTTCCTGGTCACTTATTTGGCTTATGTTTCCCTTCAGTTACCCATACAGTGAAGACAGCAATCAGGGGAAGCAGTACATGAACACCAGATGCCCTGCCTGGTGTGACCGAATCCTCATGTCCTCATCAGCCAGAGACCTGGTCTTAAAGGTGAGCTTCATCCTGATCATCAACACGCTTCATAAAGGCCATCAAAGTTAATTCAAGACCCTTTTGCATGCTTTGTATAGTACCTAATGAATTGCTTGTACAGTAACTGTAAATATTTGAGGTTTCGATGCTCCATTTCGCTTGATCTGTCACGTCACACATGGAAGAAGGAGGTCACAACAAGGAGTCTTGGCATACGCCATCCAAGGGCGTAGGTTTGCATAGGGACGGTAGGGACATAACTTTTCAGGATGCTAAAATTGTCCCCACCAACTTTTAAGCAAATAATATTTGCATTATATAATGAGTTCAGTTATATAGGTCATTTCGATTGTCTTCCCATATGTTGTAAGGATAGAATAGACCCTACCACTATTAAGTGAATTATTTTTATTATGTTTAGACTTACATTAATGTGCCGGTCCATTTTCCCCCCTCAAATGCATGTTTGCTTGACTGATTACTTGACCCCCCCAGCACCACACGCACACTCACACAGCCCCGACAGATTCATATCGACAACATGCCGCCTCCTCCGACCCTTTGAAAAGGAGGGATATTAGAAGGGTTTTTTTTTTTTCGGCCAGTAGCAGCCACTGTAAGCAATGTAAAAAGACGTCAATGTGCATCACGGTAATGAAATGCGGTGGCTTCAGAGTGCAAGTCCCTTTATTTAAAAAAAAAAAAAAAAAAAAAAAGGACGCTATCCAAAATAAAATTTATTTCTATAGCACCTTAGCACTTTACAGAAACCCGAAAGGTCCACAAAGTGCTTTACAACAACAATATAGTTCATAATAAATAAAAGGCAGGAAAGTATAGAATGGCTCCACTTCAGGGGGACACTGACATGAACATGTACATGAACTGACACAAAAACAATCTGAAATGAAATTAGGGCTGCAGCTATCTAATATTTTAGTAATCGAGTAATCGACTGAAAATTCTATCGATTAATTGGGTAGTCGGATAAAACTTTTTTTTTTTTTTTTATAGGTAAAGAGCAATTATACATATACAAGAGAAAAAGACATTTAATCCAATATTGAACCATTTTCAGTCAATCAATGTCTTTATTTTCGTTGTACATTGTTGAAAACAGCCAACAATTGCATCTAAGATGTGACTAGAAAAAAAATTCACTGCTTTCTCTCAAAATACTTCTAGACCTTATATATATATATATATATATATATATATGTGTAAAAAAAAACATTTTTCTTACCTAAAAATGTAATTACGCTTGATAGCACACATCACTTGAAAGCTACATGCTTTTCCCACGTGTTTCAATTAAGTTTCCATTTGTGTGAAGGTATTTTTAAGTTAAGTTTTAAGTTAGTCTAAACTGTAAGTACTGGTAGGATTTTGAGTTTTTGCAGTGTTCAAAATAAATGTATGATACCTGCTGTATTGGAGCACATTTATTCAGCAATGACTACTGAGCTAAAACTGACAGTTAGCTTTATTATGTTTTAATTTTACACCCTCATCACTCTACAGCGCTGTGTTTTTACAGATTAAATAAAGTCGGTATGTAAGACAGGTTAGCCACGCATCGACAGTGGTCATAATCAATGGAAACCTAGCCCTCCGAAGGGCTAACGTTACGTGAGCATGTGACAGTAACGTATTTATTAGCGATGAGATGGCGGCTGTTTACTAACGCTGCCCAGACGCGGCCGAGTCTGTCATTTCGCATCTAGTCCTAAATGCATGCGATATCTATGAGACGCATCGGACACTACCTGCTACCAAACTAGCATCATGCGGGCGTAGTTTTTAGCAACGTCGGCGTAGTTTGTAGCGGTTGTCAGCTGCGGTAAATTTTTTTTTTTTCCTTTTTATTGCTTCTTCCTTTACGCACGTGACGTCAGCACATTGTCCCACATTAAAAGTAGTCCGGGCAAAACGGGATGCTTAGAGCTGGCAAAATTAAACGATTCCTCGAGGTGAATAAAATTACTCGGATCGTTTTTTAAACTCGAATTACTCGAGTTGCTCGAGTATTCGTTTCAGCTCTAAATGAAATCACTCATCAGAATTTCATGAGAGTACTTTGATTCGAGTCTTCGGTAGTCTAGCATGCCTCAAATGTAGATTGGTCCTTGGATATCTCAATTGCTTTTTTCATACATATTTTCCCCCAAATTCCTTTACATTACAATACTTTACTTTGAGTCTGGGGTGCTCCAGTGTCCCTTACAAGTGGCTCCATTTTTGGATAGCTCCCCATTTTTTTAGTAAAGGGACTTCCACTTCAAAATGTTTCTTTAGTAATTTGTTAAAACAAAGGTTTGAATCGAACTTTGTATCACCTGAACCAATACACATGAAAGTATAAGTCAATACAGATTTGCATCGATCATTTAGCATTTAAGCATATCAAATATTTAGGTTCATATTCGTGAGAAATGTAGACTTGACCCCCGTTCAATAATTGGTTTGGTTATGCTGTTATATCGTCCCTACCAATGTTGAGAACAGAGGTGGGTAGAGTAGCCAAAACCTTTACTCAAGTAAGAGTAGCGTTACTTCAAAATAATATTACTCGACTAAAAGTAAATGTAGTCGTCCAAAAAATGTACTCAAGTACAAGTAAAAAATATTTGGTGAAAAGAATACTCAAGTAACATAGAGTAACATTGTGAGTAACTGCTTATACTTTGTTGGATTAACTTTTTTTTTTTAAACAATGGTATTTTTTTTTTTGAGCACAAAGTTATCTGTATGGACTTTTGTTATAATGATACTGTATAATAAGCCATTACATAACCACATTAAGCAAAAGAAATACAAAAAAATTAAATCATTGAATTCCGACGAGAGGAAAAAACATTCATAAATTAAGCATTATTCGTCCAAAGAGCATGACCGCCCTCTGGTGGAGAAAATTGTTCCGAGATTGAATAGTAAAGTAGTAGTTCCTTCATAATTACTAGTTTGAAATTAAAAGGATCATATCTCCGGTTTTCCGTGGGCAATTGGTGCCAAATAAAAACTGTGACAGAGGTTAAAATCCACGCTTTCGAGTCATGTTGAGGGCAGCGCTCTATATCAAATACTTCATTTTCTACGGTGCTTTAAAGACACCACGTGATTCAACAGGCTGGCGTGAAGATCGAAAGCATAGACTTTATAATAGTATTGACGGGTCAATACTATTGGTCATGCACTGTGCATCGCCTTCAAGTAGGGGGCCACTGTGCATCGCCTTCAAGTAGGGGGCCACCCTCATCAAGAGAAGCTATTCACAAACACGCACGCAGCGATCTAACGCCGGATTTCTGTTGAAAAAGTACGAAAGCTGTACCGCATTCAAACAGGATTTTCTCAGGAGTGATTTGTTCTAAGATTTAAGGTAATTATCATATTTTTCGTACCATGCATGCATTTTGAAACGTTGTGAAAAAAATCAATGGGAGAAATTAGCCGCTACTGCATTGGCATCATAGTTCGCAAAATTTACGCAAAATAAATGCTAACTGCACTTTTTTTTTTTTTTTTTTTTTTTTGCTTTTAACCAAGAATCCAGACCGTTTTACGTCCATATCTATAAAGAATTCGGGGATTTAAGCATTTATTCACTAGAATTTTCACCGAAAAAGCTGTTTACATAAGGCGGCCACTAGCTACATTTGCTAACAGACTAGCATTGTACTTTGACATATTTACGTAAAATAGACGCTAACTGCATGTTTTTTTTTTTTTTGCTTTTAACCAAGAATCAAGACTGTTTTACGTCCATAGTATCTATAAAGAATTCGGGGATTTGAGCATTTATTCACAAGAATTTTCACCGGAAAAGCTGTTTACTTTAGGCGGCCGCGAGCTATATTCACTAACAGACGAGCATTGTACTTTGACATATTTACATAAAATTAATGCTAACTGCAAGGTTTTTTATGCTTTTAACCAAGAATCGAAACTGTTTTACGTCAATAGTATCCAAGGGTGAAAGTGGGCCAGAACGGTCAGGAACGCAGTTCCGGTATAAAATTCAGGGCCAGAACGCGGTTCCGGTATAAGATTCAGGGCCGGAATGCTGTTCCGGTACACGATGCTTTGATTCCTGTCAAAACGCTATGTAAGGATTTTTTTTTTTTAAATGCCAAAGTGCCACACATGCATTTCATCTCCAAGAAGAAAACAATCTACCAACATCAGATTTACATACACAAGTGTTAACAACAAGCGTGATAAAGTGCTTAAGTAGCGTAATCCGTTTCCACCGGTATTTATTATTTTATTTTATTTTCCACGGACGGCATGGAGGTTTCCCCAGCTGCTGCAGTTATCCGAGTCTGACGATGATGAGTCACGTCAATGTGCGAATGCACGCAGCAAAGCAAAACGCCTGGACTCATTCATCCGTTCAATTGGCTGACATACTGACATGTGCTCAGCAGAGATAGTTAGCTCTGATTGGTTCGAATGTGCATGTTTTCTGGAACAGCAAAAAAAAAAAAGGTTGTTGCATAAAATGGATCACATCTTTAAGAGCAACGAAAGAGTTGAGGAGGCTTATTTATCATATTTAGTTTTATTTGCTCTGATGGGGAGGTTCAAAACAGCTGTCAATGTGCACTTTGGACTTATATTTGTTCATTTATGTTAGGCTACTTATTTCGTTATGATTTTGAAAAATAAAGTAAATGTTTGCGCGATCTTCAAAATATATTCCATTTCACTCTACATGATATAAGTCATTTGTACTTATTTATGTGAATGTATGTTATATATTTTTATTAAAAAAAAAAATAATAATAAAGGTTTACATTAGCTTAAATTTTATTATACATCCTATGTTTTTAAGAACTTATAATTGAGATTTGGCATTTAGTATGTGAGGAAATGAGGAAAAATAAAAATTAGAAGATGGAGGTTGGGGTTATTGCTGTTTTTGTTAACTTTTATTTTGCAAATCCTTGAAAAAATAGAATTTTGAATGAAAATCGGTTTTTGTATGTGTTATAGAAATAAATGTGCTAAAACAGTTTTCTTTGCATTTCAGTACTTTGAGAGGTTTGACCCCCCCCCCCCAAAAAAAAAAAAAAAAAAAAAAACATTTCTGGCTCCGTGGCGACCTTCACGTCAGGGAGTTCCGGCAAGAAATTCTTGCCAGTTTCACCCCTGATAGTATCTATAAAGAATTCGGGGATTTGAGCATTTATTCACAAGAATTTTCACCGGAAAAGCTCTGTGCCGCTAGCTACATTCACTAAAAGACTAGCATTGTACTTCGACATATTTACATAAAATTAATGCTCACTGCAAGGTCTTTTATGCTTTTAACCAAGAATCTAGATTGTTTTACGTCCATATCTATAAAGAATTCGGGGATTTGAGCATTTATTCAAAAGAACTTTCAACGATAAAAGCTCTTTGTCTGTGATTCCACTTGGTCAGCTTTGACGGCCTCGCCAACAATGCAGGCCCCCTATTTATCGCCCCCGCGCCCTGTATCCCAACAATACATTATGAAGTCTATGATAGAATGGCAAGCTTGCGTCTGATTGGTAAAATGGAGTCAAGTGATTATTGTTGTGACATCTCATTGTTGAAATCAGTAGTGATACCCCAGTAATACACCAGGCACGTCTCTACTCTTGGCATTGCTGGCAAAAAAATAATAAATCTAATATGGAGAATAAAGAGGAACAATGTAACGACTTTTGTGTAGCCCAAAGTAGTGGGGTAAGAGTAGCGTCATTTATTCACAAATCTACTCGAGTTAAAAGTATAGCTTAGTAAATCTACTCTTAGAAGTACATTTTTCTCAAAAAGTTATCTAAGTAAATGTAACTGTGTACATGTAACGCGTTACTACTAAGCTTGAGAACGATAAACTGATAGTAGAGATAAAATTCTGTTATCGCGAGCACAAGAATCTGCTTCTAATGCCTAGTTCAATCCATTGCTTAATATGATAATAATTTAGCTTTTACCTCACATGCTACGCTTGTGTCACACACATAGATTGTGACCGCCGTCGTGGTTGCCTCAACTTCCAATTCATTTCGGCAGAACTGCTAGTAGTCGCCGTCATTACCCGATCGTCATGGGCGTGTCATAACAACGCGAGAGCTAACGAAACCACTGTAACGCACGCTCCGTAGCGTTTTCTTCACAACCCAAAACGAAACTAGTAGTGGCAACGAAGCAACATGCTAAAACAATGGACAGTTTGCGCACCACGCCAGCGACGTGCAGCGATTGATTTTCAACGCACCCAGGAAAACAAAAGTCGGACTTTGAAGTGACGAAGGCAGCCAGATCTGTTCGCATGGGACAGAGCTAGTGTGAAGTGTGAAGCGGTACAGAGATTGTGAGTTTTAACCCTGAAAAATAACCCACTACAATGGTGGAAAGGGCAGCACGATCTGCTGGAGATATTGTTTCCACGAAACGCAGTCTACTTAAACATGAACATGTGGATCAGTTGATCTTCCTCAAGAAAAATTTGCCCTTCAAAAGAGATATAGACAGTGATGAGGAATACAAAAATGTGGAAGCACAGGCATAAGTGAATGATTTTGCTGTGTATAAGGTTAAAGTAATGATTATAATTAGACCTGTCTGTCTCTTCTCTGGCTGGGCATCCGCCCTGCGCTCCGTCGCGGGTCGCTGGCTGGGCGCCGGTGTATCAGCGGGGTGTCGCCTGCACCGGCGGGGGACCCTGCCTTGCCTGGGGCTTGGTGGACCGCTGGGGGTCCCGTGGCGTGCCGTGCCGGTTGGGGGGCTGTGGCTGTGGCTCGTGGCCCGGGTGGGCGGGCGGTGGTGGGTGTAGGCGTTTGGTTGGTGATGCGTCCCCTCCTGCCATCCCTGAAGGCCGGTTGATGGGCGCGCAGGTGGCCCGGGGGACCACCCTGGGTCCCGGGGGGGGGGGGGGGGGGGGGGGGGGGGCGGTGGCTCCTTTGCTGGGCGGCGGGAGGAGGGATGGGCTGCGCATGGCCCCACCACCCCCCCGCCAGCCCTCCCTCCCCGTGCTGGCTGGGTGGGGGCCGTGGCCCTGGGTTGGCGCCCGCGCGGTTTCTCCGCCCGTCTGCGTGGCTGTCGCGCGCCCGGTGGGGCTTGCGTGCTGCTGGATGTGGTAGGGCATGCTCGGGTTGGGGGTTCCGGTGCCGGGATTGGCGATGCGGCGGCGTAGGGTTGGTCGCCAACGGGCTTACACTCATGAGATTCATACGATTACTGGGTTCTAGATCACAGAACTGATTTGTGTACACTCTACCCCTTTCAATCACTTAGCTTATAGTCTTATAGACACCCCCACCCCCATTCTCCTCTTTCACTGGCCAATAGGCCCCCACATGGTGTAAACCGGAAATACATCTCGCTGACGATAGCACCAGCATATTAGTAACTAGTTTAGATGTTCAATGTATTTCTTGTTGTTGTTTGTGTATGTGTTTCTTTTCTTTCTTCTCTTGTATTTCTTTTCTTCTGTCCCCCCATAATCCCTTCCTGTTCGCTGCTTTGTCATAATAAAAAGGTATTTTGAATGATCACAATGGGAGTATGTCAGACTCTCAATGTGAAACATTAAAACTGTTCAGAATCCGGGCACTTAGACTTCCATTCTCTGTGTCAAACAGCTGAACAGGACAGGTTTAAAAAAAAAAAATATATATATATATATATATATATATATATATATATATATATATATATATATATATACATATATATATATATATATATATATAGACAGTGATGAGGAATACAAAAATGTGGAAGCACAGGCATAAGTGAATGATTTTGCTGTGTATAAGGTTAAAGTAATGATTATAGATAGACCTGTCTGTCTAAAATGCCATATTTTTATTCCCCCTGTTATACCAGTGGTAAAGCATAATTTATTATTTATTCATGATAACACTAACAGGTTTAATTCTTTTTTTCAAGAGCTGCTGCATATAACATTTTTTGCTTGTAAAATGTTTACGTTGAAAGTTTGCACTTAAATTACTTACAATGAAATACATTAATTAAATTACTGCACTTTATTGTTGTCTGTCACTGGAGTTTTATTGTATTATCAATCCCATCCAACAAAATGACGGTCACATAGTAAGCCTTATTTTTTTTCTCTTGAAAAAATAAAACATAACATTGGTATGAAATGTTGTTTAATTTTGCTATTAAAAAATGTGGTCTTTTTTATATTTTTAAAATACTGTACAGACACACACAACAAATGTTTACTATCGTATCGTTTTCACTCTGTATCGAACCGTATCATTCTTAAACTGTATCGAATCGCTCGGCCTAAAAAATGTATCGATTTTTAATCGAATCGTAACCTGTGAATCTAGATACATATCGAATCGGCTTCATGCCAGATTTTCCAAACCCTAGTTTACTACCCATCTCTGGTTCAGCCCAAACCTACCCCTTTGATACCATACTATCAAAAAATCCTTTGAGCTCTTGTCTCTCCATAAATTTGTTTTTCTAAATCAGTGATGTGTTTGCTTGCCTGTCTTCTACTAGCACTTCTAATATCATCACTTGAAACTTGTGATACTCTCCCAAATGAAAACCCAGATGAAAACCATCACAGTGCGATCCAAAGAGCAATGCCCTATTTTAAATAAGACAATTTCCAACATGTTTTTCTATGGAAAAAGGTAATAGAAAAAAGTTACAATGACCAACAAAAAGCTAAGCATTTTAGATCCTTGTTGTTGGATTCTAAGCACGCATTTGGGTGTGGAGAACCAAACCTTGCAGCATTCAGCTGTGAAAAGAGATGCAGCAGTGTATTGTACACTCAACAGCCCGCAACAGGGGGCCTTCAGGAAGTTTGACTTTCTTTTGTTCACAACAAATGAGAAATTCCTTCCTGACCTTTCTTCTTGACTGACTGTAGCAACACTAAAACAATAACTATGTAACTCTAAGTTGGGCAAAAAAGAGTGACGGTCAAAAACAGTGGCGTCCACACATGTAGACGGCTGCGTGCCGTGTTAACGTGGCGCAAAGAGCTAATTGCTTGTAATGCAGAGGACAGTTAGTGTGTCCGCAGATTGGCTGATGATTCACTGAGCACACGCTGCCCGGCTCTGAGCATTACAGATTGTTGAGACATGGGCCTGTAAACAGGCCAGCGCGTGGCGTCATCTATCATGGCACGGTCGGTTAACTCGCCATCATGTTATTTTCTGCTTGCCGAGCCCTAACACGCCAAAGGTTGCCTGCTGGCTGCGCGGCGCAGCACCAGCTCCAGGAGCGCCGGTAATGAATGTTTAGCCGAGCGAGCGCTCCTCCTCCGCCGGAGGGCCCAGGGTAATTTGTTTATCTGTCTAAAGATTACGCAGCCTGAAAATCCACAATTTTATGCTGCCTTTGTAAATGATCAAATATGCCTTTGATGAATGTATGAGAGGGCTTCGAGAGGCAGCGGTTCGCGGCCGACCCGAAGACATATAGAGAGGTGCCAGTGCGTGGCCCGCTAGAAAAAGGTAGCGTGAGGTAACGCCACTGTGCGTGCTGACCCCACTCCAGCGTAGGATTGGTCTGAAGTTAATTTGGATTTGGCTTTATGGTTCATTCTCTGTCTCTTTCTTCTGAACCAACAGTGCACCTCACCATGTCAAGAGTGTGCACATACGCGTCTGTGTGTGTGTGTTTTTTATGCCTATTTAAAAACTCTTTAGTTCAACCAGAAAGTGTGATTTATTCTCCAGTCTGCAGATACACGTCTGCATGGGTAACAGCTTCTTTGTGTGCACCAAGTGAAATTGAAACATGATTTTCTCAGATAGGCTCCCAGATTACAGTGGCAGTGCATCGGGTTTGGAAGCAAAACACGCACTTTATAAATGACTACTGTGTTTCGTTTCATCCTCACTGCACCGGCCACAAGTTTGAAAGAGGATCGCAAAAGGTGTTTTCGGCTCAGTGGACACAAGTATGAGAGAGGTTGTTTTGGAAGTTGTGTGAAAAAGTACAATAACTTTAGCTTTGTATTTTTCAAAATCAAAGTGTATCTGCTATACCAGAGGGTCAAGCAAAACCAAGAGAAACAGGGAAAAGAGGAAATGTATACAGAGTGTGATGTATGTTGTTTAAAAAATAGATTATTTTATTCAACATACTCTTTTTACATTGTTTACTGATGTTCATACAGTACAATGGTTGTTCAAATCTATGCAGTTTCTGAACATTCATGTATACTAGAGATGTCCCGATCCGATATTTGGATCGGATCGGATGCCGATATGGGCAAAAAAATGCGCATCGGTATCGGATCGATTGACAAGGGAAAATTCCGTTCCAGACTTCCGATCCAGTTTTTTTGCAAGTCCGGTCCGGGTTTTCCAGCGCACCGATTTGCATATTCCTTTCCAGTTTTTGCTTCGGTTTCCCTAAAATCCAGTCCGCATTTTACGGCACACCTTCAACACACTACATTACCGTCTCCCAATTTACCGAGCGACTTTATTGGTAAAAATGTCAACTGTGTGGGATCATTTCACCTTAAAGGACGACGAAGAGGCAGAGTGCAACATATGCCACAATAAAGTCAGGCGTGGTGGTAAAGCTGTAATAGGTTTAATTAGGGCTGTCAAAATTATCGCGGGCGTTAATTAATTTTTTAAAATTAATCACGTTCAAATATTTGATGCAATTAACGCAGATGTCCCGCTCAGACAGATTTAAATGACGGTACAGTGAAACGCTCACTTGTTGTGTTTTATGGAGTTTTGCCGCCCTCTGCTGGCGCTTGGGTGCAACTGATTTTATAGGCTTCAGCACCCATGAGCATTGTGTAAGTAATTATTGACATCAACAATGGCGGGCTACTAGTTTATTTTTTTGATTGAAATTTTTACAAATTTTATTAAAACAAAAACATTAAGAAGGTTTTAATATAAAATTTCTGTAACTTGTACTAACATTTTTCTTTTAAGAACTACAAGTCTTTCTATCCATGGATCGCTTTAACAGAATGTTAATAATGTTAATGCCATCTTGTTGATTTATTGTTATAATAAACAAATACAGTCCTTATGCACCGTATGTTGAATGTATATATCCATCTTGTGTCTTATCTTTCCATTCCAACAATAATTTACAGAAAAATATGGCATATTTTATAGATGGTTTGAATTGCGATTAATTACGATTAATTACTTTTTAAGCTGTAATTAACTCGATTAAAAATTTTAATCGTTTGACAGCCCTAGTTTTAATACAACCAACCTAATCAAGCATTTAGCGAAATACCACCACAAACAATATGAGGAGTATGTTAAGAAAACCGAAGACAAAAAGAAAGGTCCTACACAACTAACACTGGCAGAAACTTTTGCTATGCGTGACAAACTGGCACTCGACAGTCCCAAAGCCCAGGGAATAACAAGAGTCACTGCCGAAGAATTCATTCTGGATGACGAGCCATTATCTCTCGTGAGTAAAGACGCACCATCCAACACTTAGAACCACAGTACAACATGCCCAGCCGTCATTACATCCTTGAGCGATTCGGCCGTGGAAGATTCGAGAACGATTCACAAACATCCAAATTCCGATTATTGAAATATGTCAAGTAAAGCGGAACTAATACACAGCGCGGTCTTCGGGACGCAATGAGAAACGGACCGCATTGCGTCCCGAGAGTAAACATCATGCATGTCATAGACCCGGGTAATGCCAATGCTCGACTCACGGCTTTAGCTCAACTCATGCCGATGGATAAAAAACACAAGAATACTTGACTGCTGCTGACAGCCGCTACAAACTACGTCAACATCGTTTTACTGTAGATAATAGAACTAGATGCATAATGACAGACTCGACGGCGTTAGCAACATTGAAGTATGGAAAACTAGATGCGTTAGTAAACAGCCGCCATCTTAAAGCAGGAGACTTCCCTAGTAGGCTGTTGTGAACCTTCCATGCGAACCTAATTAACTTTTTATCTAAAATACTCCTAAATTGGCTAAATCTTGACTTGAATCTATCTTGAAAACAGTTTTAAAACTTTCACATGTCGAAGGTAGACGGAAGGGAAATTATGGAATAACGGGAGCAATTTTAACAACGTTAACAGTTGATTCGCAAAATTAAATGAATTGAATGTAGTTTAAAGCTGCTGATACAGAATGGGGACTTGAGTATTTTATTTACTGTTTGAAAATGTTAACTCGATACTGAAATAGTCGTTTATTTAAACCTGAGAGGCTTTTTATACAATTATTGTAACTAATGCACGAAACATTAAAAGCATGGGATTTTCCACTGAGGTTGTTTGTGTGTTTTGCTTTTTAAAGACAGTTTACAATATTATTTGCACGTTTTACTGACTATGCCATTTCTGTTTGTTATTTATAATGTTTTGTGTTTGTCACTGAATAAACAGGTCAGTTTCTTGTTACCAACTGTTGTGTGTTATTCAAACTCACTTAATTCAGCTGGCTAGTTGTTATCAAGAGTACTAAAACCCTTTTCAACATGAGTCTGACAACTAGGTAAGGAGGCTAAATAACTTCAAACTTTAACACATGCTCAGATAGGCCGGTATCGGTATCGGTCGGTATCGGATCAGAAGTGCAAAACAATATCGGTATCGGATGGGAAGTGCAAAAACCTGGATCTGGACATCCCTAATGTATACAGTATATATGTTCTTAATTCCATTGCGGTACTAATGGATATGTGATTTATTTTTTCTTTTGCAGCCAGAAAATGAGGAAAAGTCAATAACCTATGATAACATCGGGGCCAATGTCTGCATGGGAGACCACAAGGTAACACAAGGGGGCTCTGTGCGTGCGTGTGCATTTACATGTATGACTTTGAAGCTGTGAGAATTCCAGCCAGGCTGAGGATGAAATTGTAAAAAGACATACAATTATTTGTACTCCTTTGTCATATAGAGTATTTAGTATTTCCCAAGAATAAGCCAGAGGTGCCTACGCCTATAATTTAAAGTGTAGATACTGTATTTTGGCACATTGAACCATCATAATACAAAACATTGGAAAGTATTGTTGCCATTACCTTGCTCTGATGTTAGTGACAAAATCGAGATTGACTGCTATCCTGATAAGTGTAGTTGATTTTACATTTTGTGACTTGTGCAAAAACTAGATCCTACTTATTGTGATAAATGTCAAACGACCGAAAGCGTGAGCGATATGTTAAAGGGGCTCTGACATTGTCAATCACACGCAAAATGCAATAGCAAGAAAGGATTAGCTGACATCCTCTCACCCAAATGAAGAGGCGATCAACTGACACTATCGTTGATCAGAATCAGGTGAAAAGGATCGGGTATTTTTTTTAAAAATCAATATTTTTTTTAGGGGAAGAAATTTACAAAATAATCTCGGAACGCAATGGCATTGCCAAAACAAACAAAAATATATACAGTGGTACCTCAACATACGATCGCTGCGACACACGAACGTTTTGACATCCGACCACTTTATTAGGTACACCTGTCCAACTGCTCGTTAACACTTAATTTCAAATCAGCCAATCACATGGTGGCAACTCAGTGCATTTAAGCATGTAGCCATGGTTTAAGACAATCTCCTGCAGTTCAAACCGAGCGTCAGTATGGGGAAGAAAGGTGATTTGAGTGACTTTGAACGTGGCATGGTTGTTGGTGCCAGAAGGGCTGGTCTGAGTATTTTCAGAAACTGATGATCTACTGGGATTTTCACGCAACACCATCTCTAGGGTTTACAGAGAATGGTCTAAAAAAGAAAAAATATCCAGTGAGTGGCAGTTCTGTGGGTGGAAATGCCTTATTGATGCCAGAGGTCAAGAGGAGAATGGCCAGACTGGTTCGAGCTGATAGAAAGGCAACCGTGACTCAAATAACCACCCCTTACAACCAAGGTAAGCAGAAGAGCATCTCACAGTACGTCGAACATTGAGGCAGATGGGCTACAGCAGCAGAAGACCACGCCGGGTGCCACTCCTTTCAGCTAAGAACAGGAAATTGAGGCTACAATTTGCACAAGCTCATCGAAACTGGACAATAGAAGATTAAAAAAAAACGTCGCCTGGTTTGATGATTCTCCATTTCTGCTGCGACATTCGGATGGTAGGGTCAGAATTTGGCATCAACGACATGAAAGCATGGATCCATCCTGCCTTGTATCAACAGTTCAGGCTGGTGGTGGTGGTGTAATAGTGTGGGGAATATTTTCTTGACACTCTTTGGGCCCCTTGGCACCAATTGAGCATCGTTGGAACGCCACAGCCTACCTGAGTATTGTTGCTGACCATGTCCATCCCTTTATGACCAAAATGTACCCAACTTCTGATGGCTACTTTCAGCAGGATAATGCGCCATGACATAAAGCTGGAATCATCTCAGACTGGTTTCTTGAACATGACAATGAGTTCACTGTACTGAAATGACCTCCACAGTCACTGGATCTCAATCCAATAGAGCATCTTTGGGATGTGGTGGAACGGGAGATTCGCATCATGGATGTGCAGCCGACAAATCTGCACCAACTGTGTGATGCCATCATGTCAATATGGACCAAACTCTCTGAGAAATGCTTCCAGCACCTTGTTGAATCCATGCCACGAAGAATTGAGGCAGTTCTGAAGGCAAAAGGGGGTCCAACCCGTTACTGGCATGGTGTACCTGATAAGGTGGACGGTGAGTGTGTGTGTGTGTGTGTATATAGTATATATATATATATATATATTAGGGCTGTCAAACGATTAAAATTTTTAATCGAGTTAATTACAGCTTAAAAATTAATTACTCGTAATTAATCGCAATTAATCACAATTGAAACCATCTATAAAATATGCCATATTTTTCTGTAAATTATTGTTGGAATGGAAAGAAAAGACACAGGATGGATATATACATTCAACATACGGTACATAAGGACTGTATTTGTTTATTATAACAATAGATCAACAAGATGGCATTAACATTATTAACATTCTGTTAAAGCGATCCATGGATAGAAAGACTTGTAGTTCTTAAAAGAAAAATGTTAGTACAAGTAATAGAAAGTTTATATTAAAACCCCTCTTAATGTTTTCGTTTTAATAAAATTTGTAAAATTTTCAATCAAAAAATAATCTAGTAGCCCGCCATTGTTGATGTCAATAATTACTTACACAATGCTCATTAGTGCTGATGCCTATAAACTCAGTCGCACCCAAGCACCAGCAGAGGGCGGCAAAACTCCATAAAACACAATTAACAAGTGAGTGTTTCACTGTACCGTCATTTAAATGTGTCTGAGCGGGGCATCTGCGTTAATTGCGTCAAATATTTTAACGTGATTAATTTGAAAAATTAAAGCCCGTTAACGCGATACTTTTGACAGCCCTAATATATTCTTATATTAATGCTGGTACTTTCAAGTGATGTGAATAATGCAAACCAAAGCGGTATGATTCAGTGCAGTTCTACACCACATCAAACTGCAATTCAAATGTTAATCGCACATAGTTGAGTTAAAATCTTTCTGATGGTCTGCCATAAGATGACATTATTTTCTTCTACTCTTGTATTGGATCTCATTTGGCAGATGGACTTATTATTGTGGGTAGAGAGTGTCTAGAGCCAACAAAGCATAATATTCTCATATCATAAGTGTCTGACAATCTTAAGCTTTGTAGTTCATAAAAAGGACATTGAATGTATTGTAAAGTCAACATTTGAAAAGACATTTTTATAAAAACATATCTAGATGTGTCCTGATGTACATGGGGTTCCAACCAAAGTGCAAAAATATGAACGTACTATAGTAAGTTAGAATAAATGTATTTATCCTTTTCTGTGGACTACACTAATAATCTTTTTGCTTTCTTTATCCCCAGATAACTGTTTTATTAGCTTTTTGGGAAATAATGTAACTTCATCTTGATACAACTATACCAAAATGAAAAGTCATTATAGTAGTTAAGTTACTTAGTAGGTACTTTTAGAATCCCATGAAGGAAATGAAGTTGTCACAACAGTAATATTTGCACATTTACGCTACAGTTGTATTATTTACTAGTATATGTGCACCTAATAAGAAAGCAAGGCCAATTCTCCAGGGAAGGGAATTCTAAATGTATTTTTGTCAGCATGGTGATCAATGATGGCACAAAATAGCTTTTGGAAAAGCTTACAAATAGCTTTTTAACCTTTGCTTATTTTATGTGTAATATGTGTTCATAACACACTTCAGATAATAAATCTTGGCAATTAAGGTCTAGCTACAATGTTTGTGTGAAAGTGCACACGATGATGCTCATGTTCACTCGTAAGCATCTTCACTAGCAATTTTCAGATGACTTGCTAACACACGTATCGCAGATAAGAAGGGCAGAAGACGAGCAGCCGTCCTGTTGAACAGTGTCGTTTAGTGTGCCGCCTCAGACAGCAGCTCTGGTTGTGAATGAGAGGCGCCTTAAGTCAAGTCTTTCATGGTTACTCGCTGTGACATAGGCGCTGACGCGTGTGTGCGAGCTGACCCCAGCCCGCGGATGCATACTGCGGCGGGTCCTCACCTCCCAGCCGCACACTGATGCTAAAATCACAGCTGGCCATGTTTAAAAAATGTCCCGTATTGTTAGCGCGAGGGCTCCAAAACACACGGGCCTGGTATGTGAGTTTAACCTCTGTGTCACACAGAGGCAACGAGAGCTCCCACTTGTCAAGCGGGGCATTAATAATAAAGTCTTCAGGAACTGCTTTCTTCAGCTTCTGTCTGAATGTTTCTCTCTTTTTTAAATGTATTTTCCTTTCTAACTGTGATTTGTCTCTGCCTCCTACCAGCCTGTCTTCCTGTCCTTCCGAATAACAGCGGGGGCAGGTAAACGTAATGCAAATAAGCACAAGTGTTGTGTGGTGCAGTGATGTCGTGGTAAATATTATTTTTTTTCTTTCTTACAATTACCCATTATTTGATTTGATTTCTTAATCCCTTTACACTTGATCACTAATCAGTTACTAGTCACTGTAGACAAATGTTTTAGGACAGAGGCTGTGTTAGTGAAAATGAAGTCAAAGGTTTTTGCTCATTGGCTGGCTTTGACGGCGCTAGACGGCCAATTCATTTTGAGACAAAATGAATTAGATGTCTAGCACCGTCAATGGCACTGAAAGATGAGCATTCATGAATTGGATGTCTATCCTTGACAATGGGAGGCAATGGTTTAAGGGCATAGCATAGGCTTCACCATCAGTTGACTAGACAGTTCCTACAGAAATTGTGCCACGTCTTCCCGGAGGGGGCCGACCCAGGCAGAGTGTTGAGGTGGCTTTCATTGTGATAAACTCAAACACACGCTGCGTTCAAACGCCGTATTTAGATGGAAAAAGGTTTTACTGCATACAAGCAGGCAGGATTGTCTCGAGTGATTTGGTTAAGGATTCAAGGTAATTTTTAGAGATGTCCCCGGAATGCCAATCGATCGGGTCCGATCATTTCGTTTTCAAAGTAACGGGATCGGCAAAAAAATATCGGCCATGCCTTTTTTTTAATATATATATATATATATTCTAATTAAATTGTTTTCTAATTGTATTTAACGTTACAGACATTATATGTTACACTCATCCAGAGTCTTTAGTATAGGCTTAAGGTAGGGTTATCAAATTTATCCCAATAACGGCGGTAATTAATGTTTTAAAAAATGTATCACGTTAAAATATTTAACGTAATTAATGCATGCGTTGCACGAGCCACTCATGCATTGTCGAACTCAATCTGTAATGGCGCCGTTTCAGCACAAAATGAGTAGAGTAAATTTTGGCAGGCTTTGGAGCATTTTTTAGTAGGCTGTAGCCTTACAATCCCTCTCCCTATGATTAGAAATATCGTGGGAAGCAATGCGGGGAAGCAAGGAAATAATTGATCTTTTTCATAACACCCTATTTTATTTCCCAACGCAGAGAAGATATATCAATTGGTAGCACTACGCACAGTCATGGGTGCACTTCATGCATTTGGGCAGAAGTTAAATGCCTGAATTATCATTAACTGAAAGCTCATAAAATCCACTAGATGGCAATATTTAGTCACAATATACAAAGTCACATCTGTCCTTTAAGAATTACAAGTCTTTCTATCCGTGGATCCCTCTCACAGAAAGAATGTCAATAATGTAAATGCCATCTTGAAGATTTATTGTCATAATAAACAAATACAGTACTTATGTACTGTATGTTGAATGTATATATTCGTCCGAGTTTTATTCATTTTTTTCTTAATGCATTGCCAAAATGTATATGATCGGGAAAAATTATCGGGAATGATTGGAATTGAATCGGGAGCAAAAAAAAGCAATCGGATCGGGAAATATCAGGATCGGCAGATACTCAAACTAAAACGATCGGGATCGGATCGGGAGCAAAAAAACATGATCGGAACAACCCTAGTCATTTTTGTATAAAATAGCACAATGCAAACACCTTGAAAAGCTGTGAAAAAAATGAATGGGAAAAAAATTAACGTAACATTAACTTGAAATATTTACATAAAATGTATGACGGCCCGTTTTTTTTTTTTTTGCTTTTAACTAAGAATATAGACTGTTTTAATTTCATACCTAGAGAAATTACGGGATGTACGTATTTATCACAAGCACTTTTAACATCAAAGCTCTTTGTTTTGTGACAACCGCCATGTTGTATTTTAGATCCATACACAATAGCGTAACTTTACATTCAAATGATCAGGTCATTTTTGGCCATCTGCCCTTTTTTTTTTTTTTTTTTTTTTTGGCCCCAAAAAAAAAAAAAAAAATAGTAATTTAGACATTTCTGCGTCCATACAAAAAAAAAAAAAAATCGCATTTTACGTGTTTTATGTAACATTTCAATCTAAAAACGGTGAGGGCCAGATAGCTGCAAGACGTGCTGATGCAATAGTAATATCGGAATTCAACCTAGATAAGTTGTGACTGTATATAGAAAAACGCAAATTTTGCTTTTGTTGAGTAAAATTCAGATGATTCTGCATGCTTTCCTCAAGTATTAAGTTTCTGATGTGAAAATTGAGTGATTTATTAGCTCCTGAAAACTTGCATTAAATAAAAAAAAAAAACTTTAGTCGCTATTTCGTAAAAAAATTTTTATAGGACATGTTAAATATTGCTATTGGTCCGGAAAATATAAGTGATTATCTCTGCATTTGGTGATTTTTGTGCATCTAGCCTAAAATTTGAGAATTTTATAGCCGCTCTAAATGTTGTTATATAAAAAAATAATCTGGATTTTATTCATGAACGACCTTGAATTTTTTTATGTCACTGCTCATGGAGACTCATATATGCCTAAGGGAGGTTCCTGTTTTGGTTTTAGGTCGCTAGCGGCTTTGGTTTTGAAAATATTTGAATTTCAAGTTTTCTTGGAAATAGGCCCCCAAGGTCCCGTTAACTGATAGTGAAGTCTATGGGATTAGATAAGGGTCACTCATTGTCAGTATTTTAGTTGGCGTACAATAAATGGGCCGTTTACATGGTGACGCTGCAACACCAGGACGCAACGACTGTGTTGCAGAATAGCCTCGCCTTTATATGGTGACAGTGAAAATGGAAGGCGAAGACGCAAACCTTTGATTCCGGACTCCAAAGCGGAAGGATTCGATTGCGGGGCTTGCTCCGCAACCATATAAATGGGAAAACTCTTGCGCCAATGACGTCAGCACTCGCACACATCACTTTGGGCGTGTGCACTGCTGCTACTAAACATTTTAAACAGCAAACATGGCGGAATGTCGGCTTAATTCACTATTTTTTAAATAATATTTTTAAATTTAAATATGTATCATGTTTGCATTTTTGTGCCTTTTGGAGCAAAAAATAGCCATTGCTTGGAGTGGGCAGTTGTGCTGTCTTCCGGGCTGAGAAGGTGGTTGTTGTCAAGGAAGTACATCATTGGCTGTTGCCTCGTAAACACTGCCCGCTATAGGGCCTGGCATGATTACTACGGTGATCCCTCACTACTTCGTGCGTCAAACTTTTCCCCCTCAGTGCATCGCGGATTTTTTTTTTTTTAAATCTCAAAAAATAAATAAATAAATAAAAAATAGAGGTGAGCTGTCCTGAGCCACATAGTCTCCCTCTACCTCCCTCCCTCTCCCTACTCTTTGTAGGTCAGGCAGCGAGTGCACTGGAGTTGCTTATCAATGTAAACGATGCAAGATCAAAGCGTCACATGCTTCAATCATCGTTTAACTTGTTAAACAGTTACTGCGGCAACTCATTGTGTGTAAATGAGTATTTGATGTATTTGAGTGGACTCACTCAATGAATCTTTTAATAAAGCAAACCTTTTTCTGCTTTATTATTGTTGAAAACTAATTTGGTGGGACAGTGACATGTTTAAAACTTATCAAAATTATTACATTTTAAGTGCTTAAAAACCATTTATTAAAATATGTATATGCAATAGTTTTTTATTTTACTTTGGGGGGAAAAAAGTGAAAAAATATGTGTTTTATATATAAAAGACATCTTTCCAATGCTAAATCTGAATACATTGAACACACAAAAAAAGGGGGTTGGGGCGCTACTTTGCGGTTTTTTGCATATCTTGTCGGGTTCTGGTCCCGATTAACCGCGAAAAACGAGGGATCGTTGTACATTGTTTTCACGTGGAATTGCGACATCGCTCGAATGGAGACGGAACCATATAAATGCAAACATGAAATTTGTCTTATTCTCAGAGCGTAACCAGCGTAAACAGCCCCAAGGTAACAAAAAAAAAAAAAAAAAATTGAGATTTTGTTCAAAATTATGTCGATACATCCATGCATCCATTTTAAAACTGCCTCAGTAAAATGTGGCCTTCCCTAAAGTTTTTCTTTCAATCGGAAAACCCAGACTTCATTATTCACTATGTCCTGTTATGGTGAAGCCTTAACATACTACCAGCCTATAACCTCTCATTGATGACTTAATCAAGAGGTTTGTTCCTAATACTTTTGTCCAAATAGTATTTGATCGCACACATCACGTTTGCTAATCGCTTAAAATGCAGCAGTCATTTTAAGACAATGACTCACAAACTTGAGCTTCAGTCAAAATAGGAAATATATACTTTCACTGTGTATTATGCTTAAAATGTATCCTGTCTTTCAACCCGCAGGAAATTGTTGCCAAAGGGGGGAGAATATACTCTGTGAAGCGCCTATGTGAGAACACAAGGAGAGGCATACACACACACACGTGCAAACACACCCACGCACATACACTTTGCACAAGCATCCACTGAAGAAGAACCTAAACAAACTTTTCCAGCAGTGCTGACCAGCCGTCCTCGCAGCCCATTCAGTTACAAGCACGTCATTTTTCCTCTCCATAAAACACTTGTTGAAAACGTGGACCAGCACCCGCGGGTGCGAGGGCTGGTCTCCAGACGAGACACACATCGCTGACCTCGCCGTTGCCACGCAACCACCCTCCCTCCGGCGCCCCCACAGAGAGAGGAAAAGAAGAGGATGGACTGATGGGACGGGCCTAATTGTTGCCAAAACTCTAATGAAAAAATCAGTCGTGCTCCACATAATTGCCATTTTGGGGGCTGCCTTTATGTCTACACATTATGTAAGATGTTTTAAAGAAACAAGTGCAATGCAAAAGACGTATATCTCTATATAGATAGTTTAATTTGTATGTTGGGCAGTATGAAAATAAGGCTTGTTTCTAGTTTTAGCTGTTTCACTTTATTTTAGCATTCATATATAAAAAAAAAAGTATACAGTATGTGTGTATATATATATATATATATATATATATATAGCATGTTTTTCTTTCCCTCCATACATGGACACATCATTTGGATCTTGTTTTATATTCTATATGTTTTAAAGAGAGATAATTTATAATTCTTGTGTTTGGGAGATGCTTGTTGCCAAGATGACCTTTGAATAATGGCGAGAAAGTGTCCAGCCATTGATTTATTCCTATCCAAGAATGTTTTAAAGCAGTGCCATAGACCATACAAGTGCATAAGATGTCATATATAGCACACTCACGTTATTGCATTATCATTCTTACTCTAATTTATTTCTACTTAATAATAATATGGTTTTGAATGTAATAATATAGGTAGATGTGAGTATCTTTTTTGTCAATTTTGTTACTGCTGTTATGGTGCCAAGTACACACGGATTAAGAGTGAAAGTGGTCGGCATATGTTTAAAGAAGGAAAAAAAGGTAACTCTAAAGGCAAGAAAAGACCAAGTAAATAAATTTTATTTACGTTCCTAGTAGCCTGCAACAGCCTTCAGTGGAACCAAAAAAAAAAAGTGTACTGGGAACGGCTGTATTGTTTTTATCATTTGAATTTATTCCACTACACGTGTTAAGATTGCTCTTCTGTGATGTTTGTTTTCATTGAAATCACTGCAAGTGAAAATAATGTTGCGCCTGCTGGAGAATTTTTCTATGTGATTTGGATTGTTAGGCAAACCGGTAAGAAGAAAAAAAAAAGCAAATCAAACTCCTGCTTGTATTTCTTGGGAGTTGACTGTATAGGAATAGAAGCTGCGGTTTTCCTTCACTCCATTTTACAGTATAAAAGCAAATAAGAGATTTTATTCAAGCCCCTGTGGCCTCTTGGCCAACAGGTGATGCACTTGTCAAGCAATAAACAACATTAGAACTCACCCATGCCTCGTTGTCCTCTTTAACCTGTCAAAATTGATTGTTCAAATAATTGTTTATTCCTGGCTACAGAAGTATTTTTAATTTATTCAAAGTTGTTTAATATTTCAAGAAGTGTACACTGTTGCAGACTATTAATATAATGCTAATAAATGCAGTGCTGTTGTAACCCTATTTTTGAAGGATTACAAAACTGTCATTTCATGAATCTGTCGCATCTATTTTCCGTTGTCTTTTTTTCTTGTTTTTTTTTTTTTTTTTTTTTTTTCTCCCCAAAAAAAATTAATACAAAAGAATAATTAGGACGAAGCTGCAGTACCCCCATTGTAAAAAGAGGGCGCACAACCAGGCCTGACTGCGCGCTGGGAACGATTGCAAATTTATAAACCAATTTTCCCTTTGTTTTTTAGGAAAACGCATTAAATTCGTTGTTCTGTCTTCGTTCTTGTTCACTTCCGTGATGTAATTCAATTGCAGAAGCCTCTAAAATGCGATTTTGCTCCACTTGTTGCCTTTTGTAAATGTTTTTTTTTTTTTAAATATCAAATTGATCAATAAATCATACAAAATACATTTTCACGCATTGTTGTAATGAAACAACCATATATCAACTAAATAAAATCAATGAAATATATAAATGTTTTATTTCTACATTCCAAATGACTTGTCTCATTTTAAAACGTCCAATCAAGAATAATGACATTCAGTAATTTCACAAATTGATCTTTTAATTTATATTAAGCCCATACATTAAGACAAAAAAAGAAAACCATAATAAAACTAATGCTTGTTAAATAATTTATTTATAATACAAAGTGTGTGTTTTCTCTCTCTCTCTATAACCTCCCCGGAAGCAATAATACTCTTTAAAAGTAACAACAGCAACAACAACAAAAGATGTTCCCGTTTTCTACGTGAAATCTGATGAGGTCAAACCAGAAATTTGGTGTCAATTTCTATTTACAGCATTTTGAAGTGTGCGACTTGAAAAGAAGTCAAGAAGAAGCAGTGGCTCTGTTTGCAAGGAAATAAGCGCGTCAGGTCAGCGTGGAGGAGGGAATGTCTTTTTTTTGTTTGTTTGTCCTCTCCGCTGCTTCAAACAACATAAATTATTCTGTAAAAAATATATACAATACAATCTCGTGTATATTTAACAATCCGTTTTCGTTATCTTTGAGCCTTTTAGGACAGTGGATACCCTGCTTAAACTGAGCTTTGAAAGCGTCACAGCCCGTTCACACCTGACATGAGAAATGTTGAATCCGGATCAGAGTGGCTTCTTTAAAAAAAATTATCATGGGTTGCAAGCCCAAATAAAAATCCATCCATCCATTTTCAGGGGGGCTGCTGCACCAACAATCATTCACACTTCACTCACGCAATGAAAACGTCCAAACATATAATTAAATTTTACATATGATCCAAACAATCACGTGGGTTCGCTCGTGTTCCATTCCAGATTTGTGTACATATTTGTTGTGTATAACTCCACTTAGTGTCTTCTCTCCTTAATGTCAGGTGCAAATGGGCTCCGAAAGAGTCTTTTTCTGGTGTGGACCACCCTGCGCTTCTTTTGTGAGGGGGGTCATCACAAGGTGTCCGAGCTGTTACTACAGGGGCTGATGAGGGCTAAATTGCCGCCGCCTCCGTTGCTCTTGTGCTTTTTCAACAGTCTCGTGATCTTCTCGTCATCCGAGTTGGGGTCGAGCGGCTTGTTGTACTCGTCGTCCTCGTCGTTGTCCGAGCTCTCCTTCATCTTCTCTGTCTCCGAGTCGTGCTTCTTCTTGGCCGTGGCCATTTCTGCAGCGTGCCTTTTCCTCCACTTGGTCCTCCTGTTCTGGAACCACACCTGGTGGAGACACAAAGCCGCAAGCATGTTCAACAGGTTCTTTCCAAAATGCACAATCATGATTGAGAACACCAAATAAATCCTGCAGCAACTAAAATCTAATCATTGTCATCCATGTGCAAATACACTGAAAAAAATATTTAGTGGATTTACTTGATAAAATCATTGTAACAATTGCAATGCACTTACTTTTATTAAGTACATTTTATTGCTTGTAGTAAATTGCACTTTTTAGTAAATTGCACTTACTTATATTAAGTAAATTTTACTTCTTGTAGTAAAATTTACTTAAGTGCAAATTGTTACAATGATTTTATCAAGTAAATCCAACAAATTATTTTTTTCAGTGTGAGTCCTTACTTTGACTTGGCTCTCGGTCATCCCTAACGAGTAGGCCAGGCGAGCTCTCTCCGGTCCTGCCAGGTACTTGGTCTGCTCGAAGGTTTTTTCCAGTGCGAAAATCTGCTGGCCAGAAAAAGTGGGCCTGGAGTGCTTCTTTTTGCCGTCCTTGTCCATCATCAAGCTGGACTGAGCTGCAAAAGTGAGTGTGTGTGAGAGAGAAGTGTAAATCATCTATTACATGTGCACAAATAAGATAGTTCTCATAATATATTTTGATTTCACTTAGAAATTTGTGACTTGAAAATTAATTATGAAATCAAATTCGGCCTTTTAGTCAAGCCACTGTAGAGTTGGCATTGTAAGAAAGGAAGTTATTGTTGCTAAAATGACTATTTAGGCAGGCATTCCAACCCTGGCTTATCTTGATTGTTAAAAATATTTTGGTTTGGAGCTTTTGATATTTTGTAAAACTCAAGATATTGTGCTATAAATTGGAAAGAGATGAGAGAAAACTGAAAAATTAATCAAATAATATCAAATGTTTCTTTGATTTGCAGTCATATAAACGTTTCTAAAAACTGACAAACATTTCCGTCTATGTGCATGTATTACAAAATAAATACTGACTTATTAAAACAGACCTAATTCTAGTAAGTAAATGTCTAAATAAATATCTAGGTGTGTGTAAGTACTGTAAGTGTGGAACATATTTATTTTATGTGGCCCACTAATTCAAAAGAACTGTGCCAATACTTCATATTTATTAGTGCAATTGCGTTTTTCATTTGGCAGAAAATATGTACATAAATTTGCTTTTTCACTTTAGCCTGTTTTACAAGCATTTATTTACAGCAAAGCCCTTTTTAAAGAAATATAATTGGACAATAACAACACACTATTTGCTTGCCATAATTTATCATGACTTAAACTTTGTTTAATACAAGTTAGTCATAATAATAAAATACATGGTCAATTGTGTATGTGTAACCATAATGTGATTTGTTAATTTTCGATTATTAACGACCCTCTGAAGGAAACCAACTAATGAGTTTGACTCTTCCGAAAATGACGTAAATTGTACAGTTTCTTATTATATTTTTGAATTATTTTTAGAGCTATCATGCACTTTGTGAGTCTTAATCATATGAACGCGACTGATAAATATTTCACAAAGAAATAATTTAAAAGCTTCTTACAGGGGCAAGGCACGCGCGGGTCCCTCCAAGGAGATCCCTGCATGACGCCGGGCCAAAAGATGGGCGCCCTCCCGGGGAGCTCTGCCAGCGGTTTCGGGTAGCGGGACACGGCCGGCCCGAAGTACATCCCGGCAGCTGCTGCGGCGGCGGCAGTGCTAGCCAGCCCGTTGATGCCGTTGATCCTGGGGAAGCCGGCGGAGAGCAACTGGCCGGCGGTGGTGATGGGTCTCCCAAGAATGTCGCTTATTCCATGCGGGGTGGCTCCAGTGGACATCTGCGAGTTGAGGCTGGACAGCGACGGCGCCTTGAAGCTCGCCGCCGCCGCCGCAGCTGCCGCAGCCGCAGCCGGACTCTGCTGCAGCGAGTACGGGAAAAGGGACGTCTTCATCTCGGTCATGTTGTGCAACGCCGCCAGCGGGGTGCTGCCCAGGACGAAAGCACTCTGCCGGTTAGCCTCCATCTGCCCCACAGCTAACATTTGTCAACATGAACCGACACTCTCGCTGGGAATCGAAAGGAAGAAGCCAAAAATAAAAAGCAAAGTTCAAGATGGACTCTTCCGGAGCGCTCCCCCGACTATCCCGGTGCGGGAAGGAGCCAACTTCTTCCCGAATGTCCTTGCTTGCTCAGCGGTAGGATGGCTGGATGGGCTCCGGGCCAAGTGACAGGAAGTCGGACGTTCTTGTGATGTTCTGGCCGCTTTTGATGGAACTCTTGGCGGTGTGTTGCCAGCGAAGAGGGAGGCTCTGATAACAGCGCAGCCGTCTGCACGCGCGACGCTCCCATTGGATGAATTGGAGGACCGCTGCGCACTGATTGGACGGAACCCGACGGTTTCTGAGCTCCTATTGGATGAGACGCCAAAGTCCGCTGCTTCACGCGGGCTTCTGTCGGGAAAAAAAACAACTCCAGTTGACTTGGACGAGAAGCTCCTCGCTTAAAAGGACTCCGTGGATTTATTAGAGACGTCTAACTCAGGCCATCACATTAAAAAGTAGGCTGGTATATGCCATTATCATTTAAAACTACCAGTCGTCTTTATTATTGTTACTTGCGTCTCTCTCACGCAAATTCCGAAGCTAGTATAAAGAGGGATTCATCTATCAAACCTGTGGGTTGAAAACTTTTTTTTTGCCAGCTGAAGTAGCTGATTATGAGAAAATTATCGAAAATTTCCTGATTTGGCAACAAAAAAACTTGTTCAAATTGTGGCATATATAGAGATGACAGCTTGGAGACGTGATGGTTATCACAAAGAAATACAATTCAATTACTGAACGCTGCTGATGTGAAATAAAATTGGTAAATATGAGAGAGCACAAAATAATAATATTCCTAGTTGATTTTCACTAAATTAAAATGAGATGCAAAATGTCCAATTTTGCATGTGATTTACGTCCAACTTCGTTCAATCATATTAATATCACATTAAAAACAAATTAGATTTAAAAAAAAAAAAAAAAAAAAAAAGCCCTTCATTAAATATTCAATTTTACTTACTACATTTCAAACCTGATGCTTTTGTCATGATTAGTTCCACTTTGACTCTGATTTGGAATATAAAACAAACGAGCAAAAACACACGCACTACGTGGTCATTATTCTGTAAATTACAGAGTTTTACATAAGTTTCATAATGCTTGTTTGGGAGACAGTGTTATTAAACAGGGAGAGGGGAAGTATGTGTGGTTTGGGGGGCGTCGGCCTCCAGTCATCACCGTGAGTGCTGTAATATTTTATGGAGATGTAGGGTTGTAAGAGTGAAATATGAGCATGTTGTCATTTGAAAGGCACCAAATGCACCTTGCTTCTCATTTTCTCAGCGAGGAAAAGATTGTGATTTTTTAAAAGGTTTTCAACGCGAGGTGATTCACAATTGTGACAGTATGTCTTCAAAGTTGAAAGGGTACATACAGTAGATGCACTTCAAATGTTCAAATATCACCCTTGAATTGTTCCCATTTAATCGTGTGCATTTTTTTAATTTTAAAAAATGAACTTTCAAATAATTGCTATAGATGAAACATGGTGTTAATACAATAAATCCTTGCTGGCATCTCAATGGTACATCAAGCAGTCAGTGGGAGATCAATGACAGAAAAATGGGGCCCTGTTTCATTTTCCAGTTCATTCGAAACCCAACATTGCTCTGCCAACCCATGCAGTCAGTCACAATAAAACTATAGCGCGCCTTCAAATTTACAATAATTGACTTTCATCACATAATTTAAATATCCTCCCAATACATAAATAAAAATAGCCGTGATACTCACACAATGACGAATTAAACGCTTTTACAAAGAAAACTAAACTAACAATATTTTACCGTTAAAATATTGCATTCAGACATGTTAAAACCACGTGCAATTATCTCTCTTTCTCTCTTTTATTATCTATTTTTGATACAATATTCACATATACAGTAAATAAACACATTTATTTGAACCTGCTGCTCAGCCAAGTTGAAAAATATAAGGGGCTGATTTATGCCGTTAAAACCATTGTTATTTGAAATCATGGCACCGCCAGGGGCCTTTTGTCTATCCATCGAATAGGAAAGGGTTAATAAAGATGGAAACGATAAGATTATCAGACTGTAATCTAGGCACAGATGGCAGCGAAAGAGCTCTCACGAGGAAAGATAAGCAGATGCTTTTCACACTAAAAAGAAAGCACCACTGCTATCTCAAAATCGGATTATTCTCCATCTTTTCAATGCCTCACAGTTCATTAGAAATGATACACTGAAAATGTGTGTAAATGAAAATTCACAAACAAACCTTCTGTTTGCCTCACCTTTATTCAGGTGACAAGAGGTTATGTGAAGCTATTATCGTTGTTGGGAAATGAAACGATTCGCTGGGACATTAACCAGTGCGCACTAAACAAACCGAGTGAATGAACTAGTTCAATGGGTAGGTGACGCCACCCAGTGATAAGAATCTGAATCGTCACAGTCAACCCAGCCTACCGGTACATGTAAAAAAAAATTAAAAAAAAATAAAAATGCAAAGTACTTCCCTTAAAAAACGAACAAATCAAACAAAAAATATTAACAATATATTTGTTATATATATATATGTATATAGATAGATAGATAGATAGATAGATAGATAGATAGATAGATAGATAGATAGATAGATAGATAGATAGATAGATAGATAGATAGATAGATAGATAGATAGATAGATAGATAGATAGATAGATAGATAGATAGATTAGATAGATAGATTAGATAGATTCTCTTTGTGATGGTACAAGAAAAAAAAATGCTGTCACCGCATTCATAAACCAGAGAAAAATACAGAAACAACAGAAATATTCAGGAAACACACAGGGTCTCCATACCACACAAACCAATAGCAAAATGATATATGAAAACAGAGGAAGAAACAGAAAAAGGCACAAACTATCAATGCACAACAAACAGGCTTTTACGCCAATGGCGCCACATGCTTGACCTACATCTATAGCCAAGGGTGTAGGTTTGGTAGGGACGCTATAACAGCATAACCTGCATGTACACTTTTTGCTGGGAACGGTACATTAATAAGATCAAACATTGGGTACATTTCTCAAAAAATGGCTGGTTCCTACATAAAAATGAAAAAAAAGTTAAAATGTTCATAGGAAGAAAGTCATTTTTCAAAATGCTTACTTAATATAAAGGAAATTTAGAGTGGTTGTGCTTTTGAATTTTTTTGGGGGGGGGGTTAAAATGTGCATAGGCTGCAAATAAAAATGTTTTTTTTTTTTTTTAATGATGTAGAAAATAAATATATTTTAATCAATGAATAAATGCACAAAATGCACAGTTGAATTACCATTAACAGTAGAAAACATACAGGAAGACACCTCTCTAAGCAGCTTTCTACTCGAGTTTTACAGGTTAGCAAGTTCCCACAGTGTAATGTTATGCTAACTCTGATGCTGGTTGGACTTTCAGTAGCAAAATTAGTGGTGCGTTCCCCACCTCTACAACATTGACATCTTTTTATATTACTTACAGGGGCTGTTGGTGGCCGGGAAAAACTTATACTAACTTATATTAACTTAATATTAACTTATATATATTAACTTAAACTTCTAATATCCCTCCTCTTCAAAAGGGGCGGAGAAGAAAAAACCACTCCACTGCGCAGGCACTTGCTGAGTCAGTAGAAATTATCACGGATGCTATTGACCAAAACAATACTCAGTGGGTATTTTCCTGGAACTGAAAAAAGCCTTTGATACAGTTAACCACAATATCTTACAGGACAAACTAGAGAAATTTGGAATTCGAGGTGTTGTACTAAATTGGGTACGTAGTTACAGTATCTTCATAACCGATCGCAATATGTAACATTTGATGGGTGTAGATCAACTAAACGTCAAATCACATGCGGCGTGCCCCAAAGCTCCGTCCTGGGACCGAAACTGTTCATCATATACATAAATGACTTATACAAAGCATCTGAACTACTAAAAATTGAACTTTTTGCGGACGACACCAATATCTTTTGTTCAGGGAAGGACCTGACAAGTCTCACTAAGCAAATAAATGCTGAACTAGCAAAATTGCAGCAATGGTTCGACGCTAATAAATTATCTCTGAATCTCGAAAAAAAAAAAAAAACTAAATATATGCTATTTGGCAGAAAAGGTCTCAAGGAGCACTGAGACATACAAATAAACAATGTGATGATACAAGGAGTAAGGGAGCACAAAGTATTAGGTGTAGTACTAGATGATTTACTAACATAGAAGGCCCATGTGAACCATCTGCGCAACAAGCTTGCCAGAAGCATTTCTATTCTATTTAGAGCCTAAAATATGCCAGATGAGAAGGCTCTCCAAACTCTCTACAGTGCACTTATCTTGCCGCATCTTAGTTATTGTTCAGAAATTTGGGGACACACACATAAGGTTCACCTCCATCCTCTTCTGATCCTTCAAAAGAAAGCGATTTGGATCATTTACAATGCACCGTTCAGAGCACGCACAAATGAGCTCTACATCAAATCCATGCTACTGAAATTTTATGACTTGATAAACTTTAAAACTGTTCAGATGATGTACAAACCCCACTCAAACTGTCTCCCGCCTAACCTACAAGTTCGACTCCAACTGAGGGAATCCAATTACAACCTGAGAGGAACCAGATTGTTTTCTTATCGGAAAGTCAGAACAACTTTAAAATCATTTTCGGTTACAAACATTTTCGCTCGCCTATGGAGTACCAGTGACCCAGCACTTACGTGCATAGAATCATTTGGTTCCTTCTAAAGGAGCTATAAGGAAAGCATTTTGAGACGCTACTTGAACACCAGTTATATTAGCACATAACAATACTGCCACACACACACACACACACAGCCACAACATAATGTTCCCACAACAAATAGATGATGGAATGTCAGGGACGGAGACAAAGTCATAACATTGTTTATTTGCATGCTGCCTGAACTGTAACAGCCATATACAATGGAGCTGCTTGACTGGACGCTGAGTTCACTGGACAGAATTTTCTCAACAATGCGACCTACGCCAAACCAACGCCCATGTCTGGCCAACACCTTCACGTCTTGATATTCCTCCCTACACAAATCTGACAATCACCCTAATCAATGAACTCACACTAATTGACAATATTGCTTAAGTGCTATGGCAAATCAATAACTTTTGGGAAGAAAATTCATGTGCATGGAGGAAAAAAGCATGGAGGAAAAAAAAAAAAAAGAACAAAAAGGAAAAGCTTATGTAATGTGATGTATGCAACTCTACCATGTTTGATTGTGCGTCCTTGGCTGCAGGGGGACGGGTCTTGATAAGCATATGCTTTTCCCGTCTGCCCTTGTCTGTCTTCGGTTCTTTCTTTCTTCAGGCTAATCATATCACATTTTACAACTGTCAATGATACCGATGATGACGACAATAAATATTTCATTCATTCATTTCAGAAGGCGGCGTATTGACATGCATTTCTGTCGGGATTGTGTGAATGTGGGGGTTCTAGTCATCAGCCAATCTAACGTGCATTTGAGGGGGAAAAATGGACCGGCACTACTAAATAGCAAGTGAAAAGGGGTAAATGTAAGTCTGAACATAATGAAAGTAATTCACTTAATAATGGTAGGGTCAATTCTATCCTGACAACACATCTAAATTACCTTTATAGCCGAACTCATTGTTTTAATGCAAATAAAGTTGCTTAAAAGTTAGTGGGGACAATTTGAGCATCCTGAAAAGTTGGTAGTGTTATGTCCCTACCGTCCCTATGCAAACCTACGCCCTTGTCTATAGCTATTTATAGGGTCTGTTATTTCATTAAAATGTTATTTTCAGACTCGTTTAATCGACACATGAACTTATACATCAGATTTCTTAGTAATATATATACTGTATATACTAGTACTCCTCAAAATATTTAGATGAACACTTTAAAAACACATCAGCTCTAAGGGGGAGGGATGATTTTGGAATATCTTTCCTGATAATAAGTAGGTGATGTATTAGTAACAAAATGATGGCACATAATTTAAGTGAAATTATCACACTTTTGGGAGGGGGGGTGAGGAGGAATCAAAGGCACCCCAGTGTGACAGTGAAAAAATGATGCAGCAGGAAATGTCATTGTAGCAACTCAAAAAGGAAAACGATTCTCAGTAGTTTGTGTGAGATGATGGATGGTGTCCTGAAGAAAATCCTTCCTGGTCTGGACCAGGGCATCACTGAGCTCCTGGATAGTCTGAGTTGAAACCTGGTAGATCTACTTGAACATAATGTACCAGAGGTGTTCTTTTGGGTTTAGGTCAGGTGAAGGTGGGGGCCAGTCAATGCTATCAATTCCTTCATCCTCCAGGAATTGCCTGCAATCCGTAGCCACATGAGGTTGGGCATTGTCGTGGACCAGGATGAAGAGCATAGGGCACCAGCGGTGTAGCTGGTAATTCTGGTGGTCTATTGAAAATGCCAGTCAAGCTCTACGGTGCCGGGCAGTGAGCAGGACGTCAAGCCTTCAGGCCATCCACATGGAGCCTGTTTCTGAGTGTTTGATCAAAACCATTCACACTAGCAGCCCGCTGGAAGTCATTTTGTAGGGTTCTGGCAGTGCTCATCCTGTTCCTCCTTACACAAAGGAACATATACCAATTGTGCTGAGTGACCTTGTATGACCCTGTCCAGCTCTGCTGGAGTAAACTACCTGTCTCCCGGAATATCATCCATGGTCTTGAGACTATGCTGGGAGAAACAACAAACCTTCTTGCAATGGCACGTATTAATGTGCCATCCTGGAGGAGTTGGACTACTTGTGCAACCTCGGTCCTGTGCTATGCTATCAACAGAGATGTTGGGCCAAGCCAAATGAAAAACTGCTGTAGGTAATCATTCATTAAAAGTCAGCAAAAGAGTTGGAGGTGGTGGAAGGTAGGGGGGTATCAGTAGCCTCAACCTGGAAAACCGACGCTGTTTTGCGGGGTGTTGTTGTTGTTGCCCCTCTGATGCATCTGTTGTTGATTTCATTAACAATAAAGCAGTTGCAACTGATAAACAACCCCTTCTGATACTTAACTGACTAGATCAATATAGCCGACGTTTGACTGATAGGTTGCTATACTTTGATTAAAAAGTTCCTCTAATTTTTTTGATAAATATATATAAATACATATAACTGGAATTCATGCCGATATCTTTAATTAATATTGAGGCCACCAATTGTGCAAGTTCTCCTACTTGAAAACATTAGAGAGGCCTGTAATTGACAACATGGGTAAACCTCAACCATGAGAGACAGAATGTGAAAAAAAAACAGAAAGTCACATTGTTTGATTTTTAAAGAATTTATTTCCAAATTTGAGTGGAAAATAAGTATTTGTTCACCTACAAACAAGCAAGATTTCTGGCTGTCAAAGAGGTCTAACTTCTTCTAACGAGGTCTAACGAGGCTCCACTCGTTACCTGTATTAATGGCACCTGTTTTAACTCATTATCGGTATAAAAGACACCTGTCTACAACCTCAGTCAGTCACACTCCAAACTCCACTATGGCCAAGACCAAAGAGCTGTTGAAGGACACCAGAGACAAAATTGTAGACCTGCACCAGGCTGGGAAGACTGAATCTGCAATAGGTAAAACGCTTGGTGTAAAGAAATCAACTGTGGGAGAAATTATTAAAAAACAGAAGACATACAAGACCACTGATAATCTCCCTCGATCTGGGGCTCCATGCAAGATCTCACCCCATGGCGTCAAAATGATAAGAAGAACGGTGAGCAAAAATCCCTGAACCACACGGTGGGACCTAGTCAATGACCTACAGCGAGCTGGGAGCACAGTAACAAAGGCTACTATCAGTAACACAATGCGCCGCCAGGGACTCAAATCCTGCACTGCCAGACGTGTCCCCCTGCTGAAGAAAGTACACGTCCAGCCCCATCTACGGTTCGCTAGAGAGCGTTTGGATGATCCAGAACCAGAATGATCCAGGACTGGGAGAATGTGTTATGGTCAGATGAAACTAAAATAGAACTTTTTGGTAGAAACACAGGTTCTCGTGTTTGGAAGAGAAAGAATACTGAATTGCATCTGGAGAACACCATACCTACTGTGAAGCATGGGGGTGGAAACATCATGCTTTGGGGCTGTTTTCCTGCAAAGGGACCAGGATGACTGATCTGTGTAAAGGAAAGAATGAATGGGGCCATGTATCGAGAGATTTTGAGTGAAAATCTCCTTCCATCAGCAAAGGCATTGAAGATGAGACGTGGCTGGGTCTTTCAGCATGACAATGATCCCGAACACACAGCCAGGGCAACAAAGGAGTGGCTTCGTAAGAAGCATTTCAAGGTCCTGGAGTGGCCTGGCCAGTCTCCAGATCTCAACTCCATAGAAAATCTGTGAAGTGAGTTGAAAGTCCGTGTTGCCCAACGACAGCCCCAAAACATCACTGCTCTAGAGGAGATCTGCATGGAGGAATGGGCCAAAATACCAGCAACAGTGTGTGAAAAGCTTGTGAAGAGTTACAGAAAATGTTTGGCCTCCGTTATTGCCAACAAAGGGTACATAACAAAGTATTGAGATGAACTTTTGGTATTGAGAAAATACTTATTTTCCACCATGATTTGCAAATAAATTCCTTAAAAATCAAACAATGTGATTTTCAGTTTTTTTTTTCCTCCCACATTCTCTCTCTCATGGTTGAGGTTTACCCATGTTGACAATTACAGGCCTCACTAATATTTTCAAGTGGGAGAACTTGCACAATTAGTGGTTGACTAAATACACGATACACGATACGATATAGCTATC
The DNA here is from genome assembly GCF_030265065.1 of Corythoichthys intestinalis. Taxonomy (NCBI): domain Eukaryota; kingdom Metazoa; phylum Chordata; class Actinopteri; order Syngnathiformes; family Syngnathidae; genus Corythoichthys; species Corythoichthys intestinalis. The sequence goes on along the minus strand of NC_080404.1, from coordinate 42,692,772 downwards.
ATTGGAATTGACAGATATCGCCGACACGGGTAGACATTACTATATCTGTCTTTGGAATTGAAGGATATTGCCGTCAGATATAGTCATTGGAAATGACGGCGAACTGCTTATTTGGAATTGACAGCTGCAGTTGTGTTCAAAATTGTTCAACCTCCACAGTAGATAAGTGTTTTTGCAAGTTTGACATTTATTTTTCATCTAGTTTATAATCACATTAAATAATGACATGCCAAATAGACAAATACAACTGAATCAACAAAAATATTTTTTGGAATGTTCCAATTTATTTATTGACGAAATTATTCAACCCCTCAGGTATGTATACCTTTAATACTTATAAGCATATGCTTCCTCCCGTCCGCCTTTGTCTTCTTCTTCAGTTCCTTCGGGCAAATCATATCACATTTTGTAATTGTCAATGATTGTCAATGATACCGATGATGATGACAATAAAATTTCATTCATTCATTCATACTTAGTACAACATCCTTTGCAACAATATCCTTTAGATGTGAAGCATAGCTTGACACAAGTTCCTTGCAGTGATCCACAGGTATCTTTGCCCATTCCTCATGGGCAAAGGCCTCCAGCTCATTAACATTTTTGGGCATGCGTGCTGCAACTGCCTTCTTTAAGTACCACCAGAGATTTTCGATTGGATTTAAGTCTGGTGATTGCAATGGCCACTTCAGAATCTTCCAGCACTTCTTATGCAACCAAGATGTGATAGATGTTGAGGTATTCTTAGGATCATTGTCCTGTTGGAAGGTCCAACCTCACCCAAGCCTCAGCTTTGTCAATGACTGTATGACATTTGCATCCAAGATCTCCTGGTATTGAACTGAATTCAAAATACATTGCACACACTGATGATTCCCTGTACCTTAAGAAGCAAAACAACCCCAGAACATGACTGACTCCCACCGCGCTTCACAGTAGATAGGGTGTTCTTTTTTTTTTTATATATATAGGCATCATTCTTTCTCCTCTACAAGTACTGTTGATCCATTGGCCCAAAAAGTTCGAGTTTCATCTCATCAATGCAGAGACCAGTATCCCAAAACCTTTGTGGTTTGTCCACATGCTTTTTGGCATACTTCTTGTGCTTTGGAATCAGCAGGGGGGTACGCCTGGGAGTTCTTGCATGGAAGCCATCATTTCGCAGAGTGCGTTTTATCGTCTGGGATTAAACCTGAATACCTTCCTATGACATGTCCTGTCGTAGTTCCACAGCTGTCACCCGGGGATTTTTCTCCCCCTTTCGCTACAGGTATCACAAAGCAGTTGCAGACAGTAACCTCTTTCTACCACGCCCAGGTAACGTTTCTACTGTGCCTTTAGCTTTAAACTTGCGGACTATGCTCCCAATTATGTCACTTGAATTTTTTTGTCCTTTTTCTATCTTTTTAAATCCAATCCTCTGAATTTTTTTTACCATTCCTTGGACTTCACAGTGTTGTAAATATGTCATCAAAGATCAAATGTGAAGTAATTTCATAACATGCCAAATAGGGTCACAATTAAAGTAATTAAACATTGTCCAACAAATAAAGCATGAAAAAATAATTTATATGTTGTATATTTGAGAAAATAATCGCGTTTCCGAAGTTAGAGCTTGAAAGGGGACGAACCCGGAAGTGATACGTCACACCGAGAGCAGCGATGGCAGCGCTCCATACGGCCGCCAAACAAACAATGATTCAAACAGCGATATAAGCGATAGATCGAGCGGAAGGGAGGAGATCCAAGTTTTTGAAGAGTTGGAGGAAGAAGAGGAGGCTGGAATTTTACGTATGGCCTAGCATGTATTAGACAGACGCTAATCAGGACGCAAACAATGTGCCTGGACTACCTTACATGCAATGGAGACAAGACCCATCGAGATTACAAGATTGGTAAAATATAGGCTGTTATTATTTTCATGATTTGAAGATGCAGGCATTTGCACATAATTTCATGTTTGTGTCTATCTGATGACATTGTTTAAAAAAAATAATAATCAGACTTCATGTTCATTTTGGCAGATCCGGCAGCTCTCGTGCATATAAAATAATAATATAAAAACGTTGGGGGGAAAGAAGGAGCTGAGTCGTTGATGGCTTTCTCCACTTTATCGTGGCAACAATAAGAAAACAAAATAATAGCGGACTGCCGCCACATTCGACCGCAAAGTTTTTCTTCTCGCTCATCTCCCCCTCGCCTCCGACTACTCACAGCTCTCCAGTTCTAGCGTCTCTTAAACGGATCGTGCATAGTGTTGTGTTATGAGCTTTTAGTTGACAAAGGTATCGAACACACGACATGCTGACAACTTTGTTTCTTTATTAACACATGGAGCTAACAGTACGAACACAGCTTGGGGCTCTCGGCAGGCTGTGCAGAGCGATGGATAGAGCCTGTGCCTCTCTATCACACACCCGCGTCACGTGACCAAAACAAGAGTAACGTTGCGTGCACTTCAGGGTACCTCGAAAAACATATCAGAATATTACTCGCAGTTACGACTTTACAGTATAAAATAAAATAATAAAGGTGCACTGAGAAGCTGGACCAACAAATCACACTCCTGACATTAAAAAAAAAAAAAAAAGACTTGAAATTTGCGGCATCTTGGGAGCAAGCAGCCAGGATCAAACGGTATTTCAACATGCCAAAAAGACTGTTGCATTTACTGTCTTTTTCAAAAAGAAGGAAGATGGTTCAAACCGAGTCAGAAAAGCACATAGAAAAGAAAGGAAAAAAAGGAAAGTCCCACAGCATGGCAAGTGGGCATTTGCGTTTTGTTGTCAGTACATCGCCACACACCGCCATGGCATCTTACCGAGAAGCAATGCAACAATACTGTGTGTATGGCGGACTTCCCTCGCAGTTCTCGGTGTGACGTCAATTCCGAAGATTGTCGAAGAAAAGCATTTTCGTTGTCAAGGGTGTTGCTATGGGTTAAACAAAGAATCTGGAAGGGTTGCGTTAAAAAAAAAAGAAAAGAAAAAGAAAATATGCTATAATTGTTTAGCCATTGATATTATTCAAAACAATGGTTGGCCAACCTTACTTCACATTTGGCCTTTAACTGCCAAGAAGAGATGAGCCATTCGTCACAGTCCTTTTAAATCTGTTTAAAATGCTGCTTATTAGGGTTCCGTTCACATCTACAGATGTTTTCATCAGTTGTTTGACAACACCTGATGGAAACCTTTGTTCTTAAGAGTGGTGGACTTGAGGGGTTGGATAATTTTGTCAAAGAGGTAATCACAGAAAGGCCATTAATTGGATTAGTCCCAGAATATTTTTGCTAGCCTACTTCAGTTGTATTTGTCTATTTGACATGTCATTGTTTGATGTGATTATAAACAAGATGAATAATGAATGTCAAACTTGTATGAACACTTATCCACTGCGGGGGTTGAATAATTTTGAGCGCAACTGTACCTACTTCATTGGAATTGATTGATATACCATCTCATCGGAACACAGCCATTATTGGAATTGACGACTACAGACGTCCTTGGAATCGATATTTATAGCTGCCTTTGAAATTAATCGATTTTGGCTAATTCTAAAACTCATTCTAAGATCTCTAGCCGGACCTAAACCCAAATCCAAGCCCTCAACCCTAACTAGTGGTGTCCAAACTATTCCACATAGGGCCGCATGCTGGATTTCATTCCTACAAAACAAGATGACATCTTTTCACCAATCGGGTGTCTCACAGGTGTAATCAGTTGATTGCAGTCAGGTGCTACTTGTTTTAGCACAAACTGCATTGGTTAAACTGTCTGTGCTCGATTGGTAGGAAAAAAACCAGGACCCACAGCGGCCCTTGCGGACAGTTTTGCCCTAGCCCATCCCAATGCCAACCCGAAATCTAGCCCTACAGTTGAAATGAATGGCGAAGAGGGCCATTGCGAAAGTTTTTCTAAAATTTGGGGGGAACCGTATGTTTTCGCCACAAAACAAAATCACTGTAATTTTTTGACATGTGAATAATCTAAATCAGATGAAGCGTTGGACTAGATACATTTTGGATATTAAACATTTCCTAATTGGAAATCATTGGGGCTTTTCTTGTCCAAAAATAGACGCAGGGTGAACGAAAGGGAGCCTGAATTTCTCATACATTTTTTTTTATTTGGAACGGCGTGAATGGATCCAAAATTATGGGAGAATCGTATCCATTAGTCAAATGACAGTTTGTCTATCAACCACTAGATGGCAACAAAAATTCATTTAAGATCTGGCATGCAGCCTCAAGCAGCGCTTCCCAACTGTCACTAAAGGCACTAGAAGCACGTCATTTACAAATGAAAATTCCTCCAGAATATTAAAAAAAAAAAAAAAAAAAAAAACATACATTTATTATGACAATAGTATGTATCCTTAAAATAATGTTGGTCTCACAAATTACTTGCAAATTTACTGGTTGAAAGAAATTCGGGCCTGCTAAACCAAACACAAAGCTGTTATTTTTTGTTGAATGACAACAGGCATTTATACAAGTTTGTCACTTATCATTCTTGAATAGGCCTGTTTAATGAGTTTTGTTGTTGTTACAAATGTGTAACAATACAAAACATTGCAGGTATTCTTTTAAAAATACACATTATAATGGATATATATTTCTACAGTCTTTGTTTTAAATGTGATTTTTTTATTTTAAAAGATTGCATTTTAAAAAATACAGTTATATAGTAGAGATTATATATATATATATATATATATATATATATATATATATATATATACACGTATATATACATATATGTATATATATACATATATACGTATATATATACATATACGTATATATATATATATATACATATATACGTATATATATACATATACGTATATATATACACGTATATACGTATATATATATATATACATATATACGTATATATATACATATACGTATATATATACACATATATACGTATATATATATATATATATATATATATACATATACGTATGTATATATATATATATATATATATATATATATATATATATATATATATATATATATATATATACATATATACATATATATATACATATATATATATATATACACGGTGCTTGCCAAAAGTATTGGCACTCCTGCAATACTGTCAGATAATGCTCAATTTCTCCCTTAAAATGATTGCAATTGCAACTGCTTTGGTAGTAATATCTTCATTTATTTTGCTTGCACTGAAAAAACACAAAAGAGAATGGAAAAAAATAAATGATCATTTTACACAAAATGGGCCAAACAAAAGTGTTGGTACCCTTTGAAAAATCATGTGATGCATCTCTAATTTGTGTAATGAACAGCCCATGTTACTTACGTTGTAGCACATAACAGGTGGTGGCAATAACTAAATCACACTTGCAGCTAGTTAAAATGGATTAAAGTTGACTCAACCTCTGTCCTGTGTCCTTGTATGTACCATATTGAGCATGAAGAAAAGAAAGAAGACCAAAGAACTGTCTGAGGACTTAAGAAGCAAAATTGTGAGGAAGCATGGGCAATCTCAAGACTACAAGTCCATCTCCAAAAACCTGAATGTTCCCGTGTCTACCGTGCGCAGTGTCATCAAGAAGTTAAAAGCCCATGGTACTGTGGCTAACCTCCCGAGATGTGGACAGAAAAGAAAAATTGATGAGAGATTTCAACAAAAGATTGTTCGAATGGTGGATAAAGAACCTCGACTAACATCCAAACAAGTTCAAGCTGTCCTGCAGTCCGAGGGTACATCAGTGTCAACCCGTACTATCTGACGGCATCGGAATGAAAAGGGACTCTATGATAGGTTACCCAGGAAGACCCCACTTCTGACCCAGAGACATAAAAAAAAAACAGGCAGGAGTTTGCCAAAACTTACCCGAGAAAGCCAAAAACGTTTTGGAAGAATGTACTCTTGTCAGATGAGACAAAAGTCGAGCTTTTTGGGAAAGGGCATCAACATAGAGTTTACAGGAAAAAAAACCGAGGCCTTCAAAGAAAAGAACATGGTCCCCACAGTCAAACATGGCAGAGGTTCCCTGATGTTTTGGTGTTGCTTTGCTACCTCTGGCACTGGACTGCTTGACCAAGTGCATGGCATTATGAAGTCTGAAGACTACCAACCAATTTTGCAGCATAATGTAGGGCCCAGTGTGAGAAAGCTGGGTCTCCCTCAGAGGTCATGGGTCTTCCAGCAGGGCAATGAACCCAAACACACTTTAAAAAGCACTACAAAATGGTTTGAGAAAAAGTACTGGAGACTTCTAAAGTGGCCAGGAATGAGTCCAGACCTGAATACCATAGAACACCTGTGGAGAGATCTGAAAATGGCAGTTTGCAGAAGGCACCCTTCAAATCTCAGACCTGGAGCAATTGCCCAAAGAAGAATACGCTAAAATTCCAGCAGCGCATTGTAAAAACTCATTGATGGATACCGGAAGCCATTGTTCGCAGCTGATTTGTCTAAAGGTTGTGCTACGAAGTATAAGGCTGAAGGTGCCAATACTTTTGTCAGGCCCATTTTTGGAGTTTTGTGTAAAATGATAATGATTAAAGAAAAAAAATCATTCTCTTTTGTGTTTTCTCATTACAAGCAAAATAAATGCAGATGTTACTACCAAAGCATTTGTAATTGCAATCATTTTCTGGGAGACATAGAGCATTATCTGACAGAATTGCACGGGTGCCAACACTTTTGGCCAGCACTGTATATGTGTGTAGGAGTGTGGGGTGTGGGGGTTGCACAAATAACCTTTATTCACAAGATTAACAAGCTCCATCTATAAAATCAGGAAAATCTCTTTAGTCTCAGCATGTCACAAACAGAAAATCTGTTTGTCGTCTTGTTTTGATGCCTGGAAACCAGTCAATAAAGGTGCATCCTAGCACAGATCAACGAGTAATAACACAGGGATTTGGGACAGTAATGGTGGTACAACTATGATAACATTGGTTTTGGCCGAGCTTACAGGAGGCTGACTTGCTACATCAGGTCAGACTACACAGGAGACAACCAAACTTCAGGACTACTGTATTTGTTATCATTAAAAAGTGAAATAGAAACACTGAAAAGACAGAGACACCTGTTGAATCAAAGTTTGTCAGGGCTATATGAGTTTTAACATCATGATACATGGTTGCTATCTGTGATTTCTTTAGACATTCTCTAAAAGCATTGCTAAAAGTCACTGTGTCTACAAGTTTTTTCAAACTTGCCTCTTTCCTGGGGTCAGTCGGAATAGGCTCAGGTTCACCTATGACCCCAACAAGGATGAGTGGGATAGAAAATGGATGGATGCAAGGAAATATTCTATGTCAATCATGAAACATTAACCTTTTCCCAAAATGCTAATGCCATGGGGAAAAACATGCTTGAGAGTATTTTGAAAGTTCATTTGTCAACGATTTCTAACAAATGATGTCTGTGTCCTTTTGATGAGTCACGATGTTTCAGGAAACCCTGTAAGGCTTGTTACCTACTGCAATATTTAAAGGACCTAAGTAGTGTTTAGTTGAAGTAAAGATTAAATGATGCCTACAGCATCGGTCTCAGCCCTGCGGACCAGGGACCAGGTGTGACCTGTGGGACAATATTTTGCAGCCCTTTATTTGACATGGTATTAGTAGTAAAAGTATGGTCTGCACATATTTTGTCATTGTCAGGGAAATTCAACTTTGAACTCCAAGACAAGTGTTACCTCGATAGCTCGATTAGAGAAATGAATACGACCCCAACCATGGACTGCTTTGCTTCGAAGGCTTTATGGACAAGAGCTCTCGGGTACAAAATGATGTGATTCAGCCAGGAGTTGTGATCACCCAGAGTACGAAGACGTACAATAGAGGCTTGACATTTATACTGTTGAGGGGGCGGTGCCGAAGCCCACCGTGAAACAAAACTTACTAAGAAACGAAACTCATCATCTCAGAAACCTGGGTATTTTTCCATACAAAACATCTTTGAGCTGAGACCTTGAGCACTGGTCCTTGCTAGAACAAAGATCTTAGTCTGATTATTAAAATTATTAAATTATTTAAAAAAAATTTTTTTTTAAATCAAACATTTTTTGTATTAGATATTTAATTTATAATATAATTTTCAACATAAAAAGAAAATTTTTAAATGGTAATAAATAAAGAATAATACAATGAAAATTAGTAATGCGAAAGCATAATAATTACAGTTTAAATAATTAATCAAACAATAATTCAAATAATATAAACAAAATTTTAAAAAATTGTACTGTAATTATTATCTTTTTTTTAAATTAATAACTAATACGCAGCAGGGTGGGTTAGGAGTGGTTAGTATGTCCAAGATTGTTGCCTGTGTGAAATTTTGCATGTTCTCCCGGGCTTTTTTTCTGGATACTCCGGTTTCATCCCAGAAAAATGCGCGGTAGGTTGATTGTGCCCCGTAACTTGCTGGCAACCAGTTCAGAGTGTACCCTGCCCCCGACCTGCTGTTAGCTGGGATAGGCTTCAGTGCCCTAGCGATCCTTGTGCACATTATAAACGGGTACATGGATGGAGACAGTAATATATATATACAGTATATAACCCTAACCCTATACACTGTCAATGGGAAAACCCATTGACAATGTATCAAATACTTGTTCTCCCAACTGTATGCAGTGTTGGGGACGTAATTTTCCAGATGATACTTAATGACATCCGTCATAAGCATTTATTAACGCCATGATAATGTCATAATCATGTCATAATTATGGCGGTCTTATGGCAGTCTTATGACACCGTTGTCAAAGTGTTACCTATTAACCCAAATAAATCAACAAATAAGACGCACTGGACTATAAGCCGCAGAATTCAAAATGAAGGAAAAAAGAAAAAAATTACAGTAAATGAGTGCTCTATGAAGGGTTAAATAGATTTTAAAAAGAAAAAAAAAATTGTTAAACATGTTGAAAGTTTGATTTGACGTTACCAGGAACTTGTGCGTATGTGACACTTGTGTAATGAGTGTCAGCACAGAGATTAATGTAATGCCTCCTGTTAGGCAGACATCAAGGGTACAGACTGGGTGTTTGGGAAAGTTGCAGCACCTACAGGGTCAGGCTGATTGATTGCTTTGACATGCAAAGGTCATCACCGTCAGGGCACAGCAGCCTCTGAAGCAGCGCGAAGGTCTCAGAGGCTGCCGCCGTTTGATTTGCCTCCATTTTGCTGTAAATATTTAGGTTTTTTTTTTTTTGTTCTTGATGACATTTTATCAGGGACGCTGTTGATGTCTGCGGCAGAGGGAAGTAAGTGAAGAAGTGAGAGTATTAAAGTCAGATGAAGGACAAAGGAGGTTGACGGGATTAAGACAAATGGGAGGGTGGCATTGTATCGCTTTGTTTTCTGCACTATTTGTTAGTAACGCAGAATTTACTTTAGGGATATCGAATAAGCGAATATTACAGTTTTCTTTATTGTGCATGGTTATGGAATAAAGATTATAGCTAGGGTTGTCCCGATCATTTTTTTTTTGCTCCCGATCCGATCCCGATCGTTTTAGTTTTAGTATCTGCCGATCCCGATATTTCCCGATCCGATTGCTTTTTTTTTGTTCCTGATTCAATTCCAATCATTCCCGATAATTTTGTCCGATCATATACATTTTGGCAATGCACTCAGACGTATATATACATTCAACATACAGTACATAAGTACTGTATTTGTTTATTATGACAATAAATCCTCAAGATGGCATTTACATTATTAACATTCTTTCTGTGAGAGGGATCCACGGATAGAAAGACTTGTGACTTTGTATATTGTGACTAAATATTGCAATCTAGTGTATTTGTTGAGCTTTCAGTAAATGATACTGTAGCCTTGCCCAAATGCATGATGGGAAGTGGAACCATGACTGTGTGTAGTGCTACCAACTGATATATCTTCTCTGCGTTGGGGAATAACATAATGTGTTAAGAAAATGATCAATTGCTACCTTGCTTCCCCACATTGCTTCCCATGATCTTTCTAATCATAGGGAGAGGGATTGTAAGGCTTTAGCTAATTGAAAAAAGGCTTCAAAGGCTGTCAAACTTCACTCTACTCAATTTACGCTTCCTTTTATCTCTCTATATAGGTAAAAAGGCGCCATTACAGATTGAGCGCGACAATGCGTTAGTGGGTCGTGCAGCGTATGCAGTAATTGCGTTAAATATTTTAACGTGATACATTTTTAAAAAAATTAATTACCGCCGTTATCGGGATAAATTTGATAACCCTACCTTAAGCCTAAACAAAAGACTCTGGATGAGTGTAACATATTTTGTCTGTAACGTTAAATACAATTAGAAAACGATTCATTTAAAAAAAAAATTTTTTTTAAAGGCATGGCCGATATTTTTTTGCCGATTCCGATACTTTGAAAATGACGTGATCGGACCCGATCTCTAATTATAGCCGCTGTTTGTTTTTGTTTTTTTTTTAAATCAACACAGTAGTAAATTGAATCAACAACAATGTCTTAACCTTATTGCATGGCTGTTAACGTCTTAAAAGTTAATTCATTCATCTCTAGGTGGGCTCCCTACACGCTAAAATCCTGGTCCCAAAATTGGCAGCCAAATTTAGATGAATTTGAGATAAGTGGGCGTGTATCAAGCAGGAAGTCAGCGTGCTGTATACTTACACAATAGGGTGATAACGTCATGCCACTTGGTTTGCATTTCAAATCTGCTTGTTTGCACAGAGGATTGGTATGCATTATCTTTTAATAATAACGGAATCCTCAATATGAGTCAGTCAAGTTGCACAAATACATCACAATTACATACAGGACAGTAAAACACAATATGAGTCAGCTCACCCAATGTTAGGACAAATTGTTGACTTGCCCACAAGTCAACTCTCTGAAAAGCCAGCTGTCAGGAATAGATTTGTAACATAAGCAGCAGGATAACAAGTGTCATGGAAATGTTCATCTTTTACAGTATAGTTTACCGTATATACAGTACCGTATTTTTCGGACTATAAGTCACAGTTTTTTTCATAGTTTGGCTGGGGGTCCGACATATACTCTGGAGCGACTTATGTGTAAAATTATTAACAAATTATTATATCATTTCACATGTTATTTTGGTGTTTTGGAGTGACACTGATGGTTTGGTACCTGTTAGCATGTTCTTTATGCTATAGTTATCTGAATAACTCTCAATAGCTATGTTACGTTAACATACCGGCCACGTTCGCATTTCGTTCTTCATGCATCATGTAACATTATAATACTGTACACTTATTCAGCATGTTGTTCTCTATTGTATTTTTATTTTAAATTGCCTTTCAAGATGACATATTTGTTCTATGTGTTGGATTTTATCAAGTAAATTTTCCCCAAAATGCGCCTGGTACTCTGGTGCGACTTATATACCGTATTGGCCCGAATATAAGACGGCCCTGATTATAAGATGACCCCCTCTTTTTCAAGACTTAAATTTGAAAAAAGACTTTTTGAACACCAAATCAATTTCGATACAGAAAATAATTACAGTACATCCGAAACAAATAATTATAACAATATATTTCAGCGCAAAAAGCATGTTATCTTGCCTCGTTCAAATCTTAATATCTGAATATTTAAATATGTTAACTAAAGTGCAATCACATTCGTAAATGAATGGCTTCTGGTTTTTGCAATGTAAATAAACCAGTCTATTGTGATAAAACAACAAAATTGCAATAACTGTATTAACCATCAAAGTGAAGTCTAACATTGCAATAAAATAATGCAACCCGGTTAAACTAAAAAGAGTAGCTGAGATCTGTCATGACAGAACATTACTTCAATGATATCTGGTGCCATCTAGCGTCGCGAATGGGGAGAGTAGCTGAGATCTGTCATGACAGAACATCGCTTCAATGATATCTGGCGCCATCTAGCGTCGTAAATGGGTATAATGTCTAGACCGCGAATATAAGACGACCCCCTCTTTTCCAGTCTTATTTCAATGCAAAAAACACCGTCTTATAATCGGGCCAATACAGTATATTTTTTCCTCTTCATTGCGCATTTTTGGGCTGGTGCGACTTATACTCAGGTGCGACTTATAGTCCGAAAATGGGATTTTATATGGGATGGGTCATCTTTAATGTGGAATTGCTTGTTTCAAATAAAATGTTTTCATCCGGGCCATACATTGTGGTTTCTGCTACTTTGGATAAGTTCTGGCTAAAACTGTTTGGTGATCTGGCAAGTGAATCCATAGTGAATTTGGGGCGGATCCGTTTTATCAAATTGACCAAATACAACTGGAGCGGACATGGGCCAAATGTACTTCAAATTTCGGCCCAACTTCGGAAAAAGGATTTTTTTTAACAATAGCCCAAACTCATTAACTCAAGAACACTTCTTATTCATGCCATTTATTAATGCTAACATCCCCAATAGCAGGCGACTGCATGCCGGATCTGGCCTCATCTCGTCAGATCCGCATAGCAATCACAGCCGCTTAACGTCAGTGCGGCAGATGCGGTCCGGATCAGCACTATGACAGTCCAAATGATAGGTTACGCACTGTTCCTGGGCGGACCATTTACACCAGACGTGCTCCAACTCCCGCTTAACATCAGTGCGCCAGATGCGGCCCGGATCAGCACGATGACAGTTTTGCTTTAATTGTCACCTCGATTGCACAGATGGGTGAGCCTGGGACCGGGTGCCGCTTATTATCATCAGCAGCTTACTTGAATCGGTCCTTGGCCTCACATCATCGCCAGTTCAACAACTCAGCTAAAGGTATGTGACTTTCAGCTAACAAAGAATCTTGTAATCCTGATACTGAGCTCATTTTTGTAATCCCCCCCCCCCCCCCCCCGAGATCCTGTACTGCTTGCCTGGCAAAACGCCTGCCTGCCCGGTCAACTGTTCTATCACCAAACTGCCCACCGGATTCTTCGGACACTATCAACCACTCCCTCTCATCTTCAATAAATTAGGTCCCCCGTTACCCCAGAACCTTAACAAATACAATATATTGTTCACAGTCTAAAAATGGGTCATCTTTGATGTGGAGTTGCTTGTTCTGATTAAAATATTTTGTAAAAAAAACAATGTTATATTGTAATGTTGTTGAATGTTGCATTAATATGTTAGCATAAATAAATGGCATGAAAAAGTGTAATTATTGCTTTTAACTCCTCTGCTCCCAAAAACGTATAAATACATTCTATTTTTAATTGTTTCAGTGTCCCAAAAACATATTCATACGTCTTACGTTTTTTTTCACAACAGACATCTCTAGGTTCTGATGCAACTTTGCTCCAAAGCACAACGCTCAAAATCCATTTTAAAGCAATAAAACTGGCCACTGGCGGGCAGTAACGCATTTGGTAAGAACTCATATTGGACCGTGAAAGGAAGTGAGGAGAGGAGGCGTAACCCGCGGAATGAACGGTCGGGTTGCACGGCTGGAGCGCTGGTGGAAGACGACATAATGGATGATCAGGAGAACGTCCAGGATGCCAGGTGATGAACGACCAAGTGCGACAATTAGGAGGACGTCCAGGATGCCAGGCGGCGGACGACTGAGCAGAACGGTCGGGATCACCAGTGTTTGGCCGTTCGTGTCTCTCGTGATTCTCTAGTTAGTGACGGGATCTGTCGTTCACTTGAGTAAACGAATCCATTCCGGTTCGTTCAGTAAAAAGATTCGTTCAAACAAATCGTTCAACGAATCGTTCGCCCCCCTCATCTCCCTCCCCGCCCAAACAAATCGTTCGGTTACTGAACGGGAAGTGACGTTGCCGAACGAATCACCAAAGACCGCTTCGCAGTATAACTGAACGGGAAGTGACATTGCTTGGTCCCTCCCGCTCTTGCACACAGGCACCACTCGTCGTAGTTTCAGAAATGAGTGACAGGCGGTATCATTCTGCTTTCACAGACAGCCTCGTCTCCCTCCTGCTGCTGCAAAAGCGAGGGAGAACTTTCGCGTCGTCTGTCCTAGTTCTATGGGCTCAAAGTAATGGCCCGTGCTTGCATTTCGATTTAGGACCCGGTTAAACATTTTTCTTTTGTGGGGGGGAGTGGGGGTTTGGGGTCGGGGGCACACGGTCTTTCTTTAGCATGATCTTGATCACATATGCTACCAGCCAACGCAGCATGCTTGCTGTCACGAAAATAAAAATAAATCGAAAGTTTAATTTCTAAATATGGAACGACCAACACATCATATTTACCTCTCGCTCTGTTGTATTTTTGTTTTTATGCTCATCACTATTATTTTAGGTCACTATTATTAAAACTAAAGTGTAAATAGCTAGTTGCCAAATGTGCTGCTCTGAAATTAGAACAATACTACATTTTGATATTCGACAGTTTAATTGCAAATCAGTATTAAGATGATCGTATTGAATTTTTGCACTGGTATTAACAAATAAAATAATCCGGTCAGCTCCCCTGTCGCCCCCTCATCTCAGATTGTCAAATGCTGACGAGAAATAATTGTTTGCTCTTTACGATGTTGCCTTTCTACTCTCATTAGTCTGTTAAGAAAAATGTAGACATATTGCGACATCTCCCGTGTCCGCGTGCGTTGTTTTTGAGTAGCACATGATGGACGGATGGACATAATTTGTCAAATCAACACCCGACACGCTGACACGAAAAAAAAAAAAATAAAACAGTCGGAAAAAATTGACATGTATATACAGTTTCATTGCAAATCAGTATTATGGTGATAATACTAAATATTTTTTCTGTGCGCATATGAGGTAAATAACGCTGCCATGAAGCCTCCATAGTGACAGTTCTCTGCCCCCTTCACTGCCGTGAGTGCCGTCACGCGACCGCAGCTCACTTTTGCTTGCCTCGTAGCTACCCGTGTTTTTTTTATTTATTTATTTTTAGCTACCCGTGTTTTAACTACTGCAAATTTGATAGTATGTTGTCAGTCATAGGTAGTCCCGAGTCTGTTGAGAAAAGTAGTACACTAAACCATGCTCGCTAGATTTGTGTGGTGTTTTGTCTGTTTGAGCAGCATTTGATAGGCTCCACGTTAACAAATATGTGACAAAGTCATTTCCTTTCATTTTATGACTCGTTCACCGCATAGTCATTACTGGAAAGTCAAGTTAGCAGCAAGCTAGGTCAGGCACCGGAGGACCGAATCACTGAACGGGAAGTGACAAAACTCAGTCTTTCCCCCCTGCCTGCACGCTGGCTGCTTATTGGCCACACGTGGAAATGAGTGACAGACGCCTTGATTCTGTTTCCGCTCCCTCCCCTGCCCGCGATGAGGCTGGCGTCTGATTGGTCGTGTGCGATGTCAGAAGACGCTGCCGCTTGCTCAACGCCCTCCCACGCAGCGAACAAGCGCCACCAACTTCATAGAACGAATCAGTGCAGATGGTGATTAGTTCGGTCTCGTTCACCCAAACAATTCGTTCAAAAAGACCGAATCGTTCGCGACCGATACAACACTATCTCTAGTGTCTCGTGACTCAGTCGGAAACGGGCACGGCTAAATTAGTTCCCCCCCAGGAACACAACATGCCCCACACTCTGTTTTTTCATCAGAAATTGGAAAATTGCTTAAACTGAGCTATTTTCTAATGCTGATTTTTAAAGAATGGAAAAACATATGAACTAACTTTTTTTTCCTTGTGAAAGAAGAGTCTAATCTTTCTTTTGGTGGGTTCCATGTTTATATATTACTAAAACAGAATTTTGTGTGGGCCTTGCAAAATCAGTCAAAATCCAGTAAAACGGCCGGAAACGAAGGGGGTTGTTTCGGTGAAAATGGCTGGGAGTGAATGAGTTAATAGAGAAATCTAATTTGCAATATATACAGTACATATTACAGTATGATAACTGAGCAAAATGGACCCCAAATTTAATACTGAAAAGGATTTTGATACAAATCTGGCCCAGATTGGGTAACATGCGTGCCATATCCGGGCCATACATTAATGTCGTGTCTGCTACTTTGGACTAGTTCTAGCCCCAAACTGTTTGCTGATCAGGCAAGTGACTCCTTTGTTTGGACCGTTGTTAAAAAAGACACTAGGGCAGATCCGTTTTACAAAGTTGGGCCAAAATTTGCAGTTCATCTGGCCCATGTTCGCTTCAGTTATATTTTGCTATCTATGGTATCATTTGGACTGTCATAGTGCTGATCCGGGCCACATCTGGCACACTGACGTTAAGCGGGTGTGATTGCTATGTGGACCTGGCGAGCTGAGGCCGGATCTGGCACCCAGTCTCCTTCCATTGGGGTGGGTTGTGTGTACGGTTACAGCACTAATTTGAATGTATGAAAAATTGTCAAATGTACAACAAACACGACTCCATGTAACAAAGTGACTTTCTTCTTCTTCTTCTATTGTGGCAACAATCCACGTCCTCCTCATCTTTGTGTCATCCAAGTTCAAGAGTGATATTTTTATCAAGTTGAGTGTTCTTCATAATATAGTGTTTTCGATCATTTCTTTAATGTACTGTGTTTCTTTTTAACCACAGACCAATTAAAAAAAGATGTGGGATTAGAATGTCATTTACTTCCATTTTCCAATATAACAATGAGAAGATTTGGATTCAATTTCAATTCCAGGAGAGCTGTCACCAGTAGGAAGGAGTCACTAACACTTCTCTGAGCTCATGAATTCACATGAGGATGGTGTGGATATACCTGCATGGTCTATATGCATCAATTAACTCGAGTGAGGAGTTTGCCTCTCCAGTGCTCAGACAATATGCATCATCGCCTAAATTTCCCAAAAGATGAACATGCTGGAAACATGAAGGATGGACGTAAAATATCGCTACTATTTGCATGACCAGAGACGATGCGTCGATGTCTTTTCATGTATTTCTGTGCATAAATGCTTCTTTGCTTTTAGAAGTGCAGCCAATCTTAAGTGGCAAAGCGAGGCAAAAACCAATTGGTTCACTTCCTGTCTCAGCTCAAGAACAAGTTGGAGCTTCAGCTGAGTGAAGGGAGAAAAGACAGAAGGAACTATGGACTATTTGCATCCCTACGGTTCATGTATTTGCTCATATGCTGCCAACAATCAGTTTCTTTATTTAGTGGCGCTTTGGCCTTCTGGTGACCTCCTGTTAGTTGTTGTCAGGTGGCTTGGACTGATTTACAACCAGAATCGGTGAATCATTTCACCGAAACAAACACTAAACAAGGGCTGACAATAAATTCAACAGTTAATCGATTATTTGGATAAATTTTACTTCCTTCAATTACCTTCACAATTTATCTTGAGGTTTTTTTTCAACATGTTATAAAGTAGCAATGAAGACATAATGGATGACTGTTTCCTTCAAAAATATTCTTTCTCAGTTCCTGACTTAGCTGTCGTCTACAACTGTATTGATGATCAAATTTGTTGTCAACCAATTTATTGATTTAATTGATTAGTTGTTGCAGCCTTATTAAGAAACTAGTTTAGACAGTAAAATGTTCGAAAATTGGCAAAAATGCAAATTGCTGTTTCCCAAAGAAAAAGATTTTTGTTCATGTCGTACTTTCACTGAACAAATATATAATGAAGAAATCTGAAAATATTTACAGCTGAGAAGTTATATGTATATATGTTATCATTTCAAGAATTTAGTTTAAGGCGAAGAAGATCCCAAACGATTAACCGGTTATCAAAATAGTTGTCGATTAAATTGCTAATCGATTAGTTGTTGGTTAATTGATTAATTGTTGCACGTCTAAAACATATATATGGCAGAAAACAGACAAGACTGAATAAGCAGCTTCTGCTCTTGCACTCCTCTTTAAAAGAAATTGCTGCATTTTAAGCCAAAACAACTGGTGTGTTTGATAGAACAATATGTCGATATGCTGCCATAGCAGATTCATGGCGCATTAAGCCCCTGAACTATTTTTAATTTGTCCGTTTTACCCTGGAAACCCCCGTTTACAGACGTCGCGCAACCGCTTTTGTTTCAACCCAGCCATAAAACAAAGGTAATTAATTCTATTTATTATTCAAAATGTCATTCTTAGCTTTGAAACATTAATTGATGTCTAATATTTCGTTAAAAAAAAAAAAAAAAAAAGACTTTAAAAATGTATTCACTCGCATAGTCTAAACTTTTAAACAAAAAAATGGTATCTGTAAAAAAGTCACTGATATTTATCTCATAACTATCGCTTAATTGTATTTATTTATTTATTTTTGTTAGTGTCGCATTTTCTCCGATGTTAGATGATAAATAATCAATCCAAAGAAAAAAAAAACAAAAAAACGTTTAAGACAGCTCGACCACTCCTTGATGTCTGCGATTTCTGCATCCCGACCCTTGTTATATGACCGTGTTTCACCCATAAAATCCCCCAAAAATCCAGCTGTGGCAATTCACAGCTGTGTCTTGACACTCGCTGATACATGCAACATGGAGTTTTTGGATCGAAACAAGGCAAGTACGCGATAACATCTCGTTAAAGTCATGGTGTCTGTACAGTGCCTTGCAAAAGTATTCGGCCCCCTTGAACCTTGCAACCTTTCGCCACATTTCAGGCTTCAAACATAAAGATATAAAATTTTAATTTTTTTGTCAAGAATCAACAACAAGTGGGACACAATCGTGAAGTGGAACAAAATTAATTGGATAATTTAAACTTTTTTAACAAATAAAAAACTGAAAAGTGGGGCGTTTTGTTACTTTTATGCACGCATCCCACTTACCACGCGTTACAAGTTGCAGTAGGAAATGAGAAGGTAGAAGCTTGCGGTCGTGTGCAAATGAGCAATGTATTGCTTGTGTCGCGTTCATGAACTGCTCAGATTTTTAGCCATCTGCTACCTTGCTGTCCGCGAAAATGTGGACCCCAGCACGTCTACTGCAAAGTGTCCTTTCCATTTCATCCGTATTTGAGACCGTCAATCCTCCCCCTGTGTTTTATTCCAACACATTGTTGAGGACAGCAAGGTAGCTGATGGCTAAAAATCCGAGCAGTTCTTGAACGTGACGCGAGCAGTTGCATTTGCTCTCGTTTCAAAGTCAAAGTCGATTGACTATTTTGTTCGCCTCCATGAAAACACAGAGAGAAAAAAGGCAACTTTTTTGAGAAACACTACAAAGGTAAATGAGAAAGCACTCAAAGCCAGTTACCTTGTTGCTAAACTTGTTGCTGAATCAAAAAAGAGGCAATACTACCTGCCTGCAAAGCCATTCTCAGTGAGGTGCTTGCGATTAAAGACATTTCTAAAGTCCCCGTCCGACAATTCTGAGCTTTTCAGGCCAAACTGCTATAAAAAATAAAAATCGGAGAGAGACTAAGAGCTGTTGATGTAGATTCCTGCAAGGATATTGGCTTTGTGTTCATCCATACAGGCTCAAGTTTCACAATGAGTAAGTATAAATATTGAGAAATTATTTTATAATTAAATATACAGTACAGAAAGTAATTTTGGAACATTTCTTGTTTGTGGTGTGCTGCGAGATTTTTTCCAATGTAAAAACGTGCAGTGACCCAGAAAAGGTTGAAAAACACTGATTTAAGGAATAACCCTGCCGTCCTGGGTATTGCATTTTGCAGTTGCTATTTGTAAATATGGTGAAAGCCACTCTAATTTTTTCACTCCTCCTTAAAATGCAAACCTCAAAGTGAAAGTTTCTGGTGTGAGAGTTTATTCATTAATGATTATGAGAAGATTACAACAACAAATAAATTACAAACTGCTTCTGGATCCAGATGATCACATGATCATATCAAGGTGGCCCCAATAATTATATGATTAATTTGAGGATTTTTTTTTTTTCCCATATAAAAGGTATAACCCGGCTTTTGCATGTACACTACCGATAAGTAGCTCTCAGTTTGAAAAAGGTTGGTGACCCCTGTTATAGAGGATATCCACTTGATTGCCTCATCAGCCTTCAATATGCCCTCCTCAACTCACTAACCTGCTCACTCTTGCATTTGTCCACTACGTTCTCTCATGATTTATCTGTGACACATTTAGGTCAACGCTGAAGGGAACAATACTAGCAAATGTAAATGTCCAATTAAAATATCTCCAAATAGTGGTGGGAGGTGACAAAGGACAAATATTTCTTCTCTGTATTTTAAAGGAAATGAGTTTGTATAAATGACCTAAATGTGAAAGATGGTTGCTTAAATAATTTAAATATGCAAATAGCAAATTTCTTAGAACTATGATAATGGCGAAAAAAAAAATGTTTGAAAACAAAAAAAAACACTGATTGCAGGCGCTGCGAGCTTCCCCTAGTCATGATAAGTAATGGATTGGACGTCTAGCGCCATCAATGGCAGCCAATGAGTTGAAAAGTTGCCCAATAAAGTGTTAAATATTAAGACTAAGTTCTTAATAGTGCTATGAAATGCTACAAGAAGTGACTTTAAAATGACAGTAGACCATATTTTCGATACAGATCCACCCAGAAAAGTTGCAGAAAAAGCTTAACAATGAAATTAAAACCTTCTTCAGTTGCCTTGGCCCCGCCCACAAAGACACATCTCCAAACGGACGATGAGGCCATGTCTACACATAGTAGGGTATTTGGCAAAACAAACTTTTTCCACGGTTTGGCCTATCATCCACACATTTAAACGAGGGTTCTTAAAAACTCCATCCAAAGTGGAGATGTGTGAATTCTGCGTTTGTAGTGCCATCATGTGGACACTGATAACCGATGATTTAACTGTGGAAACGTCACAGACTGCGACAAACTTTATCCGTACGTCACACATGAGACCAATGTTTACATTTTGGAGTTAATTAGACATGTGCTTTTTGCTTCCATGTATTTACAAACTCTTGCAGTGCTTCGTATTGAAGAACACATGCAAAGGATGGGGGTATTATGGACAATTATTTTTCGTGCATTGTTATGAATGTACTTAAAAATGAATTAATGCGTTTTTTTTTTTTTTTTTTTACTACAAACGTGCTGGTGTAGACGTACGATAAGATAATTATTAAATGGTCAATAAATATTTGCTTTTACCAATGAAGGCTCATAATAAAGTATTGATTGCGATAATAGGATGTTCCATGTCAGGCCTTCTGCATTCGGCAAATTTGTAATTTCACCTCATTTTGGTCACTCAAGTGGCCGGCGTATCAATCTACAAATCACGTCAACACAGGCTGACAGGTTGTTATAATTTTGTCCACGAATGATCAACAAAGTGATAAGAACAATTATACAATCTCATCTACGTCTCATCTACGTCGTGCTGAATCCATTTTTGTAGATTCTGTGAGTTCCTCTGCTTTAATTTTGCAGTTTTAACCTTGTCAGCACACTGCTTAAATCAACTCTAATTCATGTTGTTTTTTCTGAACCGGAAGTTCGAAGCAGACATTGTCCAAGATGGCTCTGCCCTTATTTCGCTCAGGAAACTTAAAAAAGTCAGTGTTTGCGTTATCTTCAAATTACATTCCATTTAACTGTGCATAATGCAAGCCATTTGTACCTATTTTTGTTCATGTATGTTACTTATATTTTTATTATTGAAAAAATTATCTTGAATTTTAATGCACATCCTATGTTCTTAAGTAGTTAACTCATTCACTCCCAGCCATTTTCACCGGAGCAAGGCCCTTCGCTCCCGGCCTTTTTACTGGATTTTGACTGATTTTGCAAGGCCCACCGAAAATTCTGTTCTATTTCTATATAAACATGGAACCCACCAAAAGTAAGACTAGACTCTCTTCTTTCAGCAGAAAAAAAGTTAGTTCATATCTTTTTCCATTGTTTAGTAATCAGCATTTGAAAATAGCTTAGTTTGAGCAATTTTCCAATTTCTGATGAAAAAACAGACAAATTGAGTTTTTCGTAAAAGCACACATTTCAAACATAACTTTGACTTTAACACAGCAATTTTTTTCTTTTGTGACATCCCAAACATCTGAAAAATGTTTTCCTTCTACAAAATAACATAAACAACAAGACAAATAGAGCTTTTGATCGCAAAGTAACAATTTATTTACACATAACTAAACTATTGAACTGTTGAACTATTTGCGCACATAACAACGGGGAAGGCTCTCGGCTGTTCCCGGTTGAATGAGGTGGCTCCCAGTAATCTGATGAGTCTGGATCAAGATCGGTCTCACTTTTATCATCATCTTCATCGTTGGTTTCAACCTCGGGCTCAGGGGTAACGCAACGTGAGCTCCGCAGAACGCGTGTGGAACCTGACGCTGTTGTGGCCGTCACCGTCTGTCTCATCAAGATAGATTTTTTTGAATCCTTCTTTGACAATGGTTTAGTTTTCTTTTCAAAACTGCTCCAGTGTCATTTGCTTTTTTTTCCCGATCGTTCTCCACATTTTTCTCAAATTCTCACGCGTCTTCACAAGATCCCTCCAACTTCCTTTTCCTGACTATTTTTCTTCACTTCCTTTCTTGGCCCGAGATGAGTTCTTACAAATTGCGCTACTGCCCTCCAGTGGCCAGTTTTATTGCTTTAAAATGAGTTTTGAGCATTGTGCAGTGCAGTTTAGGTACAACAGAACCTACAC
This sequence comes from Corythoichthys intestinalis, assembly GCF_030265065.1. Classification (NCBI taxonomy): domain Eukaryota; kingdom Metazoa; phylum Chordata; class Actinopteri; order Syngnathiformes; family Syngnathidae; genus Corythoichthys; species Corythoichthys intestinalis. The sequence goes on along the minus strand of NC_080404.1, from coordinate 42,670,314 downwards.
ATGCCTCTTGTAAAAAAAAAAAAAAAAAAAAAAAAAAAAAGTAAAAGACGTATAAATACATTTTTGGGACACTGAAGCAATTACAAAATAGAACATATTCATACGTTTTTGGGAGCAAATGAGTTAAAATTTAGGTTTTGCATGTAAATGTGAGGAAATGAGGGAAAATAATAATTAGCAGATGGAGGTTGGGATTACGGGTTACTGGTTATTTTCCACATCACTGAAAACCAATTTTGAATGAAAATCAGTTTCTCATGTTTCATGTATTCCTTGTTACAGTAAGTGTAATGCAGTAGCATAATGCATGTTCACAGTGTTTTATTGTGTGTTCTCGGTTTGACATCCCCTCTACCAACCCCCCCCCCCCCTCCCCCCCCCCAAAAAAAATTCTGGCTCTGTGGCAACCTTTATGTTAGAAAATCTAGCCACTTTCATCCCTGCTCAAATGGGGCTGCAGATTTTTGCAGTCCGCTAACATGCAATCTACAGGCTTTCTATTCTCTTGTTACCATGTGACTGTTCCGTCAACATGTGCGAACTAACGCAGCACTGGAAGGCTTAGACATGGTCATCAATTCTGGTTGTGATGTCACAGAATTGCTGAAAAAAATAGAAAGGGTGCTCCCTAAAGCATTGTTTTGGGTGGGATACCTATGAAATGAAAAAAGGACGGCCAGATTTGAAAAATTTGTGTTTTCATGTAAAATTACATTACAGTGCAGTTATTTTCATTTTTTTGAGACAGTCACCATTAAATAGAACCTTTACTGTAAGTATTACGAGAAAGAAACATAGACTTATAGGATGACATGATGCGATCAAAGTGGGTCATGTTGTGTAATTGACATATAGTAGGAGATCATGTGTGCCCAGTCCTCATGTGGGCACAGTGGGAGGGATGTTGTGCAGTTGTGTGTCTGAGGTGACACATTTTTGCACAGTATGTAGGCAGAAAATCTCCACCGCCTTGTCGCGTCTTCGGGCAATCAGCTGCGACTGGCCGAGCTGTCTGAGGCTGAGCCTCTGCTTTTCAAGCGGACCTCTCAGCATGATTTGTGTTTGATCGCAAATGTATAACACGCCTCATTAAGGGATTAATGGAGAAACCTGTGACCTTGCAATTACAATTTGCAATCCCAGCTCACGTTAAGAATGGAGTGAGCTGCTAACGCTTATGGAATTCTTAGAAGGTAATACCTTCAAGGCAAAGAACAAACTCCCTTTTGTGTGAGGCCGCAGTTTGCTCAGCCGGGTGGTTTAGAGTAGAGGTTTCAAGTAAAATTGAATACGGTCCAGTTTAAGAAAACAGTGTGTCAAAGGCTGTACTAAAGTTTAATAGGGCAAGAACAGAGGTGAGGCTTTTGCCTGAGGCAGTATGGAAGTTCTTAGTATTGGTAGGTTTATTTAGAATCCAGACAGATACTTATCAAATAACAAAATAAAAAAATTGTGAAGATTGGGTTATTGCAGCGGTTCTTAAACTTGCTAAAGGTACCAAACCCCACGAGTTTCACAAGTGCATTCACCGAACCCTTCAGAATTTATTAATGACACATTTTTTCCCCCTTCAAATTCAAAACCGATATAGCTGAGTTAGCAAGCAAATTCCTGTTAAAATGCATTCAAATTTCAGTGGATGTTGTGCGGTAATTTTCACATTGGAAAATGAAATTTCATGTCTACATTCTTTTATTTATTTATTATTTCACTTTTAACCTGTTCTGTTCAGCTGCTTAGACTCGGAGAAAAGGAATCTGAGTGTCCTTATAGTCTGAACAGCTCCAATGTATCACATGGGAATTTGATATACAGTGATTCCTCCTTTTTCGTGGTTAATGGGGACCACTAGCTGCCGCGATAAGTGAAAAACCGCGAAGTAGCGCCCCCCCCCAAAAAAACATATATATTTTTTATATTTTCAATGTGTTTATTCAGATTTAGCATCAGAAAGCGATGTATATAAGACATTTTTTTCACTTATTTCCGAAAGTATAATAAAAAAAATTATGTGTATATATTACGGCTGTCAAATTTATCGCGTTAACGGGCAGTAATTATTTTTTTTAATTAATCACGTTAAAATATTAGACGCAATTAAGACATGCACGGAATGACCCATTCATGCAATGCCCCAAACAGTTTACAATGACGCCGTTTTAGCACAATGAGAGCAAAAAGGCAGGGAAATGCGAGTGGACACAGGGGTTCTTTGGACCGCACCTTTTATTGGCTTAAGCTTTGGCAACTCTTTCACAACAAATATATGTATTGTGGTGAACGACGTAAGGAGCAATGAAAGGAGACGATCTTTTTCTTAAGACGCTTAATTGAACACAACGCAGAACATACTGTGTACCATTTGCAGGCACTACTAACAGTCATGGTTTCCCAACGTCCCATCATTCATTTGGTGGGAGCATGTTACGTCCCACGGACAGCTCGCTAAGGACGTAGCATAAAACAAGCCAAACAAATTTACAAGTGGACGCAAACTTATTAACACAACAATCAAACTCGCAATGAATATGTACAAAATGTGGATGAAGCGCGGCCTCAGGGTAAGCCCAGGCAAAAACAACAAACAAAAGGAATCTACAATTAAACCCCACCCGCTAAATAAGCCCTGATCATGAAAAAGAACAAAGAAAAGACAGCCACTAACCTAGCTTCCTACGCTATACAAAACAGGAGAAAACGGGTTGAACAGAAATGGCGACTTACCCCTACTTGCTTCAGTGCTCTTATTTACAGTGGTGAACAAAAACAATCCAATAACGAATAAACACAAAAGACCTCACCGAAAAAGCGGGAGAGTATTAAACTAGCGATCAAATGCAAACGAGAGTGAATGGCGAGCAAACAGCTGGCGAGGAGGACAGCGGCAGAATGCTGTCAAATGCGACTTCGTAGAGCGTTGACAGCGGCAGGTTTTTGAAGCTTGGCGCCTTTTGTCAGGGCCAATCAGCAGCGGCGACGTCGTCGGTTCGTCCAGCATCGATCAGCTTTCGTCATAGTGGGAGGGGAAGCAGCCAGCTGGTGGAGGCGACGATCAGCTGACTGGAAGAGTCTCAGAAAATTAACTATTAAATGGCCAGGGGCCGTCACAGAGCAGGACCCATATTTTTCTTAACACGCTTAATTGAACACAACGCATAACGTACTGTATACCATTTGCAGCCACTACTAACAGTCATGGTTTTCCAACTTCCCATCATGCATTTGGGCGGAGCAGGAGACGATATTTTTCTTAACATCCTTAATTGAACACAATGCAGAACATACTGTATACCATTTGCAGCCACCACTGACATTCATGGTTGCCCAATTTCCCATCATGCATTTGGGCGGAACAGTTAAGTCGACACAGTATCATTTAGTGAAAGCACAATAAAAATAATATTCCATTCTCTCAAAAAAAATATGTTCACAAAAAGAAGTGCTCAATGCAAAGAGAACTGGCATTCCCAATATAAATAGCTATGCAAAATACATCTAAAACTTACTCAGACTTTGTCTTGGCTAGATTTCTAATTAATTTAAAACTCGCCATTGACACCTTGTGGTGTATTTCAATCACCACCTTACGTAGACACTGTGGAAGAACAGCAGGGAGCCCATATGACGTCCTGCTCGGCGAAGTCAACAATGGCGAGCTATTAGTTTTACATATTTTATTAAAACGAAAACATTAAGAGGGGTTTTAATTAGGGCTGTCAAACGATTAAAACTTTTTAATCGAGTTAATTACAGCTTAAAAATTAATTAATCGTAATTAATCGCAATTAATCGCAATTCAAACCATCTATAAAATATGCCATATTTTTCTGTAAATGATATATATATTCTGTAAAATAAATTGCTGGAATGGAAAAATAAAAGACAAGATGGATATATACATTCAACATACTGTACATAAGGACTGTAGTGGGCATTTCACTCTACTGTCATTTAAATCTGTCTATGCTGTCCTCACTCCGAAGCGTCTACTTTTTCCAAAGCTAGACAGCTAGTGAACGACGCCTTAATAATCGGACTTCTTCCTTTTTCATCTGATTTATTAATAAAATGGCCTCAAACCATTGTCCTCTTTAGACCGTAGTAAAACTACAAAAAAAAAGTACACAAGCATTGCATTAGCAACAACGTTAGCTTAGCACGCTATACAGGTTCACTAAACATAAACAAAAAGCGTCTCATACAAAAAATATAACATTTCGCTTACTAACATAATATGTACATTCTTTACAACAACCATACTTACGGACAAATCTTGTCCAAGGATCATATAAGCACAACATTACAATGTAGACGTCAGCCCGAGACGTCTTGCAGCCATACTGAACTGGCAAGAAAGCAATAAACCATGTTGCAAAGCGACCACAACAGTTCGCTGTTAGACTGCACAAAAAAACTTGCTGTAAAACTTACCAAAAGACAGAATACTGTCTGAGCGGGACATGTGCGTTAATTGCGTCAAATATTTTAACGTGATTAATTTAAAAAATTAATTACCGCGCGTTAACGCGATAATTTTGACAGCCCTAGTTTTAATATAAAATTACAATAACTTGTCCTCAAATTTATCTTTTAAGAACTACAAGTCTTTCTATCCGTGTATCCCTTTAACAGAAAGAATGTTAATAATGTTAATGCCATCTTGTGGATTTAATGTTATAATAAATACATTACTTATGTACAGTATGTTGAATGTTTATGTCCGTCTTGTGTCTTATCTTTCCATTCCAACAATAATTTACAGAAAAATATGGCATATTTTCGAAATGGTTTGAATTTCGATTAATCACGATTATTCATTCATTCATTCATTTTCCATGCCGCTTTTCCTCACGATTAATTAATTTTTAAGCTGTTATTACCTCGATTAAAATTTTTAATCGTTTGACAGCCCTAGTATATATATTTTAATAAAGGGTGTTTAAGCACTTCAAATGTAATACTTAAGCTTTAAACATGTTACTGTCCCACTTAATTACATTTAAACAAGAATAAAGTACTGTTGTATAAAAATGCTTCTGTTACCTCCCTTGGCTGTGACTCTTGGAATGACATGTGATTAGAAACTGCTCATGATCACTTTTGATATGTGGCGTTTATTGCCGCGAACACAACACGTCCGGGTGATATGAACACATTCATTCCAGCGTGCGCTTCCTTATCCCTCAGCTCACGCATGTGCATGCAGAGCCTGTCTGTTCCAAGGGAGCACACGCAACACTTCATTGAGTGAGTCCACTCAAATCCTCACACACAATGAGTTGCCAGAACAACTGTTTAACAAGTTAACTCATTCACTCCCAGCCATCTTTACCGGTGCTACCCCCTTCGCTCCCGGCCGTTTTATTGGATTTTGACTGATTTTGCAAGGCCCACAGAAAATTCTTTTCTATTGCTATATAAACATGGAACCCACCAAAAGAAAGATCAGACTCTCTTCTTTCAGCAGGAACAAAAAGTTAGTTCATATCTTTTTCCATTCTTTAGCTTAGTTTGAGAAATTTTCTGATGAAAAAACAGAGAAATTGAGCTTTTTGTAAAAGCATACATTTCAAACATAACTTTAACACAGCTTTTTTTCTTTTGTGACATTCCAAACATTTGAATAATGTTTTCCTTCTACAAAATAACATAAACAAAAAGACAAATAGAGCTTTTGATAGCAAAGTAACAATTTATTTACACATAACTAAACTACTGAACTGAGAGATGATGCTGTTGTGGCCGCGACAGCTGGGATAAACTTTTCCCTCATCGGCGCCTGTCTCATCAAGATGGATTTTTTTTTAGTCCTTCTTTTGTGGTGACCACTGGCTCGTGGCGGAGTTCACCTGGGGAATTGTGTGGGGCATGTTGTATTCCTGGGGGGGAACTGGTTTGGCCATACGCGTTTCCGGCTGAATCGCGGGACACTGGAAGGTTGTGAGGGACACGAGCGGCCGAGCACGGCGGCGCGGGCTCCGCTTGGAGAGCAGCACGGACTCAACGGCATTGTCAGCTGCAATGGTGGTCCTGGTTGTTCTGCTCGGTCGTCCGCCGCCTGGCCTCCTGGTCGTCCATTCGGTCGTCTTCCGCCGCCACCCCGGACGTGCGGCCCGGCCGTTCGTTCCGTTGAATCGTGTTGCGGGTCTTACCGAATGCGCTACTGACCTCCAGTGACCAGTTTTATTGCTTTATATAGATTTTCAGCATTGTGCTTTGGATCCAAGTTGCATCAGAACCTCGAGATGTCTCTTGTGAAAAAAAATGTAAAAGACGTATAAATAAGTCTTTGGGACACTGAAACAATTAAAAATAGAATGTATTTATACGTTTTTGAGAGCAAATGAGTTAAATGATGATTGACGCATGTAGCGCTTTAGAAGCTCGTGAGTCTGGCAAGCTCAAACACAAACATCTGTCAACATCGTTAACTTTAATTAGCAACTCCAGTGCAGTGCCGTAGTGCCTGACAAACAAATCGATCGGCTCGGAACAGCTGCATTTTAAAAAATTTTTAAATTGAAAAAAAAAAATCTGCGATGGACTGAGGGCTTAGAAGTTTGAAGCGCGAAGTAGCGAGGAATCACTGTACTCCCATTGTGGTTGTTCATCATTTCTACATTCTCATTTTCTCTATTTTCATGGCGTAAAATGTGACACTTTTTTTTTTTTTTTTTTTTTTTTTTAACTATCTGCACAGTGTACCCTGCTTGAAGGTCTGTTATATATACTCACACCAAAAGTGAGTCAACCTTCCAATGAGCAAACCACTTTCATCTCCCATTAGATAGAGGGCTAGGAGTTGAAAGAAATGGAATAAAGTCAGTAAATTGGAGGCAACCCAGTCTAAAACAACACTTGGCATATAGTCAGAGTATGAAAATAGGGCCCTGTGTGTCTTAACATTAGACTTACTCACCGAACCCCTGGATTAAATTGAATCCAGGTTAAGAACCACTGGGTTATAGGTAGGACTTGTTACCATTCCAAGCATGGCATTGTCTAATGCTAGAGATCGTGGGCGAAGGTAGACTATACAGGGGACAGCGTGTGGAGGGGTTGTGGAGGTGCTGAAATGTATCGTCTGGTGTGGCGATGAAGAGTGGGAGTGTGTGATTGAAGATAGTCATCCAGGAGTGGTGGTCTGGATCAATGGTCCCCAACTTTCTTGGCACCACAGTCCTGTCTAATGTAGGCATTATTTTCACGGACCGGTCAAGGTGTGACAGAAAAATAAAGCAAAAATAAAAGTTAATGACCGTCATGAATATAAAGGTGAAGTGAATAAAAAAATATAACTCACCATAAATCTGAATCAGGGGGAGCTTTTCTGATTCAAGCAAAAAAAAAAAAAAAAAAAGAAAGACATGGAAGCATTACCTCAAGGTGAGCCATATGTTTGCACATTAAACTGACATCCATGTACTGTTGCTTGAAGCATGAGCAAGCATATGCACGCACGTCCCCTTACCACACACACACACATACAAACACCACAGATGTGCATGCAGCAGGAGGGCGTGGGCAGGATGTAGTGGTGGTGGTGGTGGTGGTGGGGGGGGGGGTGCTTAATCTGGGTGACTTTCTGGACTTGTCTGCAGCCTGAGACATGCATCAAGGGCAGACTAGGTTTATCAGAAGGTCCCAACAGGCGGCCAGCTGCTCCAAGTTTTCACCTGAGGCGATGCTCATTTAGCAGCACAGCTACATTTGATGCGAACATCACTGTAATCACACTTGTTCCTCTGTGGAAGTAACATTAAACTCAGCAATATAAGTGAAGAATTTATCACCAACAGGTTTACCACTGTAAATTGCCACTCATAACTCAGTATAACAAAGATGTTTATGTGTTGGACTGCGAATTAGTGCGCATACGTAATACTTGAACGGTCTCAATGGACAAAGGTAGTCTGAACTAGGGATGTCCCGATCCAGGTTTTTGCACTTCCGATCCGATATCGATATTGTTTTGCACTTCCGATCCGATACCGATACTGGCCGATACCAATACCGGCCAATCTGAGCATGTGTTAAAGTTTAAAGTTATTTAGCCTCCTTACGTAGTTGTCAGACTCATGTTGAAAAAGGTTTTAGTACTCTTGATAGCAACTAGCCAGCTGAATTAGGTGAGTTTGAATAACACACAACGGTTGGTAACAAGAAACTGATCTGTTTATTCAGTGACAAACACAAAACATTATAAATAACAAACAGAAATGGCATAGTGCAAATAATATTGTAAACTGTTTTAAAAAAGCAAAACACACAAACAACCTCAGTGGAAAATCCCACAAACCCCCCAAGCTATTAGATGCTTTTAATGTTTCGTGCATTAGTTACAAAAATTGTATAAAAAGCCTCTCAGGTTTAAATAAACGACTATTTCAGTATCAAGTTAACATTTTCATACAGTAAATAAAATACTCAAGTCCCCATTGTGTATCAGCAGCTTTAAACTACATTCAATTCATTTAATTTTGTGAATCAACTGTTAAAGTTGTTAAAATTGCTCCCGTTATTCCATAATTTCCCTTCTGTCAACTTTCGACATGTGAAAGTTTTAAAACTGTTTTGAAGATAGATTCAAGTCATGATTTTGCCGATTTAGGAGTATTTTAGATAAAAAGTTGATTAGGTTCGCTTGGAAGGTTCACAACAGCCTACTAGGGAAGTCTCCTGCTTTAAGATGGCGGCTGTTTACTAACGCAACTAGTTTTCAATACTTCAATGTTGCTAACGCCGTCGAGTCTGCCCCTAGCATCTAGTTCTATATACATATGATATCTATTATCTACAGTAAAACAATGTTGATGTAGTTTGTAGCGGCTGTCAGTAGCAGTCCGGTATTCTTGTGTTTTTTATCCAGCGGCATGAGTTGAGCTAAAGCCGTGAGTTGAGCATTGGCATTACCCGGGTCTATGACAAGCATGATGTTTACTCTCGGGACGCAATGCGGTCCGTTTCTCATTGCATCCCGAAGACCGCGCTGTGTATTAATTCCGCTTTACTTGACATATTTCAATAATCGGAATTTGGATGTTTGTGAATCGCTCTCGAATCTTCCACGACCGAATCGCTCAAGGATGTAATGAAGGCTGGGCATGTTGTACCGTGGTTCTAAGTGTTGGATGGTGCGTCTTTACTCACGAGAGATAATGGCTCGTCATTCAGAATGAATTCTTCAGCAATGACTCTTGTTATTCCCTGGGCTTTGGGACTGTCAAGTGCCAGTTTGTTACGCATAGCAAAAGTTTTTGCCAGTGTTAGTTGCGTAGGACCTTTCTTTTTGTCTTCGGTTTTCTTAACATACTTCTTATATTGTTTGTGGTGGTATTTCGCTAAATGCTTGATTAGGTCGGTTGTATTAAAACTTCTTACAGCTTTACCACCATGCTTGACTTTATTGTGGCATATGTTGCACTCTGCCACTTTGTCTTTGTCGTCCTTTAAGGTGAAATGATCCCACACAGCTGACATTTTTACCGATAAAGTCTCTCGGTAAATTGGGAGACGGTAATGTAAATGTAGTGTGTTGAAGGTGTGCCGTAAAATGCGGACCGGATTTTAGGGAAACCAAAGCAAAAGCTGGAATGGAGAATGTAAATCGGTGCGTTGGAAACCCGGACCGGATTAAAAAAACAACTGGATCGGAAGTCTGGATCGGAATTTTTCCGTGTTGGCCGATCCGATAGCGATGCGCATTTTTTTGCCCATATCGGCGTCCGATCCAATCCAAATATCGGATCGGAACATCTCTAGTCTGAACGGGCATGCCAAAAAGTCAGATATGACAAAAAATCGGATTTGCGCATTAAGACCTGCGGTATGAACCTACCCTTAGTTACTTTGATGATAAAGTAATCAGTAAAGTAACTAGATTACTTTTTTGAGGCGTAATCAGCAATTTAATTACTCTTTCAAGTAATCTGTGACAACCCTGCCTGTGAAGTCAATCATGTTTGATACGGATAGAGAAAAGAATCATTAAATGGCATTGGCAAAATATGTTAATTAGCAGTGCAACAGTTTGCGGTTCAAAGCGGAACCATACGGTTCGCCCTGTACGGTTCAATACACCTTTATGAACCGCGCCTTTTCAGTTTTGCAATTAATTTATTCCGAACGCTTGTGGAATGAATTGGTCGAGCTCTGTGTAAGACGGGAAGCACCACTGTGGAGAAATTCCCGCCCCGCAAGTAAATGTCCGGTTGCTGTCAAGCACCTGTGTAATAGAAGCAGACTAACGCCCTCCCTCGCTTACGAGCAAAGTGAAACAAGAAAGAAAACAAAAAGCTATAGCGAGCGAAGGAGTGGAGAGACCGAATTTTGAGGAAGGACCGGCTTCTTTCAAATCTGCGGTGTGGCAACATTTCTGGTTCCCCGTGGACTACAATGCGGAGTGAGACAAAATATTGAAAAAATATATATATATACAATTTGCAAGCATTGCTCAGCGCTTGTTCCCGATGCTAATGGCAAATCTTATAACATGACTCCGGCACCTCAGCCGGCATCACCCACAGATATCACTTTCTCAGAGCAGGACAACCCCGAAGATGACACCTGTGAAAACACAGGGCAGGCTTCCTTAATTTATTTGCAACGCTTGACCCGCGTTACATTGTTCCCTCGCGGACATATTTCTACATCAATGTAATCCCCGACATTTATGAAATTGCACGCAAAGCCATCGAAGATGATTTCGCTAAAGCATATAGTTTCGCCCTGACCACTGATAATTGGACGTCCTATGCTACAGAGTGCTACTACCTAAATGTGACGGTCCACTATAATTCATACCTGTCAAGTTGTACGGTCTCGGCGCTATTTGTACAAGTAAGCACTGATTTTTAAATGTGTACGCCGTACATTACGTTTAAAATCTGTACGTTTTTCGTGCATTACGTTTCTTTTCCTCCGTTCGGATTTCGTCACCGTTTCGGCATGAGACAATGTGCGCTAAAGTGGGGAGAACAAGTATTTGATACACTGCCGATTTTGCTGGTTTTCCCACTTGCAAGCCATGTAGAGGTCTGTAATTTGTATCATAAGTTCTCTTCAACTGTGAGGGACGGAATCTTATACAAAAATCCAGAAAATCACATTGTATAATTTTTAAATAATAAAATTGTATTTAACTGCATGAAACAAGTATTTGATACATTACCAACTAGTAAATATTTCGGCTCTTAGTTCTTTTTTAAGAACCCCTCCTGTTCTCCACTCATTACCGGAAGTAGCTGCACCTGTTTGAACTTGTTACCTGTATAAAAGACACCTGTTCACATGCTCAAACAAACAAACTCCAACCTCTCCACAATGGCCAAGACCAAAGGACATCAGGGATAAAATAATAGACCTGCACAAGGCTGGGATGGGCTACAGGAAAATAAGCAAGTAGCTTGTTGAGAAGGTAACAACTGCTGGAGCGATTATTAGAAAATGGAAGAAGTTCAAGTTGACGGTCAATCTGCCTCGTTCTGGGGCTCCATGCAAGATCTCACCTCGGCATCACTGATCATGAGGGTGTGAGGGATCAGCCCAGAACTACACGGCAGGACCTGGTCAATGACCTGAAGAGAGCTGGAACCACAGTCTCGAAGAAAACCATCGGAAACACATTACGCCGTCATGGATTAAAATCCTACAGCACACGCAAGGTCCCGCTGCTGAAGCCAGTGCATGTTCAGACACGTCTGAAGTTTGCCACTGACCACCTGGATGATCCAGAGGAGCAATGGGAGAAGGTCATGTGGTCGGATGAGACCAAAATGGAACTTTTTGGTCTAAACTCGGCTCGTCGTGTTTGGAGGAAAAAGAAGGATGAGTACAACCCCAAGAACACCATCCCAACCGTGAAACATGGAGGAGGAAACATCATTTTTTGGGGCTGCTTCTCTGCCAAGGGTACAGGACGACTGCACCGCATTGAGGGGAGGATGGATGGGGCTATGTATCGCCAGATCTTGGCTGACAACCTCCTTGCTTCAGTGAGAGCCCTGAAGATGGGTCGTGGCTGGGTCTTCCAGCATGACAACGACCCAAAGCACACAGCCAAGGCAACTAAAGAGTGGCTCTGTAAGAAGCATCTTAAGGTCCTGGAGTGGCCTAGCCAGTCACCAGATCTGAACCCGATAGAAAATCTATGGAGGGAGCTGAAAGTCCGTGTTGCCCGGCAGCAGCCCCGAAACCTGAAGGCTCTGGAGAAGATCTGCATGGAGGAGTGGGCCAAAATCCCTGCTGCAGTGTGTGCAAACCTTGTCAAGGACAACAGGAAACGTTTGGTATCTGTAATAGCAAACAAAGGTTTCTGTACCAAATATTAAGTTTGATTTTTGTGATGTATCAAATACTTATTTCATGCAATTAAATGCAAATGTATTATTTAAAAATCATACAACGTGATTTTCTGTTTTTTTGTATTACATTCCGTCCCTCACAGTTGAAGAGAACAAATTACAGACCTCTACATGCTTTGCAAGTGGGAAAACCAGCAAAATCGGCAGTGTATCAAATACTTGTTCTTCCCTCTGTTCGTTGGTTGAATGACAAGAGAAAAGTCAGAGACACGGAGAGGGAAGAGTGTTTGTTGTGACGCTGTAGCATACGTGATGCTAGGCTAGGTGGCTCCAATATTTCCTGACTGTAGTCGACAGCCTACAATCTATGCCTAGATATCTCATGCATATAGAACTACATAAGAAATGGCAGACTCGGTAGCGTTAGTGAACAGCCGCCATTTTAGAGCAGTAAACTTCTCAGAAAGGCTCTGTTGTAGTGAACCTCCCTAGCGAACCTAAGTAACTTTTTATCTAAAATACTCTTAAATCGGCAAAATCTTGACTTGAGTCTGTCTTTAAAGGATGAAACAGTTTTAAAATTTTCACATGTCGAAAGTAGACAGAAGGGAACTAATGCAAAAACGGGATCAATTTGATCAACTTTAACGGTTGATTCACAACATTAAATGACCTCCAAACATAGCAAAGGTTGCTATATATATATCTTTTTTGCCTGTTTGTTTTTTTTGTAAAAATGAAGAAAAAAAAACATGAAAGGTAACACCAGTTACTTTGCGAAGTAACTTTTTTACTACTGTGTGTGTATTTCAGTAGTCAGTCACTACACTAGCCAAAGAGCTAAGAGGCTTTTTAACAGTCGAAAACATTTACATCTTATGTGTTTATTTCATTTTCTCAAAAGCAAACTAAAGGCAGTTAAAAAAAAAGAAAAAAAAAAAGAAAAAAATGCAAAACGCAAACCGAAACAGAACCGAAATCATGATCCCAAAACCGGGGTTCAAACCGAACCGTGGGCTAACTGAACCGTTGCACCCCTAATGTTAATATTTTTGTTTAAACAAACAATGCTAACTGCCATGACACACATTTCTTAGCACAATGTTTTGGTCTAGTCTCTAATGGTGTATGGTTAGGGTAGTCAAACTGTGGCTCCGGAGCCACATGTGGCTTACCACTGACACCTTGGTGGCAGCCGTGTTGGGTAGGTTTCCATTTGTGTGAGGAGCTTTCTGGCAATTACAAAGGCTTAATTAGCATTTATATAGGTTATTATGATAATTTGACTAGCGTTATCGGGACCAAAGTCACAATCCATTCAGCAACGTTCTTGCTGGCAAATCTGACATTAATATATCGGAAAGAAAATTAGTGGAAGAATGGGCAGAACAATTGACAGATTTTGTGAAATAAAGGAAGAGGTTAAGTTTCCACGTAGAGCTTGTGCGAGTGGCAAAATCAGATTGTTTGCAGCTGCCCAAAGACTTGCTTGCAGCCTTTCAGCTTGACCAATCAACTGATCGGCGATAAATGCCAGTCCATTTCCCGTGTTTGCGTCTTCGTGGAAAAAAAAAACAAGCGCTGACACTTTTCATTTGTCTCCTGATGGGAGGGGGTTGTCTGGTCCTCTCATGTGGCAGATAAGAGGGAAAGCAAATGAACTGGCAGAGAGCAAAGTGTAATGTCACTGGGACGACTGGCATATGAAGAAAGGTCCCAGAATGAGTGTCATCTAAACAAACCGCAGCATAAATTACCTCAGCCAGGCGCTCAGTCAGAACTACGGCTATTTGATCTCTCAAAGACCTGAGTGGAAACAAATCAGCTGAGGTTGGAGGTATAGAAATTATACTGACACTTCCTCATAGGTCATCTCAGCTTCACATACCAGAGTCAGAACTATCAGAACGAATTGTAAGATCATGAAAACTTTTGGGTGACTCACTATAATGAGTCATGGTAAACTTGCCTTTGACTGTGTTGAAATTTTAAAGACAGATGTAGTAGAAGAAATTTTCAGAAAGTTGAATTCGTCGTTCATCGATTTTTCATTCTCTGATTTTTTATTTATTTATTATTATATCGTTTTGAAGTTTAGTAAAGATGCCGAAAAGAAAACTAAAACAAACTAACGGAGATATTACAGTTGAAAAAGTAAATAGTAAAATCATACGGGGAGTTTAAGGTGGGGCGGGGGGGAGGCAACTCCTTCCCCGTAGCTGAAAAGTGTCATTGCATGTAATTGACTTTCCTATATATGATTTTAAAATTAAGAGTTTTCCGGTAAGATATTGTCTATAAAAGTTGTAAAGCAATAAAACAACAAAAAGAAAGAAATGAACAAAAAAAAAAGATATTTTTATAATGGGTCAAAATTATTTTTTGAACAGATCAGGTGACTAGCACCTTAGACGGTCATTTGCTTTGCTTAGCCAAAATACCCGAGGACCGAAGAGGCAAGATGGATATACGTAATATATACGTTAATATATACGTATAATATACGTTTTCAAACCTAACCTTTTAAAAGGGACAACAACTACTGAGCAAGAACCAAGGATTGAAAATGTGGACCATGAAACACCAGGGAGCACCGCCAAAATGGTGAGCGGACTTTCAATTTGCCCCACTAAAGACGCTAACTGTACAACAGAGCCACCAGCGTTGTCTTGCCAGTGTAGTTAACCACGTCAAAAATTGTATCCCCTGGCTGCAGGAGTGCACAAACACACATTAGTTACAGTGGGGCAAATAAGTATTTAGTCAACCACCAATTGTGCAAGTTATCCTACTTGAAAAAATTAGAGAGGCCTGTAATTGTCAATATGGGTAAACCTCAACCATGAGAGACAGAATGTGGAGAAAAAAAAAACAGAAAATGACCTTGTTTGATTTTTAAAGAATTTATTTCCAAATTAGAGTGGAAAATAAGTATTTTGTCACCTACAGACAAGCAAGATTTCTGGCTCTCAAAGAGGTCTAACTTCTTCTAACGAGGTCTAACGAGGCGCCACTCGTTACCAGTATTAATGGCACCTGTTTTAACTCATTATCGGTATAAAAGACACCTGTCCACAACTCAATCAGTCACACTCCAAACTCCACTATGGCCAAGACCAAAGAGCTGTCGAAGGACAACAGAGAAAAAATTGTAGACCTGCACCAGGCTGGGAAGACTGAATCTGCAATAGGTAAAACGCTTGGTGTAAAGAAATCAACTGTGGGAGCAATTATTAGAAAATGGAAGACATACAAGACCACTGATAATCTCCCTCGATCTGGGGCTCCATGCAAGATCTCACCCCGTGGTGTCAAAATGATAACAAGAACGGTGAGCAAAAATCCCAGAACTACATGGGGGGACCTAGTGAATGACCTACAGAGAGCTGGGACCACAGTAACAAAGGCTACTATCAGTAACACAATGCGCCGCCAGGGACTCAAATCCTGCACTGCCAGAAGTGTCCCCTGCTGAAGAAAGTACACGTCCAGGCCCATCTGCGGTTCGCTAGAGAGGATTTGGATGATCCAGAAGAGGACTGGGAGAATGTGTTATGGTCAGATGAAACCAAAATAGAACTTTTTGGTAGAAACACAGGTTCTCGTGTTTGGAGGAGAAAGAATACTGAATTGCATCCGAAGAACACCATACCCACTGTGAAGCATAGGGGTGGAAACATTATGCTTTGGGGCTGTTTTTCTGCAAAGGGACCAGCACGACTGATCTGTGTAAAGGAAAGAATGAATGGGCCATATATCGAGAGATTTTGAGTAAAAATCTCCTACCATCAGCAAGGTCATTGAATATGAGACGTTGGCTGGGTGTTTCAGCATGACATTGATCCCAAACACACAGCCAGGGCAACAAAGGAGTGGCTTCATGAGAAGCATTTCAAGGTCCTGGAGTGGCCTAGCCAGTCTCCAGATCTCAACCCAATAGAAAATCTGTTGAAGGAGTTGAAAATCCGTGTTGCCCAATGACAGCCCCAAAACATCACTGCTCGAGAGGAGATCTGCATGGAGGAATGGGCCAAAATACCAGCAACGGTGTTTGAAAAGCTTGTGAAGAGTTACAGAAAACGTTTGGCAAATACCAAGTACTTATTTTCCACCATGATTTCCAAACAAATTCTTTAAAAATCAAACAATGTGATTTTCTTTTCTTTTTTTTTTTTTTTTTTTTTTAGAGGTGCGTAGTGAGCAAAATATCCCACACAGAAATATTCAACAAACCTTTCCAGCGTTATTTCATTGTGTAAATGCATTTATAATGATCAGAAAAATAGGTAGACTATTTAAACATTAAGAAGAAATTAAAATAAATGTCTATTGTATTTTGCCGAGGAAATGACGCATGAACCATCCACCTGATAGAACAGACACAAAAATATAAAAGATATATATGTTTATTGAATATGCATCTTACAGTCTTGTTTAACTGGGAGAATTTGTTACAAAAGATGGGCTTTAATTTGTTATCATTATGCACATGGCATCGTTACAAAAAACTCAACCACACATCGCATCCCCGCATTTTCTCCCCCACCTGAGTCCTTACAAATAAAACGGGCTCGGGCCTACGAATAAAATGTACATTTTCGGGGGGGGGGGGTCCGGGCGCGGGCCTACAAATAAAACGTCAAATTTCAGGTTTTTTTTCGGGCTCGGGCATACAAATAAAAAATGAAATTTCATTTTTTTCGGGCCCGGGGTCTGCAAGGTAAGTTAATTGCTCGGGCCGGGTCGGGCTTTAATACGCGCAGGCCCGGCCGGGTTGGGTCGGGCTGGATTTTTTAGTCCCGAACTAGGCTCTAATATAAGTACGTTCAAAAATCTTCCCTGCGCAATTCCGGTGATGCAACGGATTTGTTTTCCCCATTTGTATTATTATTCTCATGTTTACCTGTCGAGTGAGCTACTTTACATTCAAAGCAATGCAGGGGGAACGAGGAACCCAAATCCGCTTCCTCACCGGAGTAACGTCACAGACATGCGCAGTTGCAATCGAGAGAGCAGAGAGATAGGACATAACATAACAATGGCTGAAGCAGAGAAAGACGGAGTGCTACTGTGTGTAAAAAAAAAAAAAAAGAAAAACCCTGGTCTCATTCAAAGCACAAATTAAATGCTGTGATTTTTTTATTATTATTTTTTATAATATATATATATCTGAAAGTATACTATTTTCATTTGACTTCAACCAGAGCCAATAAAAAGTTGTTTAATGTCTGACCGCTTGTGTTGCATCATGATTCACGAAAAATATGCTTTGCTTTAGAATTTTAATGCATCCCAGAATCGGACCGAATCGAATCGTGACCTTCTGAATCGAATCGAATTGAATCGTGGCCCTCCGAATCGTAATCGAATCGAATCGTGAGGGCAGTGCCGATGCACACCTCTACTAGCTTCTCTAGGTAATTATTTAATTTGTTGTAAACTACTCTTTCCAATACCTTGGAAAGGGTAGGCAGAATAGATATTGGTCGGTAATTGCTCAGATCATTTTTATCTCCAGATTTAAAAATTGGTGTGATTCGTGCAATTTTTGCTGTTTGAGTCACCATTCCAGTAGAGATGGATTGATACAGTGGGTAAGAGGTGCAGTAATAATGTTGGAAATGCTTTTCAGAATTTTTTTTTAGAAATTCCATCTGCATCAACATGTTGTGCCCACCCCTGCCAAAAAAATTCAAGCTCTGCCTATGGTTAAAATGTTCAAAATGCACTGTGCCCTATGTGCACTGTTGCTCAGTCCACATATACTCTCACAAGAAACACACAGAGGACACGTTCTCAGTGTCCTCATTGTTTTCAGTGGCAGTGATGATAAGGCAGAACACAAACGGCACACAGAATTCCATTTAAACATTCTTTACTGATGACAGTGAGGATAAATCCAGGTACCTTTTGCTGAGTCTTTCTGCTTTTGTGATCGATGAGGTCATAATAAACCAAACATTACTCATGTCACTATTGCTACTTTGAGCAGTTTTCTCACCTTTTGTGCCCTTTAAATGCACACCATTAATCATATTGTAAGCGTGCTTTTATGTATTGCAGTGGTAGACTGTCAGATATACTTCTTTTGGTTAAATCTTAAAAACAGAAGGGCAGAGAGAGGGACACGTAATATGAATGGTGTGTTCAGGTTTTTTTCCAAAACTCAGCAGATGTTGAATTTCAACGTTGGAAATTGTTAATTTTCTTAAGTGTGATTTTAACTAGCAGCATAGCGGAAAATGGTGAGCATGTCAGGGGCTCGAATTTAAGATTTGCATAATTGTAATATTCCAAGCTTGAATAAGTTATACATTCAGTCCAAGGGCGTAGGTTTGCCTAGGGACGATAGGGACATAACACCACCAACTTTTAGGAATGCTCAGATTGTCCCCACCAACCTTTAAGCAACCTTATCTGCATTATATCATGAGTTCAGTTATATAGGTAATTTAGATTGTCTTCCCATAAGTTGTAAGGATAGAATTGACCCTACATTATGTTCAGACTTACATTTACCCCCTTTCACTTGCTGAATGTGCTGGTCCATTTTTTCCCCCCCCTTCAAACGCACGTTTGATTGGGTGATGACTAGAACCCCCACATTCACACAATCCCAACAGAAATACATGTTGACATGCCGCCTCCTCCTTCCCCTTTGAAGAGGAGGGATATTAGAAGGTTTTTTTCGGCCAGCAGCAGCCACTTTAAGTAATGTAAAATGACGTCAATGTTGTGAAGGTGTGGAACACACCACTAATTTTGCAACTGAAAGTCCGTCCTGCATCAGAGTTAGCATAACATTAAACCGTGTGAACTTGCTAACCTGTAAAACTCGAGTAGAAAGATGTTTGGTGACGTGTCTTCCCTTACTTTTTCTACTGTTAATGTTAATCCAACTGTGCATTTTGTGCATTTATTCCCTAATTAAAATGTTAAAATGTATGCATTTTCTATCTCTATCATTAAAAAAAAAAAAAAAAAATTTAACCCCCCCCCAAAAAAACCCAAAACAACCACTGTATATTTCCTTTATATGAAGCAAACATTTTGAAAAATGACTTTCTCCCATGAAAATAATTCTATTGTAACCTTTTTTCATTTTTACGTAGGAACCAGCTATATTCGAGCTATATTTGAAAAATGTACCCAATCTGTTTGGTCTTATTAATTTACCGTCCCCTGCAAAAAGTGTACATGCAGGTTATGCTGTTTTAGCGTCCCTACCAATGTTGAGAGCAAACCTACGCCCTTGTATCAGTCATTAAACATAAAGGAGTGGTTATGACTATTTTACATTACGTTTGGTTGCTTTGCATCTGGCCATTTGAGTGCAACCATCGTGGTGATATGGCCCTTTGGTGGAAATTATCTTGACACACCTGCAACTGACAGCAAACTGCACATCATTTATGCACAAATCCCGCAGCGAAAATCTGCAATTCAGTAAGTGCAATTGTACAGATCCATTCTCCTGATACTTTCTTTCAGCACAATTTATTGCAAAATGTAATTTCATTGTGACTTTAAAGACTTTCCAGGTAAACATGAACGATCTATTCAGAACATGATGGTAGTGTGTTGATGGCGTGGGTCGACCCCCCTGCCCCCAAATTGTGCTTAATGATCGCTTGGAACATACAGGAGGTAGCCCAAGGGAGACAGTCTCAGTGGCTTGTGTACAATCAAGTACGTGGGTAATGTAATTCACCTAGTGAGCCATTCAGTGAAACCTCAATAGTAATCAAGACAACAGCTTTAACTATGTCATTACATAAAATCTCTTGGAAAAGCACGAAGCTGCAAGAATAGCAGATGGATGTTATGTCTGGGTGAGTGTCAGTGGCTATTGCAAACTATTGATCTACCTGTTCGGAACAAAGAATAAGCCTTTATAATCCAAAAATTTAAAAAAATTCAAAAATCAAAACACCAACAAATTTTTTCCAAATCACAAGTTGTATTGTTTTTGCTAAAAACGTACGGTTCGGCCAGAATTTGCCCAAAACATGCCCATTCATTTTTAAGGACCAAAATTTCCCATTCATTTAAAATGGCCCTATTTGCCGTTCATTTCAATCGCACAAAAACTTCCATTCAATCATACTGATTTCCAAGTAGTCCAATATAAAGATGCAGAGACCCCAAATTGCCCCCAAATCAACAGGAAGTCACCCAAATGAACAAGAAGTGAGATGCTAAAAACGTACGGTTCGGCCAGAATTTGCCCAAAACATAGCCATTCATTTCTAAGGACCAAAATTTCCCATGGCTGAAAACACTCAGGTGACTTGAAGTTCCGCTCAGAGATCCCCAATTTGGCCAAATTTCAAAATTGTCCGATATGCATGTGTGATACATCATTGGGAAGCTTAAAATCTCAATATTCTTGGGGAAGAAAAATTTTGAACAGGAGGGCATTTAAAAAAAAAAAAAAAAAACATTCACAGCAAAACCCTATCTGGAGATGAGAGCATGTGAGAGCAGAATTACAGACGCCATGACTTTAACATGATATTATCGCTTACTTCCCTTGTTTCGGTCCAAAAACTCCATGTAGCATGTATCACTGAGTGTTAAGACACAGCTGTGAATGGCCACAGCTGGATTTTGGGGGTTTTTTTGTGGGTGAAACATGATAATATAACAAGGTTCGCGATGCAGAAATCGCAGACATCAAGGAGTGGTCAAGATTTTCTTTTTCACATATTCACCCCTTTAAACGTTTTTTTTTTTGTTTTTTTATAATTATTTTATTTATTTATTTTTTTCTTTGTTTGGATCGATTATTTATCATCCAACATTTCAGAGAAAATGCGACAGTGACAAAAATAATACAATTAAGCGATAGTTTTAAGGTAGCTATCTGTGACTTTTTTTACAGACACCATTTTTTTCATTGTAACGTAATTTGTTTAAATGTTTAAAATATGCAAGTGAATAATTTTTTTAAAGTCGTTTTTTGTTGTTGTTTTGTTTAAAACGAAATATTAGACATCAATTAATGATTCAAAGCTAAAAATGACATTTTGAATGATAAAAATAATTACCTTCGTTTTATAACTGGGTCAAACAAAAGCGGTTGCACGACGTCTGTAAATGGAGGTTTCCAGGGTAAAACGGACAAATTAAAAATAGTTTGGGGGTTTAATGCGCCATGAATCTGCTATGGCAGCATACACACATATTGTTATATCAAACACAACAGTTGTTTTGGCTTAAAATACAGCAGTTTCATTTAAAGAGGAATGCAAGAGCAGAAACTGCTTTTCCATTCTTGTCTGTGTTTTTCGCCCCATTTATTTTCAATGGCCCTATTTGCCGTTCATTTCAATCGCACAAAAACTTCCATTCAATCATATTGATTTCCAAGTGAGCCGATATCAACAGGAAGAGACCCCGAGATGCCCCCAAATCAACAGGAAATGGCTGGGTGCCAGTAGGTCAACCGTGTACCATCGGCCTGCTCCGAGTGGGGCGGCTCCCTAACGGCATTTCCAATCATCTGCAGGACGATCACATGTCTGACGGGATTCACGCATGACTAGGTGCAATTAGAGAAACTCGGTGTCAGGATTAGCGATCAGGCAACATAGAACAGGATGCCAACATATCCACACTTACAAGGGATTCACACAAATACTGGGTTCTACACCTCACATGGTTGATTTGTGTACACTTCACCCCTCCCAATCACTTATATTTCTGATCCCCCCCTCACGCACCAACATATTCATAGTTGGTGTAGGCGTTCAATGTATTTCTTGTTGTGCTTCTTCTGTCTCTCTCTACTTCTGTTTTTTCCTGTCTCGCACATAACCCCTTCCTGTTCGTTGCTTTCTCCTAATAAACGAAACACATTGAATAATGCATTTCCAATCATCTGCAGGACGATCACATGTCTGACGGGATTCATGTATGACTAGGTGCAATTAAACACTCAATTAGAGAAACTCGGTGTCAGGATTAGCGATCTGTCAACATAGAACAGGATGCCAACATATCCACACTTACAAGGGATTCACACAAGTATTGGGTTCTACACCTCACATGGCTGATTTGTGTACACTTCACCCCTACCAATCACTTATCTTTCTGACTTCCCTCCCCCTCACGCACCAACATATTCATAGTTAGTGTAGGCGTTCAATGTATTTCTTGTTGTTATGCTTCGTCTGTCTCTCTCTACTTCTCTTTTTTTCCATCCCCCCATAACCCGTTCCTGTTCGTTGCTTTCTCCTAATAAATGAAACACATTGAATAATCACAGTGGGGGTATGTCATACTCCCATGTGATACACTGAAACTGTTCAGACCACTAGGACACTCAGATTTCCATTCTCTGTGTCAAGCAGCGGAACAGGACAGGTTTAAAAAACTGAAATGCCCAGAAATCAACAGGAAGTGACTCAATATGATGAACAACAAGTTAACATGAAATGCCCCAAAATATACCTGACATTTAAATAAATCCAAGGTGCCTCAGAATCAACAGGAAGTGACCCGATATACCAACCATCACAGCAAAGCTACCATTGCAATTACTCAAGAAATTGCATTTTCTAGTAATGTTTAATGTTGTTTCAGGAATTGGCCACAAGCTAATTGCATGCTGACCAGTTCAGGTCAGCCTCAATGAATAATCTGATTAACAGGTTGGTATCTATGGCTGGTCTTGCTTATTGTATAACAGATTTGTCCATCAGAGAAAGAAAAAAAGCGTTATCTTTCTTGACCTTTCTGGTTTTTCTTAGATGCACAAAATACAAGAATCTGTTGCTAGTGTAGTGTCAGTTCAGTTCTCAAGAGCTTTCACACAAATGCAGTTAGTAACATTTTCTTAAATGTCACCTCAGACTGCAAAACCACCGTGTAGGCCAGGGCTGGACTGGGACAATTATGTGTTAGTGTTGACTTTCATCCTTTTTATGTACGGCAAGCCAATTCACAAAGAAAAATGCTCTGAAAAGATTTTTCCTCTCCAGGCACTTAAGCATATCATACATCTATCTATACAAGTATTGCAATCATATGTGCCAAATGCAGATATTCAGAATGTTTCAGATGACTGCCTTTTTTCTGTTGCAGAAGGAACCACGCTTTTCCCATTTCCACACACATTTCTTGCATCTCTTTGTGCTTATGTATGGTCTCCAAACATCAGGCCCATTCGAAGCAGTTGCTTTCATATGATGATGTGCTTTTATGAACTAACAGATGCTCACTCAACCTCCATCTCACTAAAGAAATTGACAGGAATATTCAAAATACCCTAACAACATGTTGATGCAAAGGCACGTTTGACACAAAGCTTAGCATCAGTTAGCAAAATCATGCGTACTGATATCACCACACTTGTAAGGTCAATTTTCATATGGCTAGGTAATGTCTCAATAAAATGCAACTTAAAGTGCCTGTGACTCAAAAAAAGCATGTCTATATCATATTACACGCAATATTTTATGCTCCTGAATGAAATGGACCGCTTGGATTTGTGTGGAAGCGATCGATATAATTATTCAATTTTTTAAATCCCGCCCCATGAAAATACGTGACTTCCGGCTTAAGTCTCGGGTTGAGGAAGAAGGCGAATGTGACGTCAGCCGAGTAACCATCTCACAATGCAGCCATTACTATAGCATGCAGAAAGACTGCGGATTCAGCTGATTATGCGGATTGTTTATTTTTTTGCGTAACGCCAGCCCAATGTGCTGCAGGCTTTTGTTGCTATACCAGGGTAAGTGGTGTGAGGCTTTTTGGATTTCCAAAAGATCCTTGTTTACCGCGATGGGCAAAACAAGTCCGACAACTGAGGAACCATTGGACGGCGTTTATTCCCGGCGACGAGCACTGCCAGCCCACCGTTGTTTACGCTCTGTCCTCCATCTCGGAAGCCGGGGCAGGGAAATGAAAAAAGACGGTGGTATGAAATATAGTTCGGGAGGTGTAAAAAGTGGACAGTTTTGACCATTATGGAGTAATTTTGCCGTGTCGTACTGAATAAATGCATTTTTAATATTTCATATTCCATTTAGCACAAGACTGTTATTTGTCATGACCATACCATTTATTTAGCAAATGGGGATAAATACTTAGATAAAAAGAATATCCTGTAAAAATATTGGCATAGAGAGATTGAAAGAATGACATTTTGCTGCTCTCTTTGTTGCATTTTCCTAGCTATGAATAATCCTCAATGGGCTTAAATCTGAATGAGATGAAACCATTCTCCTGCCGACATCATCCTCCTGTTGGGGAAGCTAGAGCCCTATAATAGTAGGCTTGGCTAAACCGCAGATTAAAAAACTAATTTCTCATCATCTGCGCTTTGCTACCATATTTTTCGGACTATAAGTCGTAGTTTTTTTCATAGTTTGGCTGGGGGTGCGACTTATACTCATGAGCAACTTGTGTGAAATTATTAACACATTATGATATCATTTCACATGTTATTTTGGTGTTTTGGAGTGACACTGATGGTTTGGTAAACTTGTTAGAATGTTCTTTATGCTATAGTTATCGGAATAACTTAATAGCTATGGCTACATTCGCGTTTGGCAATGTGTGTTCAATTGTATTATTGACTTTTTTTATATTGAAATGCATGCTTTTAGTTTGTGGCGCTTTCACGCCCACGTGAGGGCGCACTCGCACTTGTTTACGTGAAGAAGACCGCTCACACGCCAGAAGAAGACTGACAGCTACGCAGCTTGAGTGAGTGGACGAGTTAGCAAGAAAAAAACACGGCTGTGAACCTATATTCATTGTTTACGCTTGTAAAATATCTCTACAGAGGCAACACCTGTGTGTATCATCTTTTCTGTTGTTGTGTGTTTACCACCCGCAATCGGACACTTAAAGCCAGTTGTGTGGTTGTTTGAACGATGTGCTAATGCTAGCGAACGCATGCTAACCGTTTGTGTCATTGCTGTAACAGCACCTAATTATCATTTATTTACGTTGATGCGAACCTGTTTGGTATGGAGGACGATATTGATTCTGTAAATTATATGGACGTCAAGCATCGTCATTTGGGAGTTTAGCTCGCTGTATAACCAGAAGCGAGCCGTAGCGTCCTGGTGAGGACAGTATTGTCGCATTTCGTTGTTCATGCACTGTACACTTATTCAGCATGTTGTTCGCTATTGTATTTTTATATTAAATTGCCTTTCAAGATGACAGATCTGTTCTATGTGTCTGTGTGTAAATGTCCCCCAAAATGCGACATACTCCGGTGCGACTTACTAGTATATGTTTTTTTTTCTCTTCGTTGGGCATTTTATGGCTGGTGCGACTTATAATCAGGTGCGACTTGTAGTCCAAAAAATACGGTTTGCTGTATATCAGGGGTGTCCAAACTTTTTGCAGATTGGGTGTGGTAAAAATGTGGGGGGCCGACCTTGGCTGAGGTTCTTTACATACAACAACAATGTATTTAAACAAATTTTTGCAAGCCTTTCTGTTTCACGTTTGCTTTTTTATCATAATTTCAACATTCTTAAGCATGTGTTTTGGTTCATTTGAAACATGCATATCACATGCAGTTGAATATTCAGTAAACTTTTTTTTCTTAAACTAGCTTCAAGTTGCTTCAATTTCTCATAGCGTTCCTTCCCTGGAATCTTGTCATACATGTCAGCATGTCTCCTTTGGTAATGTCGCTTGAGATTGAATTCTTTAAAAACAGCCACCGTCTCCTGGCAAATGACGGACACAATTGCTGCGCATTTCAGTAAAGAAATAGTCCAATTTCCACCTACCCTTGAATCGCCGGCCCTCAGTCAACTTTTTGTTGATTGTCGCCATTTTAGAAAATTGGGGGTAACGCGTCACACGCAGTGATGTCACTCAGAGTGCTGCTGCCCTCTAGTAGGTATATGAGGAACAGCATTTAGTGTAAGTTACTTCATATGCTGCTCAATTTATTAAGTCTATGTGCGGGCCAGACGTTACGGGCTTTATGACAGAGGCTGCGGGCCAGATGAAATTTGACCACAGGCCGCATTTGGCCCCCGGGCCGAACTTTGGACATGTCTGCTGTAAATCGTCGAATCATCTCAAAATATGATTCTAATTCACATAATAATGCTATTTAAGACTTTTTTTTAATCCTTTCGTACGCACTTTAAGAATTAAAGTAAACCCTAGGTGAGTGACATTTAACTGATCCAATGCCCTCCTCCACCTCCTTCTCCTTGTGGCGTTTCGGGCAGACAGTAGTAGTGTCTGCAGGGTACTGTGTCTGCAGGGGGCATCATTGCAACGCTACGTGAGCCCATTAAAATAGTAGAAATCACTGGCGTGCACCTAGCGTACACGCACCCCTTGCAATTTGCCACCCCGGGCGACCATGCCAGGAACCACCATTGGTCATTGTAGTGGAGAAAATCTGAACACACACACACACAAAAAAAATGGCAAAGAGGGCAAGCACTTTTTCGCAGCAGTGGAAAGTTCAGTAATCCTCCAAAAGTTTTACAATAAGGGCAAGACATCTCAACAAACAAGCCAAATCCTGTGTCCTGTTGCTACAATAACAGGATGAGGTGTAGCTTAGTCCAAGGGTAGATTTAGAAGGCATGGCCAGTTTAATCCAAAGCAATGTCTGTTTTATATAAGCAGCAGTGGAGGAAAAAAGAAGCTAAACTCACCTAATTATGTCACGGGGTATGACAGCGTATGCGCAAACATACACGAATATGCATGCACGCACACACACTGTAGCATTTCTGAGCTGCAGGGTCTTGCTGCACTATTCATTTTCCAGAGCATGGGAGACAACATAAACAAGCCCATAAGGTCACTGTTGGGTTTGTACAACCATGAAAAATAGAATATCCATGTAAACCAACCTTCACTTAGTGGAAGTGGTAACATGAGGGTGACATGATTTTTTTAAAAATCACGATAGACATCCGATACATTTAAACTGGGACGACTGGCTGCGAATGCTCAAGTTTCAGTGCCATTGCCGCCCCTAGACATCGATGGCATCCACCCATCAAATGGGTTAATTTTTAAAAATATATTTAACATTGCGATGTGGGTGTTCATGCAACTCAGAGGAGAGGTCCTGTCAAAAGAAAAGTTTGGTGTGTAACTAATTGGATGTAGTCTTTTGACTCTTCTTGACGAAATCACAAGGTTGAACTTGGCAGCGGTGCTTCCCAAACCTGCCAAACAAATTCAGCCATACAGAGGTCTGGAGAGACAGAATAGACAATAAATCCTCATTTAGGAGATGGTCACTGACGTGTGACAAGTTGGCTTGCAATAGAGGGAACATGATGAAGGAACAGGCAGCAATGGAGACAAGCATTCACCTCTGAAAGAAGTTTAGTTTTTGACCTTCAAGTTTATATGTGGGAATAAATTAAAAAGAAAATGTCCAAGATTAGCAAACATTTATAATATGTTATTATGTATCATCAGCTTAAACCCCAGCAGGGTTCTGAACTCAATAACTCATTTTGCGGTTCAGTCATTCTAACCAGTGATATTCATTTATGGAAAATAAATGGGGCACCAACTATTTATGTCAGCGGCATACGAAAAAACAACAGTGATTCATAATTCTTGCAAAGGCAGAAAAACATTTGAGATTAATATACAAATTAAGGCATTAGTCTAAAGTAAATTTAGCTATTTAGTTGATGCATTAACATAGAAAAGC
This sequence comes from Corythoichthys intestinalis, assembly GCF_030265065.1. Classification (NCBI taxonomy): domain Eukaryota; kingdom Metazoa; phylum Chordata; class Actinopteri; order Syngnathiformes; family Syngnathidae; genus Corythoichthys; species Corythoichthys intestinalis. Next base: position 42,642,339 of record NC_080404.1, on the reverse strand, counting down.
AGAATTCTGTTTGTCGAGGCACACTTGTTGATCGGCAAAGATGACTTTGCTGTGTTCTATATACTGTTCCCCCTAGTTTTTCGCTGTTAATAAGGACCAGAACCCGCCGCGATAAATGAAAAACCACAAAGTAGCGCCCCCCTCCCAAAAACAAACAACAACAACAAAAAAATCGGGGGTTTTTTTGTTTTTTTTGTGGGTTCAATGTATTTATTCAGATTTAGCATTGGAAAGGGATACATATACGTTTTTTCATTTTTTTTCCCAAAGTATAATTAATTTTTTTATGTACAGTGGGGCAAATAAGTATTTAGTCAACCACTAATTGTGCAAGTTCTCCCACTTGAAAATATTAGAGAGGCTTGTAATTGTCAACATGGGTAAACCTCAACCATGAGAGCCAGAATGTGAAAAAAAAAAAAAAAAAACAGAAAATCACATTGTTTGATTTTTAAATAATTTATTTGCAAATCATGGTGGAAAATACCTAAAGTTCATCTCAATACTTTGTTATGTTCCCTTTGTTGGCAATAACGGAGGCCAAACGTTTTCTGTAACTCTTCACAAGCTTTTCACACACTGGTGCTGGTATTTTGGCCCGTTTCTCCATGCAGATCTCCTCTAGAGCACTGTTGTTTTGGGGCTGTCATTGGGCAACACAGATTTTCAACTCCCTCCACAGATTTTCTAAGGGGTTGGGATCTGGAGACTGGCTAGGCCACTCCAGGACCATGAAATGCTTCTTACAAAGCCACTCCTTTGTTGCCCTGGCTGTGTGTTTGGGATCATTGTCATGCTGAAAGACCCAGCCACGTCTCATCTTCAATGCCCTTGCTGATAAAAGGAGATTTTCACTCAAAATCTCTCGATACATGGCCCCATTCATTCTTTCTTTTGCACAGATCAGTCGTCCTGGTCCCTTTGCAGAAAAACAGCCCCAAAGCATGTTTCCACCCCCACGCTTCACAGTGGGTATGGTGTTCTTCGGATGCAATTCAGTATTCTTTCTCCTCCAAACACGAGAACCTGTGTTTCTACCAAAAAGTTCTATTTATGTTTCATCTGACCATAACACATTCTCCCAGTCCTCTTCTGGATCATCCAAATGCTCTCGAGCGAACTGCAGACAGGCCTGGACGTGTACTGGCTTCAGCAGGGGGACACGTCTGGCAGTGCAGGATTTGAGTCCTTGGCGGAGCATTGTGTTACTGATAGTAGCCTTTGTTAATGTGGTCCCAGCTCTCTGTAGATCATTCACTAGGTCCCCCCGTGTGGTTCTGGGATTTTTGCTTGCTGTTCTTGTTATCATTTAGACGCCACGGGGTGAGATCATGCATGGAGCCCCAGATCAAGGGAGATTATCAGTGGTCTTGTATGTCTTCCATTTTCTAATAAGTGCTCCCACAGTTTTACCTATTGCAGATTCAGTCTTCCCAGTCTGGTGCAGGTCTACAATTTTGTCCCTGGTGTCCTTCGACAGCTCTTTGGTCTTGGCCATAGTGGAGTTTGGAGTGTGACTGACTCAAGTTGTGGACAGGTGTCTTTTATACCGATGAGTTAAAACAGGTCCAAATAATACTGGTAATGAGTGGAGCCTCGTTAGACCCCGTTAGAAGAAGTTAGACCTCTTTGACAGCCAGAAATCTTGCTTGTTTGTAGGTGACTAAATGCTTATTTTCCACTCTAATTTGGAAATAAATTCCAAAGCCCCCCCATCTCATCAGACCATAGGACATGGTTCCAATAATCAATGTGCTTTGTTGACATGTCTTCAGCAAACTGTTTGCGGGCTTTCTTGTGTACCCTCTTCAGAAGAGGCTTCCTCCTGGGGTGACAGCCATGCACACCAATTTGATGTAAAGTTCGGCGTATGGTCTGAGCACTAACAAGTTGACCCCCAACCTCTTCAATCTCTTTAGCACTGCTGACAGCACTCCTGTAACGAGTCACATCACATTTTGGAGGGAACATAACAAGCAGTACTCAATTTGGACATTTAGGGATGTACGTAGTTTCTATGCGGTGGACTCACGCTTGTTGCCAGGGGTTTAGATATTAATTGCTATATTTTGAGTTATTTTGAGGGGAAAATAAATTAACTATTATATAAGCTGCACACAGACTTCTTTTCATTGTGTCAAAGTGTCCTTTTGTCAGTGTTGTCCCACGTTAAGATATACTTAAACATCTGCAGAAATGCGAGGAATGTACTCACTTTTATGATACACTGTACATCATGTGGAGTCAATGTACACATTAATTGAATAGATTCAAAACACATTCCTTTCCAGTGCCCTATACCTCATTACCTGCTCCATCATTCAGGACACCATCTAAAGGCATCGTAACTAGCTGAATCGCTGTGTGATACAGGAGTGGCATTTTGTATAATGAATAGCGAATATAGCCAGCAAAATCATTGGTGCACCTCTGCCCTTAACAACAGATACAGTGCCTTGCAAAAGTATTCGGCCCCCTTGAACCTTGCAACCTTTCGCCACATTTCAGGCTTCAAACATAAAGATATAAAATTTTAATTTTTTTGTCAAGAATCAACAACAAGTGGGACACAATCGTGAAGTGGAATAAAATTTATTGGATAATTTAAACTTTTTTAACAAATAAAAAACTGAAAAGTGGGGCGTGCAATATTATTCGGCCCCCTTGCGTTAATACTTTGTAGCGCCACCTTTTGCTCCAATTACAGCTGCAAGTCGCTTGGAGTATGTTTCTATCAGTTTTGCACATCGAGAGACTGACATTCTTGCCCATTCTTCCTTGCAAAACAGCTCAAGCTCAGTGAGGTCGGATGGAGAGTGTTTGTGAACAGCAGTCTTCAGCTCTTTCCACAGATTCTCGATTGGATTCAGGTCTGGACTTTGACTTGGCCATTCTAACACCTGGATACATTTATTTTTGAACCATTCCATTGTAGATTTGGCTTTATGTTTTGGATCATTTTCCTGTTGGAAGATAAATCTCCGTCCCAGTCTCAGGTCTTGTGCAGATACCAACAGGTTTTCTTCCAGAATGTTCCTGTATTTGGCTGCATCCATCTTCCCGTCAATTTTAACCATCTTCCCTGTCCCTGCTGAAGAAAAGCAGGCCCAAACCATGATGCTGCCACCACCATGTTTGACAGTGGGGATGGTGTGTTCAGGGTGATGAGCTGTGTTGCTTTTACGCCAAACATATCGTTTTGCATTGTGGCCAAAAAGTTCAATTTTGGTTTCATCTGACCAGAGCACCTTCTTCCACATGTTTGGTGTGTCTCCCAGGTGGCTTGTGGCAAACTTTAAACGAGACTTTTTATGGATATCTTTGCGAAATGGCTTTCTTTTTGCCACTCTTCCATAAAGGCCAGATTTGTGCAGTGTACGACTGATTGTTGTCCTATGGACAGACTCTCCCACCTCAGCTGTAGATCTCTGCAGTTCATCCAGAGTGATCATGGGCCTCTTGGCTGCATCTCTGATCAGTTTTCTCCTTGTTTGAGAAGAAAGTTTGGAAGGACGGCCGGGTCTTGGTAGATTTGCAGTGGTCCTATGCTCCTTCCATTTCAATATGATGGCTTGCACAGTGCTCCTTGAGATGTTTAAAGCTTGGGAAATCTTTTTGTATCCAAATCCGGCTTTAAACTTCTCCACAACATTATCTCGGACCTGCCTGGTGTGTTCCTTGGTTTTCATAATGCTCTCTGCACTTTAAACAGAACCCTGAGACTATCACAGAGCAGGTGCATTTATACGGAGACTTGATTACACACATTTGGATTCTATTTATCATCATCGGTCATTTAGGACAACATTGGATCATTCAGAGATCCTCACTGAACTTCTGGTGTGAGTTTGCTGCACTGAAAGTAAAGGGGCCGAATAATATTGCACGCCCCACTTTTCAGTTTTTTATTTGTTAAAAAAGTTTAAATTATCCAATAAATGTTGTTCCACTTCACGGTTGTGTCCCACTTGCTGTTGATTCTTGACAAAAAAATTAAATTTCATATCTTTATGTTTGAAGCCTGAAATGTGGCGAAAGGTTGCAAGATTCAAGGGGGCCGAATACTTTTGCAAGGCACTGTATTTATCTTGCCCGCCTCACTTGCAGAGCCATCAGCACTGCTGGTGACACTGTCGACCCCTCACACTTTCTCCATAGTCTCCTGCCTTCAGGAATGAGGCACCAGAGCCTCCGGGCTCTGTCCTCAAGCTGTCAAACAGCGCCACCCATCTGACTGTCAGGATGCTGAAGTCTGTCCACTACCTCCCGTCTCCGACATCCACGACTGGACGACACGAATACATAAGCTTTACAACAAAGAGCTACGTGTACATTTCTCATTTTATATATTCCATTTCATCCATTTTGTGTTTTATATTGTATATAGTGGTTTATAGTAGGGTTGTTCCGATCATGTTTTTTTTTGCTCCCGATCCGATCCCGATCGTTTTAGAGTATCTGCCGATCCCGATATTTCCCGATCTGATTGCTTTTTTTGCTCCCGATTCAATTCCAATCATTCCCGATCATTTTTCCCGATCATTTACATTTTGGCACTGCATTAAGAAAAAAATGAATAAAACTCGGACGAATATATACATTCAACATACAGTACATAAGTACTGTATTTGTTTATTATGACAATAAATCCTCAAGATGGCATTTACGTCATTAACATTCTTTCTGTGAGAGGGATCCACGGATAGAAAGACTTGTGACTTTGTATATTGTGACTAAATATTGCCATCTAGTGTATTTGTTTTCAGTAAATGATACTGCAGCCATTCAACCCAAATGCATGATGGGAAGTGGACCCATGACTGTGCGTAGTGCTACCAATGGATATATCTTCTCTGTGTTGGGAAATAACATAAGGTGTTAAGAAAAAGATCAATTGCTACCTTGCTTCCCTACATTGCTTCCCATGATATTTCCAATTGTAGGGAAAGGGATTGTAAGGCTTTAGCCTATTAAAAAAGGCTCCAAAGGCTGCCAAATTTCACTGTACTCATTTTACGCTGCCTTTTATCTCTCTTAATAGGTAAAACGGCCCCATCACAGATTGAGCGCGACAATGCGTGAGTGTAACGTGCAAAGCATGCATTAATTGCGTTAAATATTTAACGTGATACATTTTTAAAAAATTAATTACCGCCGTTATCGATACCTTAAGCCTAAACTAAAGACTCTGGATGAGTGTAACATTATGTCTGTAACGTTAAATACATTTAGAAAACGATTTAATTAAAATATATATATATTAAAACAGGCATGGCCGATATTTTTTTGCCGATTCCGATACTTTGAAAATGACGTGATCGGACCCGATCGGGACATCTCTAGTTTATAGTGTTTAGCTTTAGAGTGAAAATGCTTTAATTTGCCGCCAATCAAAACGGCTCATTTCATTCCCTTTACTTATATTGCACTCACATCTCGCATGGAGACATCTGTGAAGAAAACTCCATCTAACCTACAGTATTCTGATGAAATTCACCAAAATCACATTAGACCAACTGCTTAATAACTGCAAAATAATTGTTTTCAGATGATGCATATGTAACAGGGGCTGTTATGCAAACCCACGCCCCACTGCATGATGCGCTCAATATCGACAGTGTAGGGACGCTAATCACCATAAAGCTCGGGCCGACGGCACAGGTGCACCTACATGAAGGAATCGGCAGGGAGGTTTCCATGCCCCACAACGGACCTGCGTGTACCCATTACATTCACCCCCCGAAACTTTCGCTGCCGATCCGGGTCACGGCACCGTTGTAACAGGTGTGTCAGCGCCACCCTGCGTTCCGCTCCCACCTCTGACTAGGCTGGGATGCAAACCCGCGCGCACACGACGCTTCCACTCGGCAGGTAGGTACGTTAACTGCTGTGCCATAAAGCTCAAGCCAACGGCACAGCCGCCAGGGCAACTACATGAAGGAATCGGCAGGGAGGATTCCACGCCCCACAACGGACCTGCGTGTACCCGTTACACATAGTTTAGACTGACTTTATTCACAAAATAGCCGGTCGACCTGGAATATCCTCAAGGAAGTTTTACGCCAGAATGTCAAGCCTTGCATAGAGGTGTCTGCTAATTTCCCCCAAATGTGCAGAAAACCTTGCACAGAGTGGCAAAACCAAAATGTTGCATAATAATAAACAGGGCCCTACATATGACTTTTGTAATATAATACAGTCAATATGTAATTTTATTAGGGCTGTCAAACGATTAAAATTTTTAATCGAGTTAATTACAGCTTAAAAATTAATTAAACGTAATTAATCGCAATTCAAATCATCTGTAAAATATGCCATATTTTTCTGTAAATTATATAAATATTCTGTAAAATAAATTGTTGGAATGGAAAGATAAGACACAAGATGGATATATACATTCAACATACGGTACATAAGGACTGTATTTGTTTATTATAACAATAAATCAACAAGATGGCATTACCATTATTAACATTCTGTTAAAGCGATCTATGGATAGAAAGACTTGTAGTTCTTAAAAGATAAATGTTAGTACAAGTTATAGAAATTTTATATTAAAAACCCTCTTAATGTTTTCGTTTTAATAAAATGTGTAAAATTTTCAACCAAAAAATAAACTAGGAGCCTGCCATTGTTGATGTCAATAATTACTTACACAATGCTCATGGGTGCTGAAGCCTATAAAATCAGTTGCACCCAAGCGCCAGCAGAGGGCGGCAAAACTCCATAAAACACAATTAACAAGTGGGCATTTCACTCTACTGTCATTTAAATCTGTCTGAGCGGGACATGTGCGTTAATTGCGTCATATATTTTAACGTGATTTAAAAAATTAATTGCCGCCCGTTAACGCGATAATTTTGACAGCCCTAAAATTTTATACAAGTGTACAGTGTCGCGGCGAGTGGGGTGCTGCAGCACCTCCTGGTGTTTGGGAGTATAGGAATCTGGCTCCCCGGCCAAACCGTTGGAATCACGCCAGCCAAACAGCAGGTGTGTCGCTGGCGCAACTCCTATAAATCGGCCAGAAAACCAAACACCACGTGTTCACTTTAAGGCCGAGTTATTTTTCCGCGTCAGCCCTGCGCCGTCAAGGAAGACCCGATTTAGGACCCTGCGCCGTAGCCTTACGTGCTCTCATTGAATTTTCTGACCTAGCGTCACGTCAACGCATATGACGTGGTGGAAATGGACTGTGATTGGTCGGCTCAGATTGTTGTTTCCGGTTCAGTGCGAAATCACCGCCATTATCAAACATGATTGTGATACACGCAAAAATGGACCAAGCCGACGAGAGTATCAACAAAGAGCAAGTACGACAACTTCTACAATGGCTCGTCAAGACATTATGAAGATTGCCAAATGGCAAGCAATTCGTGGGAGTAGATTGCTGAAAATACGGGGCTTGAGGTCAGCCAGCGATTGAATAAAAGAATGGAAGGACCACACAAGTATGTGTTTGTTCGGAATCAAATGGCCACACGAAGCTGTGACCCAGTCGGCCAAAAACTGCAAGCTTTTTATCACTTTATGTCCTATTTTTGGTTGGTGCACTTCATCATTTATTGTGTACATACAGGTATGTCTGCTGTGAGTCTGTGACCTATTTACGTGTCACACTTCAAGTATATGAAGAATAAAGCACAAGTTTGATGTCAAAAGAGTTGTTTTGATGTTTAATTTTCCACAACAGACAGTTCGCACTCGATACATCATCACTGATTGAGAGTGCCTCGGTGCTTTTATGATAACATTAACATCAAGGCTTCCAACGCAGTTTGGGAAGTTCCATAGCCGCCATAAATCTGCTATGGCTTCCTACTGGCTGGTTGTAGGACACGGCAAACAAATTGGGCTGGAGGGCTTTGCAGACCTTGGACGCAGTGCTCGACGCCAGTTTGAAGCTAGCCGCCACAGCTAGCTGGTCTCCACCAGAGTCTAGAACTCTTTGCGGCATCAAAAGTCGGCCTGACTGCCTCGAAACAGTCTTCTGCGTCGCCTGTGCCTCAACATTTGTATGATCAACATTTATTCAATGTTGATGAGCTAAAGATTTACATTCAAGCGTTCCATCTTGCATTGTTTATTTTTTTTCTCCATTAAACTAGACTAGCGGAAGTCAACAAGCACACCCCAAAACCGTACAAACCTAACACCACACCCCTTTAGTGGCTTTGTCGGTGAATTACAGAGCAACGCGTTCCCTCACTGCAGAACTATCGAATGCTCATTGATGCCGTAGTCACTTCGCCATCACAGCAACGCAGGAGCATAACTCAGGCTTTAGAGTTAACCTTTCGCTCTAACTCCAAGTTTCAGAAGTTTAAAGAAGGCTCACCAAAAACAGGTTGACAATTTATTCAGGTCGACAGCGATTAAACATCATGGCAAACAACAAACTGGTCCCCGACAGAGAGGCAAAAATACTGGATCCAGGGTCAGCAATTACACGAGCACACCGGAATGTCCCCGAGAAGCGACAGTTGTTAGCTAAGTGTTCCGTCTTTTTAAAGAGTGCAGTGAGGTGGGCGGTGGCTCAGAAAAAGGATGTGCTGGGTGTTGTTTTTGGGTTAATCTTTTGTTGGTGATTGGGCGGTAAAGTTTGTGTGTCACGGTTGCTGTGACATGGTTAGTGAGGCAACCGAGGTGGGAGGTTGGCCCTCCACGGCGTCTGAGAGGGAAAATAACATTGTTTGATTTTTAAAGAATTTATTTACAAATCATGGTGGAAAATAAGCATTTGGTCAATACCAAAAGTTCATTTCAATACTTTCTTATGTATCCTTTGTTGGCAATAACGAGGCCAAACATTTTCTGTAACTCTTCACAAGCTTTTCACACACTGTTGCTGGTATTTTGGCCCATTCCTCCATGCAGATCTCCTCTAGAGCAGTGATGTTTTGGGGCTGTCGCTGGGCAACACCCTCCACAGATTTTCTATGGGGTTGAGATCCGGAGACTGGCTAGGCCACTCCAGGACCTTGAAATGCTTCTTACGAAGCCACTCCTTTGTTGCCCTGGCTGTGTGTTTGGGATCATTGTCATGCTGAAAGATCTTCAATGCCCTTGCTGATGGAAGGAGATTTTCACTCAAAATCTCTCAATACATGGCCCCATTCATTCTTTCCTTTACACAGATCAGTCGTCCTAGTCCCTTTGCAGAAAAACAGCCCCAAAGCATAATGTTTCCACCCCCATGCTTCACAGTGGGTATGGTGTTCTTCGGATGCAATTCAGTATTCTTTCTCCTCCAAACACGAGAACCTGTGTTTCTACCAAAAAGTTCGATTTTGGTGTCATCCGACCAAAACACATTCTCCCAGTCCTCTTCTGGCTCATCCAAATGCTCTCTAGCCAACCGCAGACAGGCCTGGACGTGTACTTTCTTCAGCAGGGGGACACGTCTGGCAGTGCAGGATCTGAGTCCCTGGCAGCGCATTGTGTTACTGATAGTAGCCTTTGTTACTGTGGTCCCAGCTCTCTGTAGGTCATTCACTAGGTCCCCCCAGTGGTTGTGGGATTTTTGCTCACCGTTCTTGTTATCATTTTGACGCCACGGGGTGAGATCTTGCATGGAGCCCCAGATCGAGGGAGATTATCAGTGGTCTTGTATGTCTTCCATTTTCTAATAATTGCTCCCACAGTTGATTTCTTTACACCAAGCGTTTTACCTATGTCAGATTCAGTCTTCCCAACCTGGTGCAGGTCTACAATTTGGTCTCTGGTGTCCTTCAACAGCTCTTTGGTCTTGGCCATAGTGGAGTTTGGAGTGTGACTGACTGAGGTTGTGGACAGGTGTCTTTTATACCGATAATGAGTTAAAACAGGTGCCATTAATACAGGTAAGGAGTGGAGCCTCGTTAGACCTCGTTAGAAGTTAGACCTCTTTGACAGCCAGACATCTTGCTTGTTTGTAGGTGACCAAATCCTTATTTTCCACTCTAATTTGAAAATGCTTTAAAAATCATACAATGTGATTTTCAGTTTTTTTTTTTTTCCCACATTCTGTCTCTCATGGTTGAGGTTTACCCATGTTGACAATTACAGGCCTCTCTAATCTTTTCAAGTAGGTGATGACTAAATACTTAATTTGCCCCACTGTAAGAGTTCTTGTTTGTTATCGGTTGTTTCTTGTGGTAAAATAGTGTCTTGGCCCCTTGGATGATGATGACGGAGATTATCATGGCCTCGTCTTTCATTTTCTTTGCTTGTCGGACAAGGGCTGACAAACCAGTCTGCTTCCCCATGTCAAATGGCAGGATGGCCCCTCCATCTCATGGCTTGTGATGATGAGTCAGCACTGATATCATCCCTTCTGCTGTGTGAAGCGTGCGTCAGTGTTAATCTCTTTCCCTCAGCCATAGGTGTGGCCACTGCTTGATGTCCATCTTCTCTGGTCAGGACGAGGTTGTGCTGCAACTGTTACTCATTTGCATCGGGACCACATTCATTCAAATATAGTCTGCTTGTTTCCATAAACTATGATTAAATGGATTTTACAATTTTGAGTATGTTAAAATAATACAAACAGTTAAACAGTAACTATGAGAAAACGTATTAACCTTCAGGAGGAAAAAAATAGTGTTTTGAATAGATTCTTTTTTAAATTTTGTTATTAAAAATAAACCAATAAATAGAACACATACGCTATTGTTTCAATTTGTCTTTGGGTATTAATATATATGTTTAAAAAGTTTTGTTAATAACTTGAGCTGTCAAAATTATCGCGTTAACGGGCGGTAATTAATTTTTCAAATTAATCACGTTAAAATATTTGACGCATTTAATGCACATGCCCCGCTCAAACAGATTAAAATGACAGCACCGTGTAATGTCCACTTGTAACTTGTGTTTTTTTGGTGTTTTGTCGCCCTCTGCCGGCGCTTGGGTTCGACTGATTTCATGCGTTTCAGCATTGTGTAATTATTGACATCAACAATGGCGAGCTAGTAGTTTATTTTTTGATTGACTATTTTACAAAATTTATTAAACGAAAACATTAAGAGGGGTTTTAATATAAATTTTGTATATCTTGTACTAACATTTATCTTTTAAGAACTACAAGTCTTTCTATCCATGGATCGCTTTAACAAAATGTTAATAATGTTGATGCCATCTTGTTGAATTACCGTTATGATAAATACAGAACTTGTGTACCGTATGTTAAATGTATATATCCGTCTTGTGTCTTATCTTTCCATTCCAACAATAATTTACAGAAAAATATGGCATATTTTATAGATGGTTTGAATTGCGATTAATTACGATTAATTATTTTTAAAGCTGTAATTAACTCGATTAAAAATTTTAATCGTTTGACAGCCCTGTTAATAACCTTTTCACCTTGCTAGCTACTAGCCCGGAACTCCAGACTCACCTCTGTTCCAGCGATTGAGTCTGGCGACCGTCCGGAGGATCAAATTCCCAGGGGGGAGCAAGCCACAGCAAACAGACAGCGGAGTGGACCAATCAGCGACGGGCCGACGTGACGTTGATAATGGGACAAGAAACTAGCACGAGCAGAGAATGGAGAAGTTTATTCAACATGGCTAGCGTGAGACGGACTGTTGTCAATGACTTGTGTCGATGTGTTTTTGGTCATTTAAAACTGTTTTTACCGCGGATTGGAACAAGGGCGTAGCTTTGCATAAGGACGGTGGGGTCATAACACTACCAACTTTTCAGGATGCTCAAATTGTCCCCACCAACTTTTAACCAACCTTATTTGCATTATATAATTAGTTCAGTTATATAGGTAATTTAGATAGTCTTCCCATATGTTGTAAGGATATATTAGAGCCTTCCATTAAAAAGTGAATTATTTTCATTCTGTTCAGACTTGAATTTCTTCCTTTTTACTTGCTGAATGTCCATTTTTCCCCCCAAATGCACGCTTGATTGGTTGATGACTTGACCCTTCCCGCCACACAGACACACATGCAACCACACAGCTCCAATAGATTCATTTTGACAACATGCCGCATCCTCCGCCCCCTTCGAAGAGGAGGGATATTAGTTTTTTTTATTTTTGGCCAGCAGCCACCACTGTATGTAATGTAAAAAATGTCAATGTTGTGGATGTGTGGGAAACACCACTATTTTGGATGAATGAATGAATGAAATGTTTATTGCCATCGTCATCATTGACAGTTACAAAATGTGGAATAATTTGGCCTAAGAAAGAGAGAATCATTGACAGTCACAAAATATGGAAAAATTTGCCCGAAGAGATCGATGACAGACAAAGGCAGACGGGAAAAAGCATATGCTTATCAATACCCGTCCCCCTACAGCCCGCGACGCACAGTCTAGCATGGTAGAGTTACATGAGCTTTTATTTTCCGTTTTTTGTTGTTGTCCTTTTTCACTTATATATCTTCCCAAAAGTCATTGATTGCCATGGCACTACGCAATTTTGTCAATTAGAGTAGGTTCATTGGATAGGTTGATTTTCACTTATCGTCCAGTCAAGCAGCTCTATTTGAGCGATACTGAAAGTCCTACCTGCATCAGAGTTAGCATAACATTAAACTGCGTATGACACCAAAAACATGTTTATTTCATATTACACGCAGTGTTTTATGCTCCTGAATGAAATAGACCGCTTGAATGTGTGTGCAAGCGATCGTTTTATATATTAAATTTTTGAATCCCGTGCCATGAAAATGAGTTACTTCCGGCTCCAGTCTCGGGTTAAAGGACGAATGCGAATGTGACTTCACCCGGGTCAGCATCTCACAATACAGCATTGCTTCTTAGCATGCAGATGGACTGCGGAATCAGTTGATTTTGCGGATTAAGTCGTTTATTTTTCACATCACGCCAGCCAAATGGTTGCAGGCTTTTGTAGCTGCACCAGGGAAAGGCATGTGAGCCTTGTTGGGTTTCAGAAAGTTCACGTTCACCCAGAGATCTGCCAAAACAAGTGTGCGACAACTCTGGGACCATTGGACTTACGAGGAAGTGGCCACAAATACAGCGACTACAAAGTAAACACTACGAACTTTCTTTAAACAAAGGAATATTTATTTACGTTTGATCATGGACGGACATGTAGAAAAGTTCTCCTCAGACACATCCTGCCATGTTAGCTGCACAACAACTGCACGCTGATCTCTCACTGTTTACGTCTTCGGCGTGTTTTTAAGCATTAATTTACGCCATATTCGTGTGAACCATGTGGCAGCTACGTGCTCCTCCGACCTCGGCTGGTTTGTCCGGCGGTCATTTTCCAGCTGCTTCCCCGGCAAACTAGCTCTCCTGCCTGCAGTAGAGGAACGAATCCGACGAGCTGTAACTTACTCGCTGCCGGGTGGGTTGCTGATCGGCGAAGACAATCGACAATCCGTGCGACATGATCCCGAAGACCCCCTCTTTTTCAAGACTCAAGTTTTTGATAAGAGACTTTTTGAACACCAAATTAATTTTTATACAAACAATAATTACAGAACATCTGAAAGAAATGATTATAACAATATATTTGAGAGAAAAAGCATGTTATTTTGCCTCATTCAAATCTTAATATCTGAACATTTAAATATGTAAACTAAAGTGCAATCACATAAGTAAATGAATGGCTTCTGGTATCTGGTATCTATTGTGATAAAACAGCAAAATTGCAATAACTGCATCAACCCTCAAAGTGAAGTCTAACTGTAACTGTAGTCTTGAAAAAAACCTGAATAAGACATTGCAATCAAATAAATAATGCAAACTGGTTAAACTTGAGAGTAGCTGAGATCTGTCATGACAGAACATCGCTTCAATGATATCCGGCGCCATCTAGCATTGTGAATGGGAAGAGTAGCTGAGATCTGTCATGACAGAACATCGCTTCAATGATATCTGGCGCCATCTAGCGTCGTGAATGGGTATAATGTCTAGACCGCGAATATAAGACGACCCCCTCTTTTTCAGTCTTATTTCAATGCAAAAAAACACCGTCTTATATTCGGGCTAATACGGTAGTTGGGAGGTGCAAGACGTGAACACTTTTGACCATTATGGAGTAATTTTGCCATGTCGTACTAAATAAATGCATTTTTAATATTTCATATTCCATTTAGCACCAGACTGTTATTTGTCATGACCATACCATTTATTTAGCAATTGGGGAAAAATACTTTGATAAAAAATATCCTGTAAAAAAAATTAGAGTATAGAGAGACTGAAACAATGACATTTTGCGGCTCTCTTTATTGAATTTTTCCTCGTTGTGAATGATATCCCCTCAGTGGGCTTAATTCTTTAAATCACATGAAACCATGACCCTGCCGACGTCATCCTCCTGTTGGGGACGCTAGAACCCGATAATGGTAGGCGTGGCTAAACGGCAGATTAAAAGACTAATTTTTCATCATCTGTGCTTTGCCAAATCGTTTTATATAGTCGAATCGTCTCTAAATGTTATTCTAATTCACATATTAATGCTGTTTAAGACTTTTTTTATCCTGTCGTAGGCACTTTAAACTATGTGAACTTGCTAACCTGCAAAACTACTGCGGGCAGTCCAGCCTCCACAAGGAACAATGAAGTCAAGCTCGCCGTCCCTCATTTGGATCATTGTTTGCATTATGTGCATTACGGTAATGCAATGCGGTGGCTTCCCTTTGTTAAAAAAAAAAGTGGGAGCTATCCAAGAATGCATCCACTTTAGAGGGACGCTGACATGAACATGAACTGACATAAAAAATAAAAAATAAATAAAAATTTGTGAAATGAAATCCCACTTCAGAATTTCACAAGTACTTTAGTTTTAGTATGCTTTAAATGTAGATCGATCCTTGGATATCTTAGATTTTTTTTTTCATTACTTTTTTCCCCCAAAATGCTTTTATATTACAATACTTTAGTTTGAGTTTTAGATAAAGGGACATGCACTTCAAAATGTTTCTTTAGTTGTTTTTGAAAACAAAGGTTTGAATCGAACGTTGTATCGCCTGAACCAATAACCATGAAAGTTAGCATAAGTCAATACTGATTTATTTTTGCATTGGTCATTCAGCCTAGCAATTAATTAGGTTCATATTTTTGAGATATGTAGCCCTGACGCCCGTTCAATAATCTGTTTGGTTTTATTAATTTCCCGTCCCCAGCAAAAAGTGTACAGGCAGGTTATGCTGTTATATCGTCCCTACCCATGTTGAGACCAAACTTACGCTTTTGATACACATGAAAGTATAAATCAATACAGATTTATTTTGCATTGATCATTTAGCCTACCAATAAATTAGGTTCATATATGTGAGAAATGCAGCCCTGACCCCCGTTTGGTCTTATTAATGTTCCGTCCCCAGCAAAAAGTGTACATGCAAGTTCTTTCTTTCTTTATTTTCCCTTCAGGCATGACAAATCCAAACATACAGCATTTATATGTGTTTACAATTAATTCAACCCGAAAAGAAAAGGGCAGATGGGAGAAGCCGAAGCTTATTGAAACCTGCCCCCAGTATACCATAGGACGCAGAAAATATCGAATAACAATTTTTGACATTCAGATTGTTTTTTGTTTTGTTTTTAATTTAACCATCCCCTTTGATTGTTCATTAAGGTTCTGCTGTTATATAATCCCTCCCAATGTTGAGACCAAACCCAAACCCTTAGGCATTGTTTAAGCGACTAGCTCCATTGGGTGTTTAACCCCTTCAGTCCTGCATTTTTTCTACTGGGAAAAACAATTTTTTTCACAGATTTTTATTCTACTCAAATACTAGAACAAAGTGCATTATTTTTGGTCGGGGATATATCGTATATCCTGCTTTTATTGGTTATTTTCAGTATTAATGTTACATTGTTTTTAATGAGAAATGAGCACTTATGTTTGCTTTTTTGAAGTTGAGTTCTGTCTTAGCCATTTTCAAAAAATACAAAAATAGCAAAGTGGCTTGCAAAAACCTCATGATTTGATTTCGGTGGTTAAAGTTTCGTCCAATCGTTACCCAGAAGTGGCTATAGACCCTACTCACGTGACATCACAGCCACGCCCCCGCGCCATGTTGTCCGGATACTAGTCATGTTAATGCATTAGCGCTTCGTAAATTCCTCCTATTATGGCGTGTTTTTCTGCTCGTTAACATTAATAATCAAAATGGTGAAGTCGTGTGTGGCGGTTGGTTGCAAAAACAAAGAAGATAGACGGAGAGACTTGAATTTTTACCGTATTCTGAGAGACCCGAAGAGGAGACCGAGATTGACTGCTGCAATTCGACGAGAAAACTGGGCTCCAAACGACTACCACAGATTATGTAGTAGTCATTTTATATCTGGTAAGATGCATTTAATATATATATAGAGGGTTTTGGGCTGACAACCACAATTAAGATCATTGCTAGGCTAATCGCCGACAACATACACTCAGACGTTGTGAATGAACTACCTGAAAATATATAATTATAAGGGAATAATCAGACAGTTGTCATACAATTAATTTACAATTTCACTATTGAGGTCAAAAGCCAAAAAATAAATTCAACTAGGGACAATCTGGAGTAGTGCTACCGCACTTCATATTTATTACGTATTATATATGTATGTAGTGAGAGTGCTATCGCTAAACCATATAAACATTAAAAGCCCTAGCTCCATTGACAAATGATATGAAATACATTAGACTTGACAGTGGATGTTAGCAAGAACAAAAGATTTTGAATTGAAAATTTCGTAATTCACCTTCCAAGCACAAGATTCCTGCCGAATTTTCATGTACGAGGACATGTTTCACCCAACCAGCAACGTAGCATTTATAAGCCTCCAAGCTCTTAAAGTTTTTCAAACTTTCGTGAGAATAGGCTGATTTTGTGTGGACAAGATAGTTGTAAATATCAGGATATCAGATGTCAGGCGAAGCCAGCGGGTCGAAAAACATCGATTTAGGCATCAAATACGGATCTGGCGAATGGATAAACTGAAGCTTTTCCACGTAACGCCTTTTATGCAACGGATCCAATGAGTTTACAGCGTCAGATAACACCGGGGCTTCCATGAATTGCTCTATAACTTGCTCGACTAATTGAAAACAATGAGAATAGGTCTGAAAAAGAGGTACAATATGGCGGCCGGAAACAGCGACACGCCCATTTTGTGACGTAGGTGAGTAGGGTCTATAGCAACTAAATTCAGTGTATTTATTGATTGAGAGACACGAATGCATCGTGTCCTTCAGCCGCATGCTCAGGTCTGAAAGGGTTAAGTTGAAAAATCCAAGAGAATTTAGGCTGAACTGAAAAGATTCTTGTGCGGGCCATATTCAATAATACTGTGGTACCAGAGATTGCGCTAGACTTTTTCGTTGTCTGTTATTTTGACTGACAGGGTCATAAAAATCCGGTCATAATCTATTTTTACCCGTCACTTAAATTTTTAAAATGATAATAATGACATATTCAATAGTATTTAGTTTTCATTCATTTTTAATTAATATTGTAATGCTTGCTTGGCGGCAAAAAATTAGACACGGAAGTCGTGGTATTTTTCTCCCTCTTTTTACACTGCTTACTGCCAGCAACACCAACAAAACAACAACTCCGCCCCCAAAGAAAAAGAGGCAACTATATACACAGGCGGCAATCTAGTCCACCAATTGGATGACGCGCAGGCACACCGGGTGCACCAATAAGAACCTCGCGTTGATGTGTCAATCACGGTGCCGCCGCCAGATCCTGGTGATGTTACAATATTCTGTCCGAACAAGCTTAACAGAATCCACACCGTGCCATCAAGCATATGAATATGTAACTTTTTCTCCGCAGTGACAAAAACAGCTGACTGTGGCCCCAGTAGGTAGGCTACATATGGAACAATGAAATTAACAGTTCACCTGCTGTGGCCTGAACGCAGTCTTCCTCCTGGTGCGCATGGACTTGAATTGCGTGCCCGCTTGTGCATAATCAAATGTCTCAAGTGGGATTCCTTCAGAGGCTATTGTCATGAGGTTTTGGACTTTTGCCTCGGACAGACGACTTAGTTCGGACACTCAGTTGCCTTGACATTTTTCCGATTAAGGCCAACGACGTCATGCATTAAGAGAGACAATAGCTAATTAATATGCTCACTCGCCACCCTGTGGTCTGGGGTGTGAATTGCAACCTGTCACAATGACAGATGGACTTCAGTTTTTTCCGTCACCGTTTTAAAAAAACGGTCAACGACGGAAAATATTCGGTTAACGCGACCCCTGTGTGGTACCTCGGCAAACGATCGCTTCAACACACGATTTTTTCGATATCCGACGTAAAATTTGACTCGCCATTGGTTTCTAAACTCACCGGCCACTTTATTAGCTACACCATGCTAGTACGGGTTGGACCCCCTTTTGCCTTCGGAACTGCCTCAATTCTTCGTGGCATAGATTCAACAAGGTGCTGGAAGCATTCCTCAGAGAGTTTGGTCCATATTGACATGATGGCATCACACAGTTGTTGCAGATTTGTCGGCTGCACATCCATGATGCGAATCTCCCGTTCCACCACATTCCAAAGATGCTCTATTGGATTGAGATCTGGTGACAATGGAGCCCATTTGAGTACAGTGAACTCATTGTCATGTTCAAGAAACCAGTCTGAAATGATTCCAGCTTTATGACATGGCGCATTATCCTGCTAAAAGTAGCCATCAGAAGTTGGGTACATTGTGGTCATAAAGGGATGGACATAGTCAGCAACAATACTCAGGTAGGCTGTGGCGTTCCAACGATGCTCAATTGGTACCAAGGGGCCCAAAGAGTGCCAAGAAAATATTCCCCACACCATTACAGCACCACCAGCCTGAACCGTTGATACAAGGCAGGATGGATCCATGCTTTCCTGTTGTTGACGCCAAATTCTGACCCTACCATCTGAATGTCACAGCAGAAATCGAGACTCATCAGACCAAATCGATGAGCTTATGCAAATTGTAGCCTCAGTTTCCTGTTCCTAGCTGAAAGGAGTGGCACCTGGTGTGGTCTTCTGCTGCTGTAGCCCATCTGCCTCAAAGTTCGACGTACTGTGCATTCAGAGATGCTCATCTGCCTACCTTGGTTGTAACGGGTGGTTATTTGAGTCACTGTTGCCTTTCTATCAGCTCGAACAAGTCTGGCCATTCTCCTCTGACCTCTGGCATCAACAAGGCATTTCCGCCCACAGGATATTTTTTTCTTTTTCGGACCATTCTCTGTAAACCCTAAAGATGGTTGTGCCTGAAAATCCCAGTAGATCAGCAGTTTCTGAAATACTCAGACCAGCCCTTCTGGCACAAACAACCATGCCACGTTGAAAGTCACTCAAATCAACTTTCTTCTGCATACTGATGCCTGGTTTGAACTGCAGGAGATTTTCTTAAACCATGTCCACATGCCTAAATGCACTGAGTTGCCGCCATGTGATTGGCTGATTAGAAATTAAGTGTTAACGAGCAGTTGGACAGGTGTACCTAATAAAGTGGCCGGTGAGTGTATGTCTGATGGCATGCTCGAAATACCATGATTTATGACAGCACTGCAGTTTCTTTTTTTTCCTGCAAGAAGGACGCACGGCGGATTTTCTTGTGAGAGAAATCAACATGGGTTTCAACAATGTTAGTGCAGGTGGTGGAAAAAGGAAAAGGTGAGGCTTACCATTGAAATGAAGATGGAAATGATAGGAAAATATGAGCGTTGTGTCCGTGAACTGGCTGACAAAACAGTTGTAGAATGTCTACGATCTCGGCAGGCCTCGTCCGTTCGCCAGTCTTTATAAATTAAGATGACAATTATTATTATTGTAACATTGCCAAAGAAATCGCTAGCTTCGTCAGTTTTTTTTTTTTTTATCATTTATTTCAGAGCTTGTGCAACACAACATGCCTTCTGTCCCCCATAGCTGACGCCCAACAACAGAACAGGAAAAGTGAAAGTAAAAACTAATGCACTCTCAGCCATGCAGTGCGTTCAGGTACACCACGCAAAAATAAATCTGCCACATTAGAACCAGATTAGTTACATGATTGCAGGTATTATTAATATTATTGCTAGTATTATTCCGATTTTTATTCATATTTTTTTTGTTTTGTTCTTTGTAATTGCTAGTTGCAATATCAAAAGCAGTATTTATTAAGGATTTAGTGTAGGCTTTCAGGCTGTGGAACGAATTAATGGAATTGTATTCTTATGGGAAAATCCTGCTCGACAACTTTTTTTGATTGAAGTAATGTTTGGCGTTTGGGCCACATTTTGGCTAGGACATTTGTGTCATTATTAATCAATAAAAGATAAGTTGCTTCATACAAAATATATATATTTTCAAAAGAAAAATCATTTCAATCAAAAAAAAAAGAAAAAGTGATCATAGAAAAAAGTTTTTGAATGCGAAGAAATATTTGAGACTCAAAAATTTGCATTTGAACACTTAATTTTTCATTTAAAAAGTTTTAATTGATTTTAGAAATCCTTTTTGTGTTTGGGACATATTATGGGTAGGGCATTTGTGTCTAAATCATTCAATCCGCCAAAAACTTGCTTCAACTGTAAAAAAATATTTTCACTCCCTATTTTTATTTTTGAAAATGATATGCACAGCAAATGACCGTCTAAGGCGCTAGTCACATGATCTGTTCGAAAAATAATTTAGACCCATTATAAAAATACATTTTTTTGTTCATTTCATTCATTTTGTTGTTTGTTTTCTTGCTTTACAACTTTTAGATATATAGGAAAGTCAATTACATGCAATGACACTTTTCGGCCACTAGGGGGCCCTGGCCCCCCTTTAAACTCCACTTATGGGTTAGTAGCTTCTTTAGAGTACCTTTTCATGATATGCAAATTTTTTGAGATAGGGATTTTTGTTTTTTCTTGACTTTTTTTTTGCCAAAATCATCAATATTAAAACAATAAAAGGCTTGAACTATTTCAGCTGTGTGTAATGAATCTAAAACATATAGTAATGTTAATCAGTACATTACAGAAAATAATGAACTTTATCACAATACGCTGCATATTGTGATGCAGATTTTAAGGGGGGGGCAGGCCCCCCTGGTGGCTTAAAAGTGTAATTGCATGTAATTGACTTTCCTACATATATATAAAAGTTGTAAAGCAATAAAACTGCAACAAAAATGAATTAAATGAACAAAAAAACTTTAATAATGGGTCGAAATTATTTTTCGAGCACCTTAGAGAGTCATTTGCTAAGTATATATATATATTTTAAAAATTCTATATATATATTAGAGAAAAAATATTTTTAAAAAAAGATTTTTTCTTTGATTGAAAATATGTATTTATTTATTTATTTATTTTTGATTGAAGCAGCGTTTTGGGGGATTGAATGCTTTAGACACAAATGTCCTAATCATAATATGGCCCAAACACAAAAAGGATTGCTTCAATCAAAGAAAACTTTTTCAATGAAAAATTAAGTGTTCAGATTTTTCAATGTCAAATATTTTTTCACATTCAAAAACTTTTTTCTATGATTGAAAATTTTCTTTTTTTGATTGAAGTGATTTTTCTTTTTGAAAATCTATATTTATTTGAAGCAACTTATTTTTTGATTGAATAATAGAGAAAAATGTCCAAGCCAAAATGTGACCCAAACACAAATCAACATTACTTCAATCAAAAAGTTGCTTCAATCAAAAATTAATCAAAGAAAAATAGCTTTCACATGCAGTATTTTGAGTTTCAAATTTTTTTGATGAAGCGACTTTTTTTTGGCTGAAAATATATATTTTAATCCAAGCATTTTTTTTTTTTTAAATTGAAGCAACATTTTTTTATTGAATAACCTATATATTGCCAAATGTATCACATTTGATGCACCTAAAATTTCATGATTTTGAGACTAATTCAGAATTTTGACATTTCTTTTTGAAAAAAAAAAAAAAAATGATGGATGCAAGTCAACACATGCATCTGCAGGTTCCATGAGAAAAACAAACAGGATCTGAGCGCTTATTACACATATTCATTTTGACTTTTCTTTTTACAAATTTGAAAAAAAGGTTTCATTAGGACCTTATTTTTCAAATTTTGGGATTCTCTGATAATTGCTTCATATTGCTGGCATTCAAGGGATAAAGACACAAATCTACCTCCGTATGGCTCCGCCCAGGGGATACAATTTTTGGCTGGGGTAACTACATTGGCACGACACCGGCGGGCGTACCAAATTTAATGGATGACGATCTTAAAAGTATATTGCCTAAGCAGCCTGATTTAGAATTCCCCTCAAGAATGATGGGAAACAAAAAACGCTCATTGTCAACGTATTATATTGTTGGGAGTTAATTCTATTGCTGACACTGTGTTTTGGGATCATCAACATGTTGTGCCCCACCTGCCCCAAAAGTCAAACTCCGCCTATGAATAGGCACATTTTATGAGAAGGACTGATACTTTTTTAGAGTAAAAAATATTTTAAAATTCATGAAGTTTAAAATATGAGCACCCGACGCATGAATGAACACTGTACCCAAAACCGCGCATATATCTAACCTGTTGATGGGATGTTGCGCACAATGTGATGCACTTAGCCTCTTAAATCCCTCGTAATAATCATCTTTTTCGTGGAGCTAATGAAAAGCGAGTGGATCCGTGACACTTGGAGGAGGATGAGTCCTGTTTATACTCACTGGGCGGGAGGGCGTATAGGACCATCATCACAAGCCTATAAAAGAGACCCCTGCAGCCTGTGAGGCGTCCAGTCCAGCGCGCACGTCGCTGCAGGTCTTCTCTGCGCTCACGCGTTTTATTATATTTTATATGTTTACACACTTTTTTGGGTGGGTCTCGCTCTGCGCTGCTCTGTCATGCATTTTGGACCGCGTGGATCTCGACGCGTAAACTTTATTAAAGGAAAGTTGCGGCGCGGGTGAGATTGTTTGACTTAATGGTCACAATATGACCAAAATCCGGAGTTTGTCGGCGTTACAGACATCAAGCAAGTAGTGTGCGCGCACTGTGGACATGGACTATGGAGGCTTTAAGTCTCTCCGTCAACGCAGTGTCCTACACTGTGGCGGCTGAGCTGAGTCCGATCGATGACCCATTCGCTGGACCCATTCAAAATATCGCACCGTGGAACTTCACCGTTCTGGCCCTACTCATGTTTGTGGTCACTTCTCTTTCTCTAAGCGAAAACTTCCTCGTCATGTTTGCCACTTATAAGTTTAAACAACTCCGACAACCACTGAACTACATTATAGTGAACTTGGCCATTGCAGACTTTCTAGTCTCTCTCACAGGAGGACTCATAAGTTTCCTCACAAATGCAAGAGGTTATTTCTTCTTGGGCCGCTGGGCTTGCGTGCTGGAAGGCTTCGCTGTCACTTTTTTCGGTAGGTGCATGTCTTTTTCATTTTTGTCAGTTGCATTGTTGTGCCAAGCAGTGAGATATTGTGCAAAAGGGATTTTTTGTAGTGTAACTGTCAAACTGGAACAAATAATTGTTAAGAAACAAACAAACACACATAGTCAAATGAAAAAAGAAAGTTGTTTGGAGTGTAAAAAAGTTATAGTTCAACTATAGAGTAAATTACAGGAAGTCTTGATGGACACTCAGATATGAAATTTACTGTATATGACGAATATTGAGGTTGTGTGGCAAAAATGTTTTAAATTAGAGTAGTTCAGATACTTTATTACTGAAGAGCAGAGACTGAGGATGAACTGCTGACTGCTATTCAACAGTTAAAACATGAGCAAGTGACTATTTGGCAATTTGAAAAAAACATTATGAGCAATGATGTATTTTTGTTCATCATGGTTGTATTTTATTATGAATATTATTTTTATTTATAATTTAAAATTACATTTATTAATTTGAATAATAATAATAAAACAAATTTGATGAAATTACAATAAATAAAAACAGAAAAATACACTGATTATGGACCCAAGTAATGCTCTAAAGTATACATTAGGGCTGTCAAAATTATCTCGTTAACGAGCAGTAATTCATTTATAAAATTAATCCCGTTAAAATATTTGACGCAATTAACGCACAAATGTCCCGCTCAAACAGATTAAAATGAGAGCACAGTGAAAGGTGTACTTGTTGTGTTTTTCGGAGTTTTGCCGCCCTCATCAGCACCCATAAGCATTGTGTAAGTAATTATTGACATCAACAATGGCGGGCTACTAGTTTATTTTTTGATTGAAAATTTTACAAATTTTATTAAAACAAAAACACGAAGAGGGGTTTTGATATAAAATTTCTATAACTTGTCTTTTAAGAACTACAAGTCTTTCTATCCATGGATCGCTTTAACAGAATGTTAATAATGGTAATGCCATCTTGTTGATTTATTGTTATAATAAACAAATACAGTACTTATGTACCGTATGTTGAATGTATATATCAATCTTGTGTCTTATCTTTCTATTCCAACAATAATTTACAGAAAAATATGGCATATTTTATAGATGGTTTGAATTGCGATTAATTGCGATTAATTACGATTAATTAATTTTTAAGCTGTAATTAACTCAATTAAAAATTTTAATCGTTTGACACCCCTAGTGTATATATATATATATATATATATATTTTTTTTTTTTTTCATGGTAACTCATTGCCGTCCAATCAATTTTGACTGGGAGTCTCAAATAAATGTTCATTGCAAGCAAGGGCGTAGGTTTGCATAGGGACGGTAGGGACATAACACTACCAACTTTTCAGGATGCTGAAATTGTCCCCACCAACTTTTAAGCAACCCTATTTGCATTCTATAATGGCTTCAATTCAATTTCAATTCAATTTTATTTGTATAGCCCTAAATCACAACAAGGTTGTTTCAAAGGGCTTTGCAGAGGCAATTCAGTTATATAGGTCATTTAGATTGTCTTCCCATATGTTGTAAGAAGAATTGACCCGACCATTATTAAGTGAATTACAGTACCTCATTATGTTCAGACTTACATTGACCCCTTTTCATTTACTGAATGTGCCAGTCCATTTTCCCCCTCAAACGCACATTTGATTGGCTGATGACTTGACACCCCCCCCCCCCCCACGCACACACACGCATTCACAGCCCAATAGAAATACAACATGCTGCCTTTAAAGACGAGGGACATTAGAAGTTTTTTTTGTCCCGCCAGCAGAAGCCACTGTAAGTAATGTAAAAAGATGTCAATGCTGTGGAGGTCGGGGAACACACCACTAACAAAAATCTGTGTGAATTTCTCAAACTCAAGGAGGAAGCTGCGCTGAGAGAAATATCCTCCTGTATGTTTTCTACTGTTAACGTTAATCAAACTGGAAGAAATGTAGTGAATGAAGGAGTACCCCTTTATAGATGGATTATAGAATTGATTTACAAATTTGTATTTCTTATGTATGTTAATATAATTTGTGTTCAAATATTGCAATTTAAATTTGCAAATAAAATCCAGACATTTATTCTGGAAGTTTTCAAAATGTTTCTTGAGTAGTTTTTGAAGACAAAAGGTTTGAATCGAACAGTGTATCACCTCAACCAATACACAGAAGAGTTAGTATAAGTAAATACAGATTTATTTTGCCTTGATCATTTAGCTTATCAATTAACTAGGTTCATATTGGTGAGAAATGTAGCCCTGACCCTCGTTCACCCAGCCTGTTTGGTCTTATAAATGTCCCGTCCCCAGCAAAAAACAGTGTATATGCAGGTTATGGTGTTATGTCGTCCCTACCAATGTTGAAACCAAACCTACGCCCTTGCTTGTTTGGATTAAAAAAAAAAAAAAAAAAAAAAAAAAAAAAAAACTAGGGTTGTCAAAATTATCGCGTTAACAGGTGGTAATTATTTTTTTTAAATTAATCACATTAAAATATTTGACACATTTAACGAAACAGATTCAATCAACAGATTTAATCAAACAGATTAAAATGACAGCACAGCGTAATGTCCACTTGTTACTTGTGTTTTTTGGTGTTTTGTCGCCCTCTGCTGGTGCTTGGGTGCGATTAATTTTATGGGTTTCAGCACCACATGAGCATTGTGTCATTATTGACATCAATAATGGCGAGCTATTAGTTTATTTTTTGATTGAAAATTTTACAAATTTTATTAAAACTAGGGCTGTCAAAATTATCGCGTTAACGGGCGGTAATTCAGTTTTGTAATTAATCACGTTAAAATATTTGACGCATTTAATGCACATGCCCCGCTCAAACAGATTAAAATGACAGCACAGTGTAATGTCCACTTGTTATTTGCGTTTTTCGGTGTTTTGTCGCCCTCTGCTGGCGCTTGGGTGCGACTAATTTTATGGGTTTCAGCACCACATGAGCATTGTGTAATTATTGACATCAACAATGGCGAGCTACTAGTTTATTTTTTGATTGAAAATGTTACAAATTTTATTAAAACCAAAACATTAAGAGGGGTTTTAATATAAAATTTCTATAACTTATACTAAGATTTATCTTTTAAGAACTAAAAGTCTTTCTATCCATGGACCGCTTTAACAGAATGTTAATAATGTTAATGCCATCTTGTTGATTTATTGTTGTAATAAACAAATACAATACTTATGTACCGTATGTTGAATGTATATATCCGTCTTGTGTCGTATCTTTCCATTTCAACAATAATTTACAGAAAAATATGGCATATTTTATAGATGGTTTCAATTGCAATTAATTAATTTTTAAGATGAAATTAACTCGATTAAAAATTTTAATCGTTTGACAGCCCTAAAAAAAACATAACAAGTTAACAATATACTGTCTAGACTTGACTTTAGAGATCATGTGTCTTTTTCTAAAAAAATCACTTGAAAGTTAACACTTGAGACGTGTTTTAAGAGACTTGTCTTAAGATTTGGTCCATCTCTTATTGTATGTAAACATCTATCTACAGGTGTCAGTGTTGGAACATTTTTTGTTTGTAACACCTTTAAAGATGATCATCAATACTGTATACTCCAGATTGCACAAAAGTCATCTTACTGACATTACATGAAATCATCCGTTACATCCTCTTGGCAAAAATAGGTCAAATGACACATCCTCACCATCAGGAGTTTTGATTAATGGCCATGCTTTAAAAATACTAATAAATAAGGAGCATGATCAGGGCTCTGTTTTCAGAGACAGCAACCAACGCGTCTTGATTTTCGTATGAGCGCAAAGTTCGCTGCGTGGATGTCAGATGATTTTCTTTTGTAAATATGACAACAGCAAGCATCAAACCCAATGAATTATTAGATAAGCCAGGGTTCAGCAACCCGCGGCTCTAGAGCAGCATTGCGGCTCTTTAGAGGTGCCCTAGCGGCTCCCCTGAGCTTTTTCAAAAATGTTCGAAAATGGGAAAAGATGGGGGAGAGAAATTATATTTGCATCATACAACAGAGTAGTAATGTCTCTATAGGATGCACTGCAGGGAAATAAACATTTAATCATGAAGGCTCATTATGTATTTGCTGCCAATTTAATAATTTTGATAGTAAGCTAAAATACCAAATATAGATACATAGAGCATGTGTTGCCTTCATTATGAGGCTTTAAATTTTTTGCGGCTATAGATATGTTTTTTTCTTTTGGTCCAATATGGCTCTTTCAACATTTTGGGTTGCCAACCCCTGAAATAAGCCAATCCATTGAACACATTATTATTATAATGTTTAAATCACTCCAATGGGAGCTTCCTACACATCTTTGAAGTAGTACCTATCTGATTGTTATTCAAAAGGACATAAAGTCAAAACTCAATGGCCTAATACAGGGGTCCCCAACCTTTTTTTCACCACGGACCGGTGTTATTTGGGTCTTTTTTTCACGGACTGGTGTTCTGACAAATTTTGCAACCCATCAAAAATTGCAACGATGCGGTTCTGCGCATAACGTTAAACATAGCCACAAAATGCACAAATGCAGGGATTCCAAAGTAAACACTACAAACTTTCTTGAAAGAAAGGAATATTACCTTACGTTTGATCATGAAAGGACTTGTAGAAAAGTTCTCCTCAGATACATCCTGCCATGTAAGCTGCACACAACAACTTCACACCGCTCTCACTATTAACGACTTCGCCTTGTCATTAAACATTAATTAAGAAGCCCGCTTCACAAGATACGGCGTTGGAAATTGTAGCAAGGTTTTCAATGCTCTTGTAGCGATGTCAGGATATTCCAGAATGACTTTAATCCAGAACCTCGGTAGTGTTGTTGTCTCAAATGTACGTTTAATAAGGTCGCCGTCATTTGCGATCTCTACAAGTTGATCTTCCTGTTGCACAGACATGCTCGAATCACTCGGTTTATTCACAAACGGGTCACGAATCCACTCCTTCGCAGTTCGTGGGTCTTCGAGGTTGTAGGCTCGTCAGGTGCCCTTTTCGCCGTAAAAATATCTCCAAAGACGTCTGTTTTCCAGTCATCTTCGCTCGTGTGGGGGCTAATTATTTCCGGGAACTAATGTGCTGCGCCCGCGGCCTAGCCATACATTATTATCGAGGACAAGCGCACATAGATATATTATATACACAAACAAGATGTACTGCTAGCAGTCCAATCAATGGATTTCTATGACGCCATTCTAATCTATCCCGTAGTATTATATCTAGAGTAGACAGGGATATTGGTGTGTTAAGCAGGGGCACAGGGTTAATTAGCAGATGGGGACCCCTGGCCTAATGGTCTCAGAAATAACTGAGTTGCAATTAAAGAGAACTACTAAGTGTCTGATTACAGATAAGTAGAAAAGGCAATAGGAAATGACCAAAATACAGTACCCAATTAAAGCATGCTAAATGGTCATCAACCACAATTCGGTATCAGTACACAAGCAATAATGCTGGGTACCACGTAGCTCACACTTAAGGTACATAATGTCACTAAGGAAACATAAAACATGTACCGTGATATTCAAACTATAAGCCGCTACTTTTTTCCTTCATTTTGTAGTCCAGTGCGACTTATTTGTCGATCTATTTGGGTTATTAGGTAACACTTTATTTGAGAGCTGCGTCATAAGACAGTCATAAGACCATTATAATTATGACATGACACTATCATGGGCATTACTGAATGCTTATGTCATTAAGTGTCATCCAGCAAATTGTGTAACTAACTCTTTTTATGTCCAGCTTGGATCTTTTACATCCATTCAAAAGTGAGATAATTTGCCAGATAACACTAAATGACATCTGTTATAAGCATTCATTAATGCTCAAGACAATTTCATGTCATAATTATGATTGTCTAATGAGAGTCTTACTGCGCTACTGTCAAATAAAGTGTTACCAAATACCATAACTAGCAATTAATGAAACAACTGGAACAGTAACTGAAGAAATAATAAGCACAGAACATTAACTTTGTTATTTACATCTGTAGCGCTGCAATGCATGCTAGGAGGCATGTTGGACAACAACAGTGTTGACAGCAGGTGGCAGCAGAGGTTGACTCTCTCCCCCAAGGGAGCAGTGATGGCCGAATGAAGCTTCTTTAAGAGATGAAGCTTTGCGGCAAATTGGTTCAAAGCTTCATGGTGGTTCATTTGGTCTTATGATGCACCTGTGTTACCGGTTTCATATCTTTTGGTGTAAATATCCCATAATACAGTGAGGACAGCTGTGGCTTATAGTCCAGTGCGGCTTGTCTATGAACAAATGCCATTTTCCTGCCAAATTTGGTGGGTGGTGGCTTATAGTCAGGTGCGCCTTATAGTGTGAAAATTAATAGTAATAGTGTCTTAAAAAATCACTTATGTACAGCAGTTGGTTCAAAAAAGAATAAGCCATAAAAAATGAGTTCAGCTGCACAAATGTCAATGAACTTCCTATTTTCCTATCTTCTTGATTTTCGTCCCGCATGTGCACGTGCATACACTTTATACTGAGATCCCCCTGGCACCTTCACTACTGCAGTTATCAACTTTCCACCAGCACACTGTGAGTGTTCAATATGCACACACAATTACACATCTCCTGGAAACGTCTAAGGTTTAACATAACATAATGCTTCTGAAGCTTCGGGGGGAAATATTGTCGACCTATTTTCGTGGTCGACTTACCCAACTTTTTTCCCCCTCAGCCCTGATCTCATGAACTCAGCTGGTGTCAGCTTTTTACCACTGTGCGCCACTTATCTTAAGTGAGTTACCCGCAACGTGACCAATGTCGTGAATCGGTCCAAGATCTGTGCTGAGAGTCTTCTGAGGACAAAATACAGTAAAATTTTATTCAGTCAAAGATTCCTTATTGGATTTGGTAATAAGATAAAAAATCCCACATGGGCATTATGAATGGCTAGCCGGTTATAAACGAATAATTCAAATGATGTCCTAATTAAAGAACTTGGAAATGTTACTGTCAGTGTAAAAAGTTAATATCCTCTGCAGAAAATATGAAAAATCTGATGCAATTAGGTAAGTATTTTACGCAAATGTAACTTTCCTTTTAGTGTAATTACACTGTGCTATGCTCAGTTGTACTGTATACGCTATTAGGCATGTGCTGGTATGAGATTCTAACGGTATGATAACCCTAAGCAAAAATATCACTATTTCACGGTATTGCAATTACCGCTCTAAAATGTGTTATTTTGAGCTATACTCAGGGGTGAAAGTGGGCCAGAACGGTCAGGAAGGCAGTTCCGGTATAAGATTCAGGGCCGGAATGCTGCTCCGGTACACGGTGCTTTGATTCCAAAAATATGATGGCAACTGTCAAAATGCTATGTAAAAAAAAAAAAAGCTAAGCTGCCACACATGCATTTCATCTCCAAGAATTAAACAATCTATCAACATCAGATTTACATACACAAGTGTTAACAACTAGCATAATAAAGTGCTTGTGTAGCGTAATCCGTTTCCACCGATATTTATTATGTATTTTATTCCACGGACGGCATGGAGGTGTCCCCAGCTGCTGCAGTTATCTGAGTCTGACGATGATGAGTCACGTCAGTGCGAATGCACGCAGCAAAGCAAAACACCTGGACTCATTTATCCGTTAAATTGGCTGACATACTGACATGTGATCAGCACAGATAGTTAGCTCTGTTGGGTTCAAATGTGCATGTTTTCTGGAACAGCAAAAAAAAAAAAAAAAAAAAAAAAAGTGTTGAATGGATGCGACAAAAAAGGGCAATGCAACAGAAAATGGGTGAAATCTTTAAGAGCAAGGAAAGAGTTGAGGAGGCTTATTTATCATATTTAGTTCTATTTGCTCTGATGGGGAGGTTCAGAACATCTTAGATGCCAATGTGCAATGTTCATTTATATTAGGCTACTTATTCATTTCCTTATTATTTTAAAAAGTCAATGTTTGCACGATCTTCAAAATATATTCCATTTCACTATGCATAATATAAGTCATTTGTACTTATTTTTCTGAATGTATGTTACTTATATCTTTATTATTTAAAAAAAAAAAAAAGAAAAAGAAAGCAAAAGTAAATGTTTACATTAACTTCAATTGTAATATACATCCTATGTTCTAGAGGGGTTAAAATTGAGATTTGGCTTTAAGTATGTGAGAAAATGAGGGAAAATAAAAATTAGGAGCTGGAGGTTGGTTGGGGTTATTGCTGTTTTTGTTAACTTTTATTTTGCAAATCATTGGAAAAAAATACAATTTTGAATGAAAATCAGTGTTTGTATGTGTTATAGAAATAACTGTGCTAAAACAGTTTTCTTTGCATTTCAGTAGTTTTAGGAGGTTTGACCCCCACTACCCCCAAAATGAATAAATAAATAAATAAATGAACAAAATTTCTGGTTCCGTGGCGACCTTCACGTCGGGGAGTTCCGGCAAGAAATTGTAGCCACTTTCACCCCTGGCTATACTGGATATACACACTCTGTCAACACAGCTGCCAGAGAAAAAAAAAAAAAAAACCACAGGCTGTATTATGAAAATGTTATTTTGAACAGATGTTTACAATGGCGGAAGACCTAAATAAAAGTAGGCTCATGTTGGAGAGGAAACTAATTTGCAGTCTTGGCATGTTAATTAGTCATGTTATCTGCCTTGTTAAAAAAACGGACTATTAGGCGCACCTGACTATAGGCCACCAGCCACCAAATTTGACATGAAAATGGCATTTGTTCATAGATAAGCCGCACTTGGACTATAAGCCGCAGTTGTCCTCATTATATTATGGGATGTTTACACCAAAAGATATTGACTGGTAACACTTCATTTGACAATGGCATCATAACACTGTCATGAGACCAAACGAACCACCATAAGCTTTGAACCAGTTGACTGCAAAGCCTTATTGTTTCAAAAAGCTTCATTTGGCCATCAGTGCTCCCTTGGGGGAGACAGTCAACCTCTGCTGCCACCTGTTGTCAACACTTGTCATCCAACATTCCTCCTAGCATGCATTGCGGCACTACAGATGTAAATAATCATCAAAATTCATGTTCTGTGCTAATTATTTCTTCAGTTACTGTTCCAGTTGTTTCATTAATTGCTAGTTATGGTATTTGGTAATATTTTCTTGTATAGTAGTGTCATAATACTGTCATAAGACAGTATTATGACACTACTATACAAGAAAATATTAAGTCATAGTTATATAAGTCATACTTACCGTATTGGCCCGAATATAAGACGCCCTGATCATAAGACGACCCCCTCTTTTTCAAGACTCAAGTTTGAAAAAAAGACTTTTTGAACACCAAATTAATTTTTATACAGAAAATAATTACAGTACATTCGAAACGAAAAATATAACAATATATTTGAGAGAAAAACCATGTTATTTTGCCTCATTCAAATTTTAATATCTGAACATTTAAATATGTAAACTAAAGTGCAATCACATTTGTAAATGAATGGCTTCTGGTTTTTGAAATGTAAATAAACCAATCTATTGTGATAAAACAACAAAATTGCAATAACTGCATTAACCATCAAAGTGAAGTCTAACTGTAACTGTAGTCTTGAAACAAATCTGAATAAGGAAAAATATTGCAATAAAATAATGCAAACTGGTTAAACTTGAGAGTAGCTGAGATCTGTCATGACAGAACATCGCTTCAATGATATCTGGCGCCATCTAGTGTCGTGAATGGGGAGAGTAGCTGATATCTATCATTACAGAACATCGCTTCAATGATATCTGCCGCCATCTAGCGTCGTGAATGGGTATAATGTCTAGACCGTGAATATAAGACGACCCCCTATTTTTCAGTCTTTTTTCAATGCTAAAAACACCGTCTTATATTCGGGCCAATACGGTATTACATGACACTGTCATAAGCATTAACGAATGCTTATAATAGATGTCGGTCCAGCAAATTATCTCACTTTTGAATGGATGTAAAAGATCTGAGCTGGACATAAATGGAGTTAGTGACATAATATGCCACATGACACATATTGACATCCGTCATAAGCATTGAATCATGGCCATGATAGTGTCATGTCATTATTATGACATTCTTATGACAGTCATATGATGCCACTGTCAAAGCGTTACCTATTTACCCAAATAAATCAACATATAAGCCGCAGAATTCAAAATGTGGGAAAAAAGTAGCAGGTTATAGTCTGAAAATTAGGGTATGTGTTTTACCACTGCTAGACACACCAAACACTCTGGAGTTAACTCTCGTAGCTGGCGGAAAACGTTCATGACAGCATATACTAACCTTTAATTTTGTATAAAGCATACCTGTCAACCTGAGGCCGTTGGCAATCTTACAAATAGTGATGTATGCCCTTACAAATTGGTGACTAATCTTACAATATGATATATAGCGTGCAATATGAAACAAAAATAAAAACTCATTTTTTTAAAATAATATGAATTTATTGGTAATATTGTAACAAATAACCCGGTGCAATCAAAGAACAATCAATATCTTCAGCTACATCATGATTACTAAAATTTAACAGTGACTTTTGTTATAATTGTATGTAGCTCTTTTGGCAATTTCTATCATGTCTTTTGATGGCTGCAATTCAGTTTGACTTGAAGGTAGTTTGTTAGTGTGTCCAATTATAAATTAAAAAGGTCAGTTGATAAAATTAACTTATCGATGCAATCTTTGAGTCAGGGAACATTTCTTTTGCTAATTCTGAGAAGTGGCAAATTGTGTTCGGCAACAAATTGGCAGAATACAATCTCCGCTTTCGTCAATTTTCATTCTGCAGACTTCATCTTTATGACCAGTGTTGTTAATCTTAATTTTAAAAAGTAATTAATCACAGCTACAAATTACTTCTACCAAAAACTTATTGAGTTAGTTACCTGAATGTAAGAGTAATTAGTTACTTGGCAAAGTAACTGGAGTTACCTTTCATGTTTTTTTGTTGTTGCATTTTTTCAAAAAAACAAAACAAAACAAAGCTTTGTTATGTTTGGAAGTCATTCAATGTTGCGAATCAACCGTTAAAGTTGTTAAAATTGCTCTCGTTTTTGCATGAATTCCCCTCTGTCTACTTTCATCATGTGAAAGTTTTAAAACTGCCTCATCATTTAAAGATAGATTCAAGTCAAGATTTTGCAGATTTAGGAGTATTTTAGATAAAAAGTTACTTAGGTTAGCTAGGAAGGTTCACTACAACAGAGCCTTTCTGAGAAGTCTATAGCTTTAAAATGGCGGCTGTTCTTTTCTTTTCGTCTGTCCCCCCCATAACCCCTCCCTGTTCGTTGTTTTGTCATGATAAACGAGATATGTTGAATGATCACAATGGGAGTAAGTCATATTCTCAATGTGAAACATTAAAACTGTTCAGACCAACTGGACACTTAGACTTCCATTCTCCGTGTCAAACAGCTGAACAGGACAGGTTTAAAGAAAAAAAAAAAAAAAAAAAGCCAACAACGCCGCCGAGTCTGTGATTTCGCATGTATTACTATATGTATGTGATATCTAGACGTAGATTGTAGGCTGTTGGCTACAGTCAGGAAATATTGGAGCCACCTAGCCTAGTATCGCGTTTGCTACAGCGTCACAACAAACACTCTTCTCTCTCAGTGTCTCTAACTTTTCTCGCGTCATTCAACATAAGTAACGCATAGTAACGCACACTGTCTGGTTGTCGAAACGATGGCAATATCCAAACGGAGAAAAATTAACGTAATGCACGAAAAACGTACAGATTTTGAACGTACGGCGTACACATTTAAAAATCAGTGCTCACTTGTACAAATTACGCCGAAACCGTACAACTTGACAGGTACAGTGGGGAGAACAAGTATTTGATACACTGCCAATGGGTTTTCCCATTGTGAGTGTATCAAATACTTGTTCTCCCCACTGTATGTATAAAGCGACGGGTGTGTTCACGTAAATGTGAAACCATATTGGAGGTGTTGCCTCCTCTGGCAGCCACCCTCTGCAAAAAGGTTATACATGTTGGTTGGCCCTTCTCCTCTAAAGCCGCGGCCGTCTCTAACTTTTCTGTAGCCGAAATATTCCTAAACCAGCGACCATAGGCTGATCTCCTATTCAGGCGAAGTAGCTGATCGCCTTAGGCCCCCAACCAGCTGCCCTTGCCCCAAAGAGCAAGGGCTTGGGCCACCGGAGCCAGCAGCACCCCCAACTATTCGTCATGTATAATTATGTTAGCATACCAAACAAACAAATAACAAAACAGAAAGCCTTTTTAATGCTGCATTTATATTATCTCTCCCCACACACACGTACTACAAATTCAGACCCGGCGGCATGGGCGGGCATTAGGGGGCCGTGCCCGCCCTGAGGGACGGCTGTGCCCGCCCTAGCTCGATTAAACTGTACTGTGTAATTTTTTTTTTTTTTTTAATCTTCCACAAAAACACACACACGGGGAGAATGAACCCTGTATTCCCGTGTTTTTCAACCGATTGTGCCGCCGCAGCGAGAAATTATCCAATGTCGCTTTTTTTTAACATCGTCGGGCAAAGTTGCAGTAGGAAGGAAGGAATGTGGAAAAAGTTCTCGGTTGTGTGCAGATGAGTCGTGTTGCGTTCAAGAACTGCTCGGATTTCTAGCCGTCAGCCACCTTGCTCTCCGTAACAATGTGGACCCCAGCACTTCTACTGGTGATTATTTGACTCGTCAAGTGTCGATATATACAAAAGTGTCCTTTCCATTTTATCCATATGTGACGACCGTTAATCCTCCCTCTTTGTTTTATTCCAACACATTATCGAGGACAGCTAGCTGGGAGATACCTAGAAATCCGAGCAGTTCTTGAACGCGACACGAGCGGCTATCTAGCGCCATGGCGCCATACAAGCTTAAACTCATCTCCAAATGAACCCCCGTCGCTTCAGAACAAGTCGATGGATTATTTTGTACGCCTTCGTGAAAACACAGAGAGGAAAACTACAAAGGTAAATAAGAACACCCTGAAAGCCAGTTACTTTGTTGCTAAATCCCAAAAGTCCCAACCTGTGGCAGAGACGTTAATACTACCTGTCTGCAAAGCCATTGTCAGCGAGACGACCAGCCCTGATGTGCTTAAATGCATTGCTCAAGTCCCCTGTCTGATAGTTTTTCAAGCCTAATTGCTAAACGTTTCACACTGAGTAAGTATAAATACTGAGAAATTATTTTATAATTAAATATACTATACAGAAAGTAATTTTGGAACATTTTGGTGTGGTGTGCCGCGAGATTTTTTCCAACGTAAAAACGTCCCGTGACTCAGAAAAGGTTGAAAAACACTGCTCTAGTCATCCTATCTTGATCTGTCGTCACAATCAGAGCAGCGAATGTAGGCAATTTCTAGCCAATCACAGATAAGGGGGGCGGGCTGAGTAGCCGGCCATTGTGTACTGCGATTGGATAGGGATTGCTCCGATTAAAGAAATGGCGATTGAGCGGCTCCTCCGTTGCTAATTCAAATTGGAATGGACATCCGTGTTTTTTTCAAAAAACTAAAGACGAACTCAACCCATGACAAAGACGCGGCCGAAAGTCAACATGATGTGATAGCGCTGCCACCTCCTGCAGTTTCACTGACTGACACTATCATCAGAAAATATAACGGGTAAAAACGCCACTGTTACGGCTAAATTTACATTGAAGAAGTGTGCCCCCCCCCCCAAAAAAATGTAATGCCCCCCCCTGTAATTTCTTTCTGCAGCCGGGTTTGACTACAATGGACTGTTCCACGACAACTGACTGAGTATCAGTCGCTTAGCTTCATTTAGTGCCGCTTAGCTTAGCTCCGTTTAGCATCGCTTAGCTCCACTTAGCTGTTCGTTAGCTTCACTTAGCTCTCCCGCGTTTTACACGCCACTAAGATCGCTATTTTTATAGCTCACTTGCTACTTTGCACGTCGGCTATCGATTATATCGAACACATGAGTGAACGTGCTCTCCTTGAGAGCCAAAGTGCAGTGAGGGAGACGTTGAGGACAGGCAGCTAATGCCTTTTTTAACTTTCTTCTTCTTCACACCGAACATAAAATACACGACAGCACACCCTGTGGCGAAACAATGCAGTGCAGTTCCAATCAGTCATACAATAACACTCAACAGCTAGTTAACAGCATTTGCTAACAAAAAATAAATATATCTGTTTTTTCACGGAGTGTAAAGCTTTCGGTTAGCGGTTTAGCAACCGTACCTCCGGTGAACATTTCAAAATAAAAGCACGTCATGTTCGTCTACAATTTCTGGAGTTAATCCCACATACTTCAGAATTAATATTATAATATGTAGAGTAAATACTAACGAATACAGATTCTACACTAAGAATAGCTTTAAAATGACACTCTTAATGACAAATATGATTGGCAATGAATAATTATTATATATAATAGTATACTATAATAATAATAATGCTAGAATTTTTTTTTTTAAAGAATTCTTTTGAATAATGTTGGAAAGGGAAAGTCAGTGTTCTGAATCTGTTTACTTTCCATTCTTTTGCACTAGTAAATGCTATCAGCATTTAACCTCATTGTTTATTTTTGATTAATTATTGTTATTTACATGATTATTTGTACTTTAATACTTTAAGTGTTCCAAAATGGTTTTGTGAATTAATAAGCGTCAACAAAATTTCATTGCTAAACTGGTAAAAAAAAATTTAAAAAATTATTAGATTAGTCGGCAATTCGTAAAACTAGTCAACTGACTAATCAGAAAATTTGTCGTTTAGGACAGCCCTAGTGTACCAGAACATATTTCCTCCACACCCTTCTCACTTTTTTAACCCCTGACCCATGAAGGGGGCCCCTGGATATGTTCGCCTTAGGCCCCAAAATTGCCAAGTCCGCCACTGCCAGTGACTTCGTTTTCTTCGATGACGGAAAAAGTTCAGGTGTTTCACCTCCTCCGGCCATTGTGTCGCACAGCATTTTTGGTACATAAAAAAATGGCTAATACCGTAGGAACGGTATAACGGAAAATTTCAGTGGTTTTAAAACCGTGATGTTTTCATACCACGCTATACCTTGAAACAGGTATCCAGCGCATGTCTTTACGCTATGTATAAGTATAGGTGGGTATAGTAGCCAAAAATTTTACTCAAGTAAGAAGCATTACTTCAAAATAATATTACTCAAGGAAAAGGAAAAGTAGTCATCCAAAAAATGTACTCAAGTACAAGTAAAAAAGTATTGGCGAAAAGAATACTCAAGTAGGGGGTGGCGTGGCTCAGTGGTCGAGTAGTTGTCCCCCAACCCAGAGGTTGTGGGTTCGATACTCCGCCCTGATTAACTCCTTTAAGTGTCCTTGAGCAAGATACTGAACCCCACATTGCTCCTGGTACTGCGTCACCAGTAGGTGGATGGCAATATAGTGTAAAGCGCTTTGAGGGCCTTGAAAGGTGGAAAGGCGCTATACAAGTATAACAACATTTACCAAGTACCGTATTGGCCCGAATATAAGACGGTGTTTTTTGCATTGAAATAAGACTGAAAAAGAGGGGGTCGTCTTATATTGGCAGACTAGACATTATACCCATTCACGACGCTAGATGGCGCCAGATGTCATCGAAGCGATGTTCTGTCATGACAGATCTCAGCTACTCTCAAGTTTAACCAGTTTGCGTTATTTTTTTGCAATATTATTCCTTATTCAGATTTGTTTCAAGACTACAGTTACAGTTAGACTTCTTTGATGGTTAATGCAGTTATTGCAATTTTGTTGTTTTATCACAATGGATTGGTTTATTTACATTTAAAAAACAAGAAGCCATTCATTTACAAATGTGATTGCACTTTAGTTTACATATTTAAATGTTCAGATATTAAGATTTGAATGAGGCAAAATAACATGCTTTTTCTCTCAAATATATTGTTATAATCATTTGTTTAGGATGTACTGTAATTATTTTCTGTATAAAAATTAATTTGGTGTTCAAAAAGTCTTTTTTAAAACTTGAGTCTTGAAAAAGAGGGGGTCGTCTTGTAATCAGGGCCGTCTTATATTCGGGCCAATACGGTAATTAGTTACATTGTGAGTAACTTTATATTTTTTTCTGGGATTTCTTTTTTTTTTGTTGACAATGTTATATTTTTTTCTGAGCACAAAATTATCTACATGGACTATTGCTGTAATGATACTGTACAATAACCCATTATATAACCACATAAAGCCAAAGAAATAAACCAAAAAAAATCATTGAATTCCGACGAAAGAAAAAAAATACATAAATGAAACATTCGTCCAAAGAGCATGACTGCCCTATGGTGGAGAAAATATTTCCGAGTTTAAATAGTAAAGCATTCCTTCATAATTACAATTTTGAAATTAAAAGGATCATATCTCCGGTTTTCTGTGGTCAATCAGTGCCAAATAAAAACTGGGAGAGGTTAAAATCTGTGCTTTCGAGTCGTGTTGAGGGCAACGCTCCATATCGAATACTTTATTTTTTACGGTGCTTTAAAGACACCACATGATTGAACAGGCTGGCATGAAGATAGACGCAAGCTTGTGTCTGATTAGTATAATGGAGTCATGTGATTATTGTTGGGACGACTCATCTGTGAAATCGGTAGAGCTACCCCGGTAATACACCAGGCACGTCTCTACTCTTGTCATTGGTGGCAAAAAAATAATAAATCTAATGTGTAGAATAAAGAGGAAAAAATGTAGCGACTCGTGTGTAGCCCAGCGGAGTAAGAGTAGTGTTTTTTCTGCACAAATCTACTCAAATAAAAGTATAGCTTAGTAAAACTACTCTTAGCAGTACATTTTTCTCAAAAAATTACTCAAGTAAATGTAACGGAGTAAATGAAACGCGTTACTACCCACCTCAGTGTATAAGGCCTCAATGTGTTGAGGGAATAGCTGTTCCACGATCCTCGAAATGGAAATGATTCTCTGTACATCCAATCGTTTTAGCTCTCGTTTTCATTATTGGTTGGGATATTAGTAAATCGGGCTCAATGTGTTTCACGGATGACCAAAAGAAACTTCCTTGCATAATACATGAGCCCAGGCCAATAGGCATTATAGTGATGTGTAATCAATTACCGGGAGACTTCTGTCTTGTCTAGTCTTATTTGGGGGGACAGACAGCTGTGTCACTTTTTGTGGTCACCTGTATTGGCATGTGTTAAAGAATTAGAAAATGATAAAGATGAGGCGGATACAGGTCTTCCCAATTATTTTGCTCAGAACGTAAGTATTGAATACAGTAGATTAAGAGGCTTTGGTAACAAGTTAGAATGGATGTGTCTCTTTCACTATCAATGCACCATTTGGACCATAATGGCTTAGTAAAAAAAACAAGACCTAAAAAGTGTCAGTTTCATTACTAAATCTTTGTATCAGCTCATGTTTTAATGCGTGAAACATAATTGAACATCCTGGTTTCCACCACTCTCTTTTGTCTTCCACACTAAGCTCAGACACTAGGGGTCTGTGGTTGTTCAGAGAAAGGTAATTACCCGCTTGGTGAGAGTGAGTTATTACCATAATTAAAGGGAGCTTTTTTTTAGTCCATCATGAGGCAGCCTAATTCAACCACCCTGGATCATTTAACTATTTTGACCATTAGGAGCCTTACTTACACGCCTTTGGCTTTATAGAATTGAAATCTGTTGTCAAAAGATGATAAATGGCTGCACTGTAGGTGAAACTGGAACCAGGCCACCCCAGCTCCACATCTTCCAAAGCATAATATAATGAAACATAATAAAATTTTCAGCTAAGAGAGGGAAGTCGTTTCAAAGAGATTAGCAGATGCAGAAATTGCACCCATCACACTCACTTAACATTATAAAATTCCGGAAAATTTTCATGTAATTTGATTGCTGTGATAATAAATGAGAAACGCTGAATGGAGATTAACTCAGATATTAAAGTTGAACTTTTTTATGTGCATGGGGTTGTTTTCTGCAAAACTGTAAAAAGAAAATTTTGGACACTCATTCAAGTGATCACATTGCTCGGATATTGGTTAAATACACATCATATGATTTTTCGAGGTCACACAAGCGTACGGGGAATATGCAAAGACCTCATAGGAAGTCTTGAGCTCTGGGTTTGAACTTTTTACTGTACTGGCCCGAATATAAGACGGCCCTGATTATAAGACGACCCCCTCTTTTTCAAGACTCAAGTTTGAAAAAAAGACTTTTTGAACACCAAATTCATTTTTATACAGAAAATAATTACAGTACATCCGAAACAAATGATTATAACTAGAGATGACCTGATCGATCGGGATGCCGATCGATCGGGTCCGATCACGTCATTTTCAAAGTATCGGAATCGGCAAAAAAATATTGGCGATGCCTTTTTTTAATATATATACAGTATATTTTTTAATTAAATCGTTTTCTAATTGTATTTAACGTTACAGACATATTATGTTACACTCATCCAGAGTCTTCAGTTTAGGCTTAAGGTAGGGTTATCAAATTTATCCCGATAACGGCGGTAATTATTCTTTTTAAAAATGTATCACGTTAAAATATTTAACGCAATTAATGCATGCACTGCACGACCCACTCATGCATTGTCGCGCTCAATCTGTAATGGCGCCGTTTTACCTATATAGAGAGATAAAAGGCAGCGTAAACTGAGTAGAGTGAATTGGCAGCCTTTGGAGCCTTTTTTAAATTAGTTAAAGCCTTACAATCCATCTCCCTACGATTAGAAATATCATGGGAAGCAATGTAGGGAAGCAAGGTAGCAATTGATCTTTTTCTTAGCACCTTATGTTATTTCCCAACGCAGAGAAGCTATATCAATTGGTAGTACTACGCACAGTCATGGTTCAATTTCCCATCATGCATTTGGGCATGGCTACAGTATAATTTACTGAAAGCTCAACAAATTCACTAGATGGCAATATTTAGTCACAATGTACAAAGTCACAAGTCTTTCTATCTGTGGATCCTTGTCACAGAAAGAATGTTAATAATGTAAATGCCATCTTGAGGATTTATTGTCATAATAAACAAATACAGTTTTATTCATTTTTTTCTTAATTCATTGCCAAAATGTATATGATCGGGAAAAATTATCGGGAATGATTGGAATTGGAACGGGAGCAAAAAAAAGCAATCGGATCGGGAAATATCGGGATCGGCAGATACTGAAACTAAAACGATCGGGATTGGATCGGGAGCAAAAAAAACATGATTGGAACAACCCTAATTATGATAATATATTTGAGAGAAAAATCATGTTATTTTGCCTCACTCAAATCTTAATATCTGAACATTTAAATATGTAAACTAAAGTGCAATCATATTCATATATGAATGGCTTCTGGTTTTTGAAATGCAAATAAACCAATCTATTGTGGTAAAACAACAAAATTGCAATAACTGCATTAACCATCAAAGTGAAATCTAACTAACTGTAGTCTTGAAACAAATCTGAATATGGAAAAACGTTGCAATAAAATAATGCAAACTGGTTAAACTTGAGAGTAGCTGAGACCTGTCATGACAGAACATCGCTTCAATGATATCTGGCGCCATCTAGCGTTGTGAATGGGGAGAGTAGCTGAGATCTGTCATGAAAGAACATCGCTTCAATGATATCTGGCGCCATCTAGCGTCGTGAATGGGTATAATGTCTAGACCAGTGTTTTTAAACCTTTTTTGACTCAAGGCACGTTTGTACATTGGAAAAAATTTCGCGGCACACCACAAACTAAAAATGTCCCAAAATTATTTCTGTACAGTACATGTAATTATAAAATAATTTCTCAGTATGTGTACGTACTCTGTGTGAAAATTGAGCCTGTTTAGATGAACACAGAGTCAATATCCTTATTCATCAACCGCTCTTATGGGGCGCCGTTTGTAAAGCAGCACATGCTGAAAATTAGGACAACATTTCCGGTCTCCAGTTATGTGAATTTGCATATTAAGCTAAATATTTAGTTCTGACAGTTTCCTGATTTAACATTTGGGATATAAATTTAAGATTTAAATCAGGTCCAAAATTTAAAAATAAATATTTAAGGTGCTAATTAACATTGTAAATGTGCAAAAAAATGTGAGAAAATGTCATTTTCAGCATGTGCTGTTTTACAAACGGTGCCCCATACGCTCTCAGTCTGTTTTTATTTCCTATATTTTTATAGCAGTTAGGCTTGAAAAAGCTCAGAATTATCCGAAAGGGGGTCTTGAACAATGTTTTTAACCACATCAGGGCCGAGCATCTCACAGACAATGGGTTTGCAGGCAGGTAGTATTAAATGTCTCTATCACGATGTAGGACTTTTTGGATTTAGCAACAAGGTAACTGGCTTTGAGGGTTTTCTCAATTACCGTTGTAGTTTTTAATCATAAATGTGCTTTCATGAAGGGGAACAAAATAGTCCATCGACTTGTTTTGAAGAGACAGGTCTTTCGTTTGGAGATGACATTTAAACTTGCATGGCACCATGACGCTGTTTTTGGATTGCTGCTCGTGTCGCGTTCAAGTACTGCTCGGTTTTTTAGCCATTAGCCACCTTGCTGTTCTCAACAATGTGTTCGAATAAAACACAGGGGGAGGATTGACGGTCGTCACATATGGATATAATAGAAAGGAAACTTTCGAATACATCGACACATGATGAGTCTAACCAAATGATGTGCAGTAGACGTGCTGGGGTCCACATTGTTCCGGACAGCAAGGTCGTTGATGGCTAGAAATCCGAGCAGTTTTTCGAATGCGACACGAGCATTCACTCATCTGCACACGACCGAGAACTTTGTACCTACTCCTTCCTTCCTTCCTTCCTATTGCAACTCCGCCCGACTACGTAAAAAAAAAATATATATATATTGTAATAGCCCCGAATTGAGTAATAGAAAGGAGAGGAGTCGGTGATGACTTTACCTCTTTATTGTGGCAACAATGGAAAATGATAAATAAAATAACAGCGGCATCTGCAACATGCGACCGCGACACACCGATTGAAAAACACTGGTCTAGACCGCGAATATAAGACGA
The DNA here is from genome assembly GCF_030265065.1 of Corythoichthys intestinalis. NCBI lineage: Eukaryota > Metazoa > Chordata > Actinopteri > Syngnathiformes > Syngnathidae > Corythoichthys > Corythoichthys intestinalis. The sequence continues at coordinate 42,598,086 of NC_080404.1, read as the reverse complement.
CCCCCTCTTTTTCAGTTTTATTTCAATGCAAAAAACACCGTCTTATATTCGGGCCAATACGGTATGTCAAACTGTGACGCTGAGTAACCATATGGCGCCTGTACATGTCAGAACCTGACTTGCCAATACATTGGCCTTCAGTTGCTGTGTCACTGTGACTGACCTCCTGCTGTTTTCCTCAGGAATTGTAGCCCTGTGGTCTCTGGCCGTTCTGTCGTTCGAGCGATTCTTCGTAATTTGCAGACCTCTTGGCAACATTCGACTGCAAGCCAAACATGCCGTCATGGGTCTGCTCTTCGTCTGGATCTTTTCCTTCGTTTGGACCTTCCCTCCCGTGCTGGGCTGGAACAGATACACTGTCAGCAAGATTGGAACAACTTGTGAGCCTGACTGGTAAGAAATGTCCTCTTCAGCAGCGGTGCCCAATATTTTTTGCGCTAGACTGGTTAAAAACAATACAGTATAGGCCAGGGGTGTCCAACTCCCGTCCTCAATCACCTGATGATCAGCTCATCAGCGAGCTCTGCAGGAGCCTGATAACAATCCTGATTATTTGAGTCAGGTGTGTTGGTGGAGGGAGACATGGAAAACATGGCTCTCGAGGACCGGAGTTGGATACTCCTGGTATAGGCATTATTTTCATCAACCTTCAGGACAGGACATATTTTAACAGCCTGATTTGTATGCACTCTTATGTTATGAAGTCCATTTGAAGAGTGAGTGTCTGTTAATGTTCATTGGCTGCCATTGTGAGCGATAGACGTCAAATCCAGCTGAAGCAGGAGGGCCACTCCCCTAGCTCAAATGGATTGGATGTTTACTCATGATAACGTAAGGCTAGGCTCATACTGCAGGCCTTAATGCACAAATCGAAATTTTTGTCGTGTTTTTCCGACTCGAGTTAGGCATTAACTTGACGGTCTGAACCGGAAAAGTCGCATAAAAGTGGACCATTTCAAATCCCATCTAGGTCACTTTCGTATGTGGTTAAAATCCGATTTGGGCCACATTTGTCCAGAATGTGGTTGCAGTCTGAACTGTCAAGTCCCCCAAATCGGAATTCATGCAGCAATGGCGTACCGCAAGCAACACGTCACTTCCGCTCATTAATATTCATGACATTAGCTACTGTTGCTAAGTAGGGACAAGCCACCGTTTGTCCCTAATAGGAAATTAATGGAAATCGTGTACGACGGAGATGTTTACAGAGCTAAATCTACCAATTGTCTCCGAAAATGATGTGGCTGGTACCAAATTGACTGGCAAAGATGTGGAAGAACATAAAAATGTTCAGTTAAAGAGATGGCTTTAGTGTCGAAGGCTGAAAAAGACGAAAAAAACGAGCCGACCTAAGCATAGCGTTAGCTTTTTTATCGACGCGACTGACAATGACATTCTCCTGTTACAACAAGCTATCCTTTACCATCAGCCCTGTCTTTCTTATATATCCTCTGGTTGTCCTACGTCTCTTACCGTTCATGGGGGTAAATTAGTTTGCTTTGTGTAGCGATCGCAAATGCTACTCCGTGACAGCCAATGAACACTTTTAATTTTTTCATTGATAACACATCTTAATTCTATAATTTATTTACACTCCCCCCTTACTAAAGTTTTTTTTTTTTTTTAATATATATATATATATATAACAGAAACGGTAACAGTGGCAGTCAGATACCATTGGAATTCTTTTCAGGTCATTCATTGTCGGACAGAAGCAGTACGGCACAACGTTACGCGAAACAAATAAGTTAAAAATATAAAAATGGCTTACCTCTTTGTCCTCTGAAAGACCATGCCAACCCAACATAATGTTTACTGCATATGAAATGTGAATGGATTCACCGAGCTGGTGTTAAAAGTCTGCGCAAGTTGATTCGGTCTTCACATTTTTTCTTCCCGAGTTTTTGGTTTCCGGAAACGTATGAAGAAAACATCCTTCATGTGTCGTAATGTCTAGAGTTGTTTCTACAAGTTCCAAAAAAGCAATGCGTGATCGGCATGTTCGTTTTTGAAAGATTACTGGAGAAAAGTAGCACAAATTACGTTGGGTCTATGCGAGGGCGGGTCTATAATGTCCCACTTCGGCTTTACTTCCGCTTTACGATGCGACGTCACGGTCTAAAAATAGCCTGCGTGCGGTACGCCATTACGTCAGCAAAGAGCGAGAGACACGGGCGCTATGGTAGCGATGGAGTTGTGCATTAGCGCTCAGCTTGAACGCGGCCTTTAGGGAAGAGGTGAGCTTCACAACGGTCATAAAAAAAAATAAAATTGAGCGGGGGGGGGGGGGGGGTAAGTGTGTGAATGCTCGGTTTTCTTTCTGTTGTCCAAATGAGCAATTTTTCAAAAATACTTAAATGGCCGAGACTCGGGGCAAACTGTCCGTATGTCTGTGCTAGAGGAGTTCCCAAAAAATCGATTATTACATGCATCACAATTTGACACGTGACGATTCCATTACGATTCATAAATGTTCATAAACGATGATATTCCCTCATAACTTTATGACAGCGGCTCGTAGGTGAACGAAATTCAAGACACGTCTGCCGCCCGGACACAGTTAACGGACGCACACAAAACGTTGCTGTTGTCCCGGTTACTAGTAGAGAGATTTACTCCTTTTTAAAAGACTGGAAAATAAATTTTTGTATGAGACAGGCTAGCACAGAAGCGCGACCGGCACAACACCGGCGGTTACGCTTTTGTGCGCAAGTTATTTTTTAGAGCGAGAGGGGGAGAGAGACAGTTCGTTGCTCCTTGTCTTTCAGATGTCCAGCAGTAGTTTTAAGGCATTTCAATTGAAAAATGTCCTGAGTGTGTTGCTAAGACCTATGTGCGTTTATAAGAGGTGAGTACACGAACCCTCTTGTACTGTTTAGCCTTTATTGTTGTTGTTTCTGAGATGTTAATTGTTAGCACCGAGAGCTAAGCTAATTAGCTAATTCGCTAACTTGTATTTCATATGCAGAACGTGTAAAACCATGATGAAGTACAGCGGTAACACTACAAACATGCGAAATAGTACAGAAATATGTTGTTGCAAGTGCCGCCTGGGAGCCAACAAGCGTGTGTGCGCGTGGGCGGGCAGGGAGAGAAGAAAGTGCGCGCGCTGTAATGAGTGTGTGTGTGCTCGGCAATAAACGTCGCAAGTTAAAAGTGATCAAGAGCAGTTGTGATTTCCACCTGTCACTCCAAGAGTTACACAAGAGAGGTAACACTGTGAAAACAAAGTATGATGGTTAAAAGAGTCTTATTTCTAACACTTTGTTTGTGTCCAGAAAATGTGGAATTCATTCCACCAGTGTAAATTTTATTGTATTGTTGGGAGAAATAAGTACTCCCTTTAAAATTTTTAAGGTTTTTGCACTTTCTTGTAAAAAATAAATAAATAAAAAAGCAGCCTAAGGGCAGCTTTTTGTTGTATGGGCATGTTTCCATCGTTCCTGTTGAATCATGAGGATATTTTAAATAAATAATGGACATAAATGTTTGGCTACTTTATTAATCAATAATGAACGATGCATCGATAATCGTGATAATCGCGATAAGCATGATAATCGTCAATAACGTGATCATCGTACAAAAATCGACTCATAGCACCTTGAATCGTAATCGAATCGAATCGTGGGGTGCCTAAGAGGGCACACCCCTAGTCTGTGCGTCAAGCACGCACGATGTGTGCACGCAATCAATCCATATAAACTTTCAATATTAGACTAAACAGGGATTATTATGTCTGTTACTTGTGTCGTCTTTTTGGAAATGAAAATATGATCACACCAGAATGACGTTGAGCCAACATGTGTGGTCATTTGTTTTGATGCTCCTGCACATGTGGGTCAGTTTGCTCAGCTCATCTTGGACTGCTAATTAGTGCGCAACTGCGCATGCGTGTTACTTGAATGGGCTCATTTGACAAAAGCGGCCTGAAAGGGCACGGCAAAAAAACAGATATGACAAAAATTGGATTTGTGCATTAAAACCTGCGGAATGAACCTAGCCTAATTGAAATTCATAGCAGAAGGATGAAAAGAGCCACATTATTGGATGTCTATTTTGTGAGGAAGAAGAGCTGATATGACTGCCAGTATTCAGCTACTTTCTTTAAAATTGTCACCGATGCGCTTACAAACGACTTGACAGACACACAGTTAAGTCAATACAGTAAGCGTTTTACAGCCTGTTGATAGCTCAAGAGCCAATGGTACAATTAAATCAGTTAAAAAGATTTTTAAAACGACTTGTTTCTTGCCAACAAGGTGACTCCAGATATTCAGAATCAGAGATGAACTCCAGTGGTGGAATGTAATGAAGTCAAAGTACTTCGTTACTGTACTTAAGCACATTTTTGTGCATCTGTACTTTACTTGAGTACAAATATGAAGTGATACTTTTTACTTTTACTTCACTACATTTTACATCATACTTTTCACTCCACTACTTTTCAAATCGTCGCCAACGTTACACATTACTTTTGTTTGTTTTCTTTTTTTCTCATTGTGAATTGATAATTTCGTTTTCATGTCTTCGGTGCAATCGGTAAGCCCCATGCAACTATACCCTAACTAAACACTAGAGGCAGCAACATGAGTACAAGATATTGACCAATAAAAACCACCACACTCTTGTACAGTAGGTGGCGGTATGCACCTGATAGTTGCTTGCAATCTGCTATTAAGCTAAATTTTTTAGTTTGTTTAGCTTCTGTTTACATTGCAGGGAATTTTATTGCTTGTTTGTTCCATTCTGCACAGTTTTAAATATAACTGAGCAGTCAATGAATTTTCTGGTTCTCTCTTTTAATATTGACTCATATTTATACATACAGAGTTCTACATATATTAATTTTTTTTGCATTGGGAGAAAATACTTTTACTTTTAAAGCAAGTACTTTTACTTTAGTTTTTTTTTTCTTGGATACTTGTACTTAAGTAATTTTTTGCACCCATATCTGTACGTTTACATAAGTTTAAAATAATATATATATACATATGGCGGAAAACACAGACAAGAATGAAAAAGCAGTTTCTGCTCTTGCACTCCTCTTTAAAAGAAACTGCTGTATTTCAAGCTAAAACAACTGTTGTGTTTGATAGAACAATATGTCTATATGCTGCCATAGCAGATTCATGGCACATTAAGCCCCAAAACTATTTTTAATTTGTCCGTTTTACCCTGAAAAGCCCCGTTTACAAATGTGGCGCAACCGCTTTTGTTTCAACCCAGCCATAAAACGAAGGTAATTAATTGTATTTATTATTCAAAATGTCTGTCGTTTTTGGCTTACAAGCTTTCATTTATGTCTCATATTTAATTAAAAAAAAATTGTTTTTGTCACTGTCACATTTTCTCCGATATGTTAGATGATAAATAATTGATCCAAACAAAAAAAAGTAAAAAAAAAAAAATGTTGAAAACGGTAAATAAATGAAAAAGAAGATCTCGACTACTCCTTGATGTCTGCGATTTCTGCATCGCGACCCTTGTTATATTACTTAATTATGTCTCACCCATAAAATCCCCAAAAACTCCGGCTGTGGCCATTCACAGCTGTGTCTTGACATTCAGTGATACATGCTACATGGAGTTTTTGGATCGAAACAAAGTAAGTACGCGATAATATCTCGTTAAAGTCGTGGCGTCTGTAATTCTGTTCTCGCGTGCTCTCACCTCCAGATAGGGTTTTGCTGTTTAAAAAATATATTAAAAAAAAAAAAATGCTTTCCCGCTCTAAATTTATCTTCCTCCAGAAAATTGAGATTTTAAGCTTTCCAATGATGTATCACACAATTTTGAAAGTTGGTTAAATTGGGGGTCTCAGAGCTGAATATATATATATATATATATATATATATATATATATATATATATATATATATATATATATATATATATTTGACGCAATTAACGCACATGTCCCGCTCAGACAGTATTCTGCCTTTTGGTAAGTTTTACAGCAAGGCTTTTTGTGCTGTCTAACAGCGAACTCTTGTGGTCGCTTTGCGGCATGGTTTATTGTTTTCTTGCCAGTTCAATATGGCTGCACGACGTCTCGGGCTGACGCCTACGTTGTAATGTTGTGCTTATATGATCCTTGGACAAGATTTGTCCGTAAGTATGGTTGTTGTAAAGAATATACATATTATGTTAGTAAGCGAAATGTTATATTTTTTGTATGAGACGCTTTTTGTTTATGTTTAGTGAACCTGTATAGCGTGCTAAGCTAACGTTGTTGCTAATGCAATGCTTGTGTACTTTTTTTTTGTAGTTATACAACGGTCTAAAGAGGACAATGGTTTGAGGCCATTTTATCAATAAATCAGATGAAAAAGGACGAAGTCTGATTATTAAGGCGTCGTTCACTAGCTGTCTAGCTTTGGAAAAAGTAGACGCTTCGGAGTGAGGACAGCATAGACAAATTTAAATGACAGTACAGTGAAATGCCCACTACAGTCCTTATGTACCGTATGTTGAATGTATAGATCCATCTTGTGTCTTATCTTTCCATTCCAACAATTGATTTTACAAAATATTTATATAATTTAAAGAAAAATATGGCATATTTTATAGATGGTTTGAATTGCGATTAATTACGATTAATTAATTTTTAAGCGGTAATTAACTTGATAAAAAATTGTAATTGTTTGACAGCCCTAATATATATATATATATATATATATATATATATATATATATATATATATATATATATATATATATATATATGTATAGTACTGTACTTCATCCCCCACTGATGAATTCACACACTCAATATGAGAATCAACCATATATCACTTATGGGATGGGGTTTTTAAATCACAAAAAAAGTGCCTTAGTTTGTTAATAAAGTGTAAAACTTTATATTTCAAGAGGTTGAAGGGTGGATGAGGTGAAAAAAACAACTCACTATTCTTTTAGGTGAAGAAAAGTGTGGAATATGGGAAACCGTTTTTAATTTACTACAATGCTTTGTACCTGTACTGAACACTGTTGTAACGGATATTTGTCTACCAGGTATTCAACAAACATCACTGACCACAGCTACATCATCACTTTCTTCTCCACTTGTTTCATTCTGCCTCTGGGACTTATCTTCTTCTGCTATGGGAAGCTCCTGCGTAAGCTCAGGAAGGTCAGTGCAGCCTCTAATACACCCAGGAAGAGTGCGGTTTAATTTTTTTATTTTCACTTATTTAAGAAAACATTTCTGTATGAAATCTGTCATCACTGAGTTCTACATGTGTGTTGTAAAATAATCTCATTTTCAAGCCAACAATGAAAATCAAGGAGTTCCACGAAAGCTGTTTTTCCTTACAGAGAATAAAAAATATCGTTTTGGTAGACACTTTTATTATTAGCTCACACTCATGGTGCAGTGAAACATTTACTACCTAGCATCAGCTCACACTCAGTAAATTCATAATATTGATTATGATGTTTTTCTTTCATTATATTTTACTTGAGTCAGCAGTGTCAAACGCACGGCCCTTGGGCCGGAAGCGGCCCATTTCTGAGTCAAATCAGGCCCCCTTGCAGGGTTGTTGTGCCTAACAGACACCTTGTAGTTCATTCATACTGCAAATGCACTAAAATTAACAGAAGGTGACCCATAAATGCCCCAAAATCAACAGTAAGCAACCCAAAATAAACAATAAGTGACAAAGAAATGTCCCAAAATCAACAGTAAGTAACCCAAAATAAAGAGTAATTGCCCCAGAAATGTCCCAAAAGCAACAAGTGACCCGTAAATGCCCCCAAATCAACAGGAAGTAACTGAAAACAAACAGTAATTGACCCAGAAATGTCCCCATATTAACAGTGAGTGACCCTTAAATGCACCAAAATTAACATGAAGTGACCCGTAAATGCCTCAAAAATCAACAGAATGTAACTCAAAATGATCAGTATTTGACTCAGAAATGCCCCCAAAATCAACAGTAAGTGAACCCTAAATGCAAAAAGAAACATAGAAATCCCAGAAAAATCAATCGGGAATGATCCAAAATTTACAGGAAGTGAGCCATAAGTACCCTAGAATAAAAAAGTGACCCTAAATTAACTCTTTGGCTTCCACTTCCAACGATAGACGTCCAATTATCTTAACCTAGAACGACTGGCTGTGAATGCTCCTATTTCAGTGCAATTGATGGCGCTCGAGGGGCGAAAGAACACTCATTCCCACTCCCAGTCAAAATGGATTGGACGTCTAGCGCAGTCAATGGCAGCCAGGGGGTTAGCTTATTTGGACAAAAATAAACTAATCTAAATAAGAGCTACAGTAATTGCCATAAATGTGGCCTGCGAACCAAAAGGAGTATGACACCCCTGGTTTGACCATTTCAATAGCAATGATCTTGAAATATCGTAATTTTCCACACATCAAATTAAGACAGCAGACGGGCCATGCAGCTAATTTTCACGGCAGTGTGATTTAAACGTGAGTCAGCCACGTGATTCTATAATATTGATAGAAGTATTTTTATAATATTTGCTTTTACGGTATCACATTATTAACAATATCCCCTTTTGAATAGGGGAACTTACATCACAATAAAACTCTTGCTTTTTTACCTTGTAAAGACCACACATACTAATTTCATTCATTCATTCATCTTCTGAACCGCTTATACATATGAAGGTTGCAGGGGTGCTGGAGCCTATCCCAGCTAACAGCGAGCAGGAAGGAGGGTACACCCTGCGAGCCAGATGCAGGTCACAAGCCCCTTTCACACACTCAGAAACAAAGGGAACATCACAGGATTTAACCGTGCAACAGTTGTATGTGAAAACAATTTCCCGGGTCGACTGAAATCGACATTAGGCTGACATTTCACTGGTTGCGGTATAATGTCTGTGACTTTCCCGATAAGTGGTGTGCGTGCAAGCAGGCATTAAATTCCCGGGTCACAGCACGATGGCTGATGACGTAAATATCATGGCAGGCCGATCGTCACCTCCTCCCTCTTCGCAGTAAGACGAAAAGTGATTAAAAAAAACATCGGAATTGTCAACATATCAAGATGGAAAGAGCTAAATTAAACTGAAAACATAACAAAATTAAATTGCTACGCGATCGTAGAGCCAAGGAAGAAAGTCCATTGTGCATTTTGGGAAACGTGGTTTATTTTGTTGCCGATGTTAGGGTCCGCTTCTGCGGAAACAAGGTTGTACTTCAAAGCCGAAAACAAAGGAGGGACGCGTTCAATGGTTTATCAAATACCGTATTAGCCCGAATATAAGACGGTGTTTTTTGCATTGCAAATAACACTGAAAAAAGGGGGTCGTCTCATATTCGCGGTCTAGACATGACACCCATTCACGACGCTTGGTGGCGCCAGATATCATTGAAGCGATGTTCTGTCATGACAGATCTCAGCTACTCTCCCCATTCACGACGCTAGATGGCGCCAGATATCATTGAAGTGATGTTCTGTCATGACAGATCTCAGCTACTCTTTTTAGTTTAACCAGTTTGCATTATTTTATTGCAATGTTTTTCCTTATTCAGATTTGTTTCAAGACTACAGTTACTTCACTTTAATGGTTAATGCAGTTATTGCAATTTTGTTGCTTTATCACAATAGATTGGTTTATTTACATTTCAAAAACCAGAAGCCATTCATTTACGGATGTGATTGCACTTTAGTTTACATATTTAAATGTTCAGATATTAAGATTCGAATGAGGCAAAATAACATGCTTTTTCTCTCAAATATATTTTTATAATCATTTGTTTCACATGTACTGTACTTATTTTCTGTATAAAAATTAATCTGGTGTTCAAAAAGTCTTTTTTTCAAACTTGAGTCTTGAAAAAGAGGGGTCATCTTATAATCAGGGCCGTCTTATATTCGGGCCAATACGGTACAAAAATACACTCAATCGCTGAAAAGGTGGAATTACACAATGGGTCCGTGACAGTAGAACCAAGGAAGAAGTCCATTGTCCATATTTGTAAATGTGTGGTTTATTTTGTTGCCGATGTTAGGGTCCTCTACTGCGGAAACAAGGTTGTACTTCAAAGCACAAAACAACGGAGGGATGCGTTCAAGGGTTTATTAAATACAAAAATTACATGCGATCACTGAAAAGGGGGAAAAACACAATAGGTCCGTGACAGTAGGTTGACGGGCATCAATAAAATACTAACCTACGTGGTAGGCAAAGAGCCGATCAGACAACAAAACAAAGTCAGCGGGATTCTTCCTTTCATCCTTTTCTTGGATCGCCTGGGCTAAAATACAGTCTTGATGAGCCTAAATTGGCTGCAGTTACGACATCTGGAACGCTCCCTCCGGAAAAAAACATGATTTGACCAACATTCACACCATCACTGAGTGGGAAATGATTCTACATTGCCTGCGCTGAAATCAGGCCAATGTATCACTACATAATCAGTGACTTAGGTGCCTTCGACTTGTCAATTCATGTCAGGAATATCTAAAAAAATAAAATTTACACCCTTTTTCTTTCCTCTAGGTGTCCCATGGTCGTCTGGCCAATGCCAGGAAGCCTGAGCGTCAGGTGACCCGTATGGTTGTGGTCATGATTATAGCATTCATGGTGGCATGGACACCATATGCAGTCTTTGCTATACTGGTCACAATTCACCCAACGATTGAAATAGATGCGAGGTTGGCTTCCATCCCTGCATTCTTCTCCAAGACAGCTGCGGTGTACAACCCAATAATCTACGTGTTCATGAACCGACAGGTAACATTTCTACTCATATCTGAAATATTACTAACATGCATTCGGCAGATGAAAATTTCAAGGGAATCCTGATATATTTATATTGTTTGAGGAGTTTGAGTGTTTTTAAATAATGCACATCATATGAATAAATAAAATGTGCAATTCAGTAGGTACAATTGTCCATATGAGGCCATGTTGAAAAATGCATGACCCACTATGTGTGGTGCTGGTATATAGTTGGCTATTGCAATTGGTTACTGCTGGGAACATTCACATTTATCTTGTTAAAATTTGCACCGAGCTGTCTGGAGTTGTTAGTGGGAGTGCCGTACTTTTGGCTGAACATAATCACATGCTTAAAACGGTTGTTATTAGTCGTGGTTAGAGAAACAACTTTAAAAATATGTATTAATGAAAATTAACAAAAAATGAGCTGACATTACTTCAAAATTTTGGTTCAAAGGCATTATTTTACCAATGCAATTTACTTGTTGAACATATTCATTTTAAGTCAAAATATGGCAAGCAAGTGAACACATACCCAATAGGGCTTAGCTACAATTTTATCAGGTTTTAAAAAATGAAATAAAATAAAATACTGTTGAAATTCACCTCCCCAGACAAGCCGCACGGAAACAGCGACAGCTGAACAAAGTGCCGCTCTCCCGATGCTGCCTACGCGCGCGCCAACCGGGAAGGCGGAACTTCGCGCGTTCATCTCTGAGGTTAACCCTTTGTACTGACTCCATGTTCCAAAAGTTTGAAAAAGACACGCCGAAAGCAGGTTGACAATTTATTTGTCGTCAATGGTAAAAAACAAAGCAAAAACAGACGACGGAGGGACAATTCTGGATCCAAAACAAGGCTACATGTTTCCGAGCAGCAAAATCTGTCTTCTCTCAGTGTCCAGTGTTTTTAAGTCCGTGGGACGGCCGAAGGCGTGTCCAGGCGTTGCTTTGGGATCATCCCTCTCTGGCCGTTTTCTGGCTGTTTAGGTTCGTGCGTGGATGGGATGTGGTTGCCACAGCGACCGACGCTGGTCTTGACGTCACAAGCGCCCACTATCAACTTTGTTATCCGGGCTGGCTCTACTTGTTTTAGGACAAAATAAAATAAAATAAAAGACAATTTTTTGAACAGTATTCGATATTCATGACATCTTTTGCTGGACAAAGCGCACTTGTATTCAAAAATAGCTCAGCGTTACCTTATGTTGGTAATGCAATATAAGAAAAAGTAAACATTTTGGACATATAATATTAAATAGTCTTTGAACATATTGAATTGGTATTGTACATGATGAATCATTTCATTACAGATTTTTGTTTTTACATCAGCTATTGTTAGTTGACTTTTACAAATTTTCCCAACAAGTTATGATTTATTACAAATTAACATAGGAAGCAACATTTGTAGGTCATCTGAATATTTGATAATGCAACAAGCACTCATTGGTGTATGAAGGTATGTTTCTTTTTTTGTTTTCTTTTTAAATTATTGTTCCAAGCTAGTAAACACCTAACTGCTCATTTAACCTTTCGAAATCATCAAAAGTTGTCTAGATTTTGGTTACACTAAGAGGTTTTCATATACAGGGGTTGGACAGAATAATGAAAACACCTAACATTTTGGCATCATAATAATTGAACATAATTGTTAAAGAATGGCATGAGGAACATTAAAATGAACAGAGGTGGGTAGAGTAGCCAAAACTTTTACTCAAGTAAGAGTAGCGTTACTTCAGAATAATATTACTCAAGTAAAAGTAAAAGTAGTCGTTCAAAAAAAATGTACTCAAGTACAAATAAAAAAGTATTTGGTGAAAAGAATACTCAAGTAATGAGCAACATTGTGAGTAACTGCCTATATACAGTGCTGCTCAAAAGTTTGTGAACCCCCTCAACATTTTGGAATTTTCTATTATTTCAACCTGATTTCCTAATCAATCAATTCAGTAGGTTTTTTTTTTGTTTTTTTAACAGTTGTGTTGTCGAGACTAAATTAAAAAGAGTTTTCATCAACTGATGTAGGTGCAAAATTGAACTGTTTGGTCACAACCAAAACCGCCATGTCTGGCGAAAAGTCAACACTGCATACCACCAAAAGAACCTTCTCCCAACAGTGAAGCATGGAGGTGGGAATGTCAAGATCTGGGCTTGCTTTTCATCCTCAGGACCTGGACAACTCCACATAGTCCAGGGAATCATGAATTCTGAGGAATATTGTCAAATCCTAGAACATAACCTGACGCCATCTGTTTTGAAGTTAAAGCTTGGCAGAAGGTGGATCATGCAACATGATAATGATCCAAAGCATTCCAGCAATACAACCAAGGAATGGCTGAAAAAGAAGAAGATTCGTGTTCTGGACTGGCCCAGTCAAAGTCCTGACCTAAATCCCATTGAAATGCTGTGGCGGGACCTGAAGCGAGCAGTTCATGCCAGACGCCCATCAAACCTCTCTCAACTGACTGTGTTCTGCAAGGAAGAATGGGCAAAAATCCCCCAAAGTAGATGTGAGAGGCTGATTAGTCACTACAGAAACCGTTTGGTTGAGGTAATCTCTGCAAAAGGAGGCGCAATATCCTATTAACTGAAGGGGTTCACATACTTTTGCACACATGATATCTGAGTTTTTCTTAAATCAACCACTTTTGTTAAATAAAGAATGACAATATAACTATTTCTTTTGTTTCAGTCCATTATTTGGAATGTCAGTATTGTGGATTTGGGTATAACTTAACATTTAATAAGGTTATTTTAGTTTTTTTTACAAAAAATCTGACCATCGCTGTGGGGTTCACAAACTTTCGAGCAGCACTGTATTAGGAGTGGGAACCTCAGGGGACCTCACGATACGATACGATTCGCGATACAAGGCTCACGATAACTATTATATCACGATACAGCGATTATCGATATATTGGTCAGAAATTGGATACATGACATTCTACGATACAACTGTTGAAAAAAAAAAAAAATTAAATAGAAAAAATACTGTTTAAGTCATTTATTAAACAGTGACACCTTTTCTGTGCAACATTGCTGTAAAATATAAATCTGCAAATTGTGCCCCTGCACATATAGAGGAAACAAACCACGACCACTGATATCACTTTGAGAGATCATGATGAATGGCACCCTTAATTTCTTTAAAGTTTTAAATCTTTAAAAAAATAATAATAATAAATAAAAAGTGCCGTAGGTGTCAGCAGTTGAGCTTGGAGTGGGGCAATGATAAAATTGGTGGGTCTTTTCTTTGTATATGACCTTTGTTGCTTGGTTTGAGCACTTCCGCCATCTGCGTCAGCATTTAAGATGTCAGACTTGCTCAGTCACAGTCTTCCTCACCTTAAAAACAACAAAATAAAACAAAAAATATTAGCTACTTCATAGCGTTTGAGTTGAAATCCTGATTTTTTTGTGTGTTGGAAGTATTGAATTAAAAAAAATATTAATTTAATGTATAGAAATTAAAAATTCAATAATTACCTATTTTTAATATGTAGGCTACATTAATTATCATGCACATCACTTTATATATCTTGGAACATATTCAAACCATTTTTATAGCTTATTGTATCAAAATGACAGTAATAACAGTTTGTGTAGTAAACTAGATGGACAGTGGTTCTCAAATAATATCAAATAAATCGGTAAATTCACGTGGGCTTGTTCGATATTCATTTTCATCCAGTTTAGGGTCCTGGTTTATTTTATATCATTCAACATCAAATGTCATCAAAATAATACATGTTAATTAAAAAGTCAATTACATTGCAAAACCTTCTTACCTCAAGTGATGAAAGCGAAGCACACAAACTCCTTGTTCACCTTACTTCCTTTCTTGTTGGTGTAAAATCTAAAATGTGTCCCCATGTGTGATTTGTAGCAATATTTTTCTCATTTTTTCCTCCACCGTTCTCACGGAGCTTTTTTATTTTTTCAACCCACTTGGAGCTTCCTCTTCTTCTCTAGAAAACTTTTGCGCACTTTACCCTCACCGCCACTCCAGAGCGCCCCTAGTGGACCGCCAAGGAATTGCTCAACAAACATTGAGCAGTTTACAGCATCCATACTCCATTGTATGGCCAATATGTTAAATAAAAGTATCGATACTTGGCGGGAGCATATCGATAACCCATCGGGTAGCAAAATATCGCGATATATCGCTGTATCGAGATATTGTCACACTCTTACTATATATATATATTTTTTAAACAATGGTATTTTTTTTTCTCAGCACAAAGTTATCTATATGAACTGTTGTTATAATGATACTGTACAATAACCCATTACATAACCACATTAAGCCAAAAAAAAAAAAAAATAAAATCATTGAATTCCGATGAGAGAAAAAAAAATACATTAATGAAGCATTATTCGTCCAAAAAGCATTAGTGCCCTCTGGTGGAGAAAATACTTCCTAGTTTGAATAGGGAAGAGTTCCGTCAAAATTACTATTTTGAAATGACAAGGATCTTATCTCCGGCTTTCCGTGGCCAAACTGTGCCAAATAAAAACTGGGAGAGAGGTTAAAATCCGCGTTTTCGAGTCATGTTGAGGGCAGTGGTCTATATCAAATATTTCATTTTTTATGGTGCTTGGGTCTGAGTGGTATATTGGAGTCATGTGATTATTGTTGTGACATCTCGTTGGTGAAATCGGTAGAGCAACTCTTGGCATCGCTAGAAAAAAAAAAAAAAATCTAATATGAAGAATAAAGAGAAAAAAATCTAACGACCCCGAAGTTAGAGTAGCGTTTTTTTTCTTCACAAATCTACTCAAGTAAAAGTAGAAAGTATAGCTTAGTAAAACTACTCTTAGAAGTATATTTTTCTCAAAACGTTACTCAAGTAAATGTAACGGAGTACATGTAATGCATTACTACCCACATCTGCAAAAGAAGTTGAGCATCTCGTATGGCCAGGACAATCCCCAGACCTCAACATTATTGAGCATTTATGATCAGTTTCAGAGATTCAATTAAGACGTCGATTTCTACCTCCATTGTGTCTAAAAGAGTTGAAGGGTATTCTAACTGAAGAATGGCTTAAAATTCCTTTGGAAACAAGTCACAAGTTGTATGAATCAATACCTCGGAGAATTGAGGCTGTAATTGCCACAAAAGGCGGACCTACACCATATTAAATTACCATGATTTTCGTACAATAAGCCGCTACTTTTTTCCTTCATTTTGAATCCTGCGGTTTATATTCCAGTGCGGCTTATTTGTTGATTTATTTGGGTTAATAGGTAACACTTTATTTGACAGCGGCGTCATAAGACCGTCATAATTATGAAATGACACTATCATGGGCATTACTGAATGCTTATGACAGATATAATTAAGTGTTAGCCGGGAAATTACGTCACTAACTCCATTTATGTCCAGTTCGGATCTTTTACATCCATTCAAAAGTGAGATAATTTGCAGGATAACACTAAATGACATCTGTTATAAGCATTCATTAATGCTCATGACAGTCTCATATAATAATTATGATTCTCTAATGGCAGTCTTATAGCACCACTATCAAATAAAGTGTTACCAAATACCATAATTAACAATTAATGAAACAACTGGAACAGTAACTGAAGTAATAAGTAGCACAGAACATGAATTTTGATTATTATTTACGTCTGTAGCGCCGCAATGCATGCTAGGAGGCATGTTGGAAAACAACAGTGTTGACAGCAGGTGGCAGCAGAGGTTGACTGTCTCCCCCAAGGGAGCAGTGATAGCCAAATGAAGCATCTTGAATCAATGAAGCTTTGCAGCCAATTGCTTCAAAGTTTCATTGTGGTTCACATGTTGACAGTTGTATGATGCCGCTGTCATAAAGTGTTACCGGTTAATATCTTTTGGTGTAAATATACCATAATACAGTGAGGACAGCTGTGGCTTATAGTCCAGTGTGGCTTATCTATGAAAAAATGTCATTTTCGTGTCAAATTTGGTGGGTGGTAGTCAGGTACGCATTATAGTGCGAAAATTATGGTAGTTTCAGTTTATTTTTTTTAAGGTGTTTCCATTATTTTGTCCAACCCCTGTATATCTCCATGCGTATAGAAACTGGAAAGCGTATATTGAGGTCAAATACTATCGAAACACTACGAATGGAAAATGGGTATGCAACACATCGCCAAGTAAGTCTGTATTTGCATGAAAAAAGTCATTAGATCAAACTCCCCTGCAGGGAACGGCATGCTGCCTGCATGTCCATGGGAGTGTCCTACTTTTGACTTCTTTAAATAGGTCAGCCTCTGTCAACAAGAAAAGTAGATGTAAATAAGATCACTAAATCAAATCTCCTACTAGCTAAGTAGCCAGTTTTGAAGTCAACTGACTTATATTACATCATGCTCAAAATAAGATTTACAAAGTGAGAACGTAAAACATACGGAAAGAAACACAGTCACGTATAACAACCTTTGATGAAGGCTATTGTCCAGGTTTGGCAATGCGCGCTGTCTCTGCAAAGCGAGCGAGCACATAATTTCTAATGGTGAGCTGAATATTTTTACAGACCTACGGGTATAAATGACACAAACTACTAGCTATTCCTCATTCGGTGCTGCTAAGAATTGGCTCGCAGACATTACTGGATGGCTCACATGAACATGTTCCACCAAAACACTAATGATCCTGGCAAGTACCGTAAACCAGTGTCTGTGTCAAGGCCACTACACCATACTTTAAAAATGGTGACCTTACAAAGCTTTGTGGTTGTGGAGTATTTTAGATACCACAAGCTGGATTGCCCGGTCTTAGATACAGTCCCTGACAAAAGTCTTGTCGCTTATCCATTTTGTAGAAACTACTTATGTTGCCTTCCACCCTGCAGATCTCTCGCACACCTCCATACTGGATGTAACCCCAGACCATGATTTTGCCACCACCAAACTTCACTGTTTTCTGAGTGAATCTCAGATCCATGCAGGCTCCAGTAGGTCTCCTGAAATATTTGCGGTGACTGTGGTGTAATTCAAAGATTCATCCGAAAAACCCTCCTTTTGCCACTTTTCCAGCGTCCATCCTTTTGACAGGCTGTGAGCCTTGGCAAGTGCCACACGGTTTTTTAATTGTCTGCACCCTTAGAGATAATAGTCTGAAATATCAACAAATCTTAGCTGCCTCTTAAATTCCTAACCATTAAAAGGGACAAATTCTGCAGCAGGATGGTGCTCCATCGCATACTTCAATCTCTACCTCAAAGTTCCAAAAGGTAAAGAAGGTCAAGATCCTCCAGGACAGGCCAGCCCAGTCACCAGACATGGGTAGGATGAAAGAGGAAGCATGGAAGACGAAACCCAAGAATGTTGATGAACTCTGGGAGGCGTGTAAGACTGCTTTCTTTGATGTTCCTGATGACTTCATCAATAAATTGTATGAATCCTTGCCGAACCGCATGGATGCAGTCCTTCAAGCCCATGGAAGTCATGCAAAATATTAAATTTGGATCTCACAGCACCACTACTTAATTCGCTTATGTTATGTAACATATTTTTGTATTTGAAGTACATTTTTTGTTCAATTTAAACTCTACTTTCTGTAGGCGACAAAACTTTTGTCTTGCACAAATTTGACTTCTATGTCTTCATTAAATGATAAATCTTTTTTCAGTGAAACGAAAACATTTTTGTACATTCAACATCATTTGGGAGGGTCTTAGCTTTCATATGAGTCTTTTCTGAAACCAGTTGAATAATTACACGTCAGGTTATTAGCAACTGTTTCTACAAAATGGGTAAGTGACAAGACTTTTGTCAGGGACTGTACAGTCTTGATGAGCTTGAATTGGCTGCAGGTACAACGTCGGGAACGATCCCACAACCGGTAACATAAGGCAATCTGACCAACAGAATGTGACAGCCGATGCTGACCAAAAATGATGTGATGTCCAGGTTATGAAATCGCGCCAGCCCCCCTCCCAACAGAGAGAGTGCCGAGATGCCAACCCGGGATAAATCAAGCCAATTCCACACATACAGCCCGGTTTATTCCCGGAAAATTTCACCATGTGTGAAAGCCATGACACGGCTAAATCCCGCTTCACGCGTTTACCGTGATATGTGTGTGAAAGGGGCTTCAGCCACACGGTTGCTAACCGTCATATGCTAGTGTTTACTCTTCACTAGCTGAATAACCTTATTACCATTTATCCTTCACACAGCCGCTGGAAACAGAAATGTCGTTTAATCCATCTGTAGGCGACCGGCAGATCATGATTTTACGACACTGTGCGGGTGTGCCCTGGTCTTCTTCGGAAATGCAGTCTTCCTTAAAGCAAAACACTACCGCTTTCGTCCACGGGCGTCACTTAAATCGACCAAAGCTGAAAAGTTACCTAGTGTTGCTTTAAAGAAAGTGATTTAAGATAAATATGGTTTGTGAAAAGGTTTCATTTAAAGAGCATACGACAGGAGAAAAAAAGTCTTAAATAGCATTATTATGTGAATTAGAATCATATTTTGAGACGATTCGACTATATACAACAATTTAGCAAAGCGCAGATGACGAAAAATTAGTCTTTTAATCTGCCACTTAGCCACGCCTACCATTATAGGGCTCTCGCGTCCCCAACAGGTGGATGACGTCAGCGGGAGACTGGGCTCATCAGTTTTACTATTCAGCCCTTTGAGGGGGAATTATTCAGAACAAGGAAAACGCGACGAAGAGAGCCGCAAAATGTAATAGTTTCAGTCTCTCTACTCCAATATTTTTACAGGATATTCTTTTTATCCAAGTATTTTTCCCCAATAGCTAAATAAATGGCTTGAGAAGGACCAGTCAGCCCGTCGAGGGGCAACTATTCACAACGAGGAAAATGTGACGAAGAGAGCTGCAAAATGTCATTGTTTCTCTCTCTTTACTTCAGTATTTTTACAGGATATTCTTTTTATCCAAGTATTTTCCCCAATTGCTAAATAAATGGCATGGTCATGACAAATAACAGTCTTGTGCTAAATGGGATATGAAATGATAAAAATGCACTTATTCAGGATGACATGGCAAAATTACTCCATAATGGTCAAAACTGTCGACTTCACCTTTACTGTCACACCTCCCGAACGATATTTTATGACACCAAAATCGGACATACTTTATGTCATTTCCCTTCCCCGGCTTCGGAGAATGTAAACAAACCAAGAGGCGTGACAGCTAGCCGACATGCTAACCCAAACCGAGTGATTTTTCAAAGTCTTCGAAGAGAAAATCACACATAACTAGCCCGGATTATTTGACATGACGACTGGGTTGTCGATTGTCTCCGTGGATCGGCAAACCGCCCAGCGGAGAGCAATTTACAGTTTGTTCCTCGGAGGAGGGCGGCTGCAGTTGTTGTGCAGCTAACGTGCAGCTAATGTGCATGTGGAGAGCTTTTTACATGCCTATCAATGATCAAACGTAAGTAGTCGTTTATTTAAAGAAAGTTTGTAGTGTTTATTTTGTAATCGCTGTATTCGTATAATACAAAACAAGATGTTTACTCACTTCCTCGTAAGTCCAATGGTCCCATAGTAGTCGGGCTTGTTTTGGCCAATATCCACGGTGAATGGGAACCTTTTGAAACTCCAAAAAGGTGCACACGCCTCTCCCTCATATAGCAAGATTTTTCTGCAGCCGTTTGGCTGGCGTGATGCGATAAATAAACGTATTAATCCGCAAAATCAGCTGAATCCTTAGTCCTCATACACAACAGTACGGCTGTTTAGTGAAGAGGACGCCTTCACCTGTACACGTCACAGCGCCCTCCTCTGCAAGACCGAAGCCAGAAGTCACTCATTTTCATGGCGCGGGATTCAGAAAACTAAATAAATATAGCGATCGATTCCACACACATCCAAGCGGTCCATATCATTCAGGAGCATAAAATACCGCATGTATTATGAAATAAACATGCTTTTTCGTGTCACATGCACTTTAAGATATTGTGTAGGTGGATGTAAGCACACTCTTCGTAGGACTCAAAAACTTAAAGAGACTTGTGCTCTTTTGGGCGAAGCCATCTCTGTTTATTGAACCCCCAACATCAACAACCACACACTTATCTCTCTTTTCTGTCCATCGTGCTTGGTACATCATCAACCTGAGACACTCGATCCTTAATGTCCTTATTTCCATGACAACACCTTTTTTTTTTTTTTTTTACATCCATGCACATCACTTTTTTTTTTTTTTTTTAACATGCAACTAAACATTTGCACATTGACAATTACAATCCTAACAGTAAACATATGAACACACTTATTCTATATATTTTTTTCTTGAACATTTTTTTTAAACTGTCCTAGCTGGGCCGCATATCACAGCATTAACAAACATAAGACCCAATGAATGCAGAAGAACAGCACAATTTAACCCCACAAGTAATCCTTTGACCAGACAGCGGGCCGTAACAGCCTACCAGACCGCGATTGAGTCGGACCTGTGTCTGCCAAGCCAGGAGATACTTCGGAAGCCGAACCTAGTTTAAAAAGCTGTATAAGTCCCCACCAGTAGAACTTCCTGGAGCAGCAGTACCCTCTGGTGGTGCCATGGATGGAGAAGGGGACAGACAGACTGCCTACGAATTTCTCGCCAAGGCCACCGCCAGGCTGTAACCCTGCAGCCGGTCATGATGTATTGTTTGTAAATGTTAGTCCTCCCCGAACGGACTGCCAATCACATAAGTGCCCCCAACCTCATCATCCTTATCCATACGTCGCTTTACCACAAAAGGTCCTTTCCAATGGGAAGCCAGCTTACAACGGGACTCTGGGAGGGTCATTTAGTTAAACAAGATCCCCAACCTCATAAGGTTCGTGTCTCAATTTAGCGTCGTAAAAGGCCTTTTGCTTTTCGCCCGTAACAATATTATTATCCTTAGTCTATCAAAAAGCAGTCTCGAAACACTTGAGGAGGTGTTCAACAAACTCGCCTTAGGGCCCATTCGCTATGCACTGGTGCCCCCAGCACCACATCAACGGGTGTACGGCCCTCCCTGCCATGTGTAAGGAAGTAATGTGTGAATCCTGTGCTCGAATGCACACTGGTATTGTAAGTAAAAGCAGCTTATAGCAGAAAAGAGTCCCACTCCACTTCACAGGACAAAAGGATTTTTGCCAATTCATCAATTTATGTCCTATTGAACATCTCTACCATAGCATCTGATTTTGAGTTGTAGGGTGTGGTATAGTCTTCTTCACCCCCAGCCTACAACACAAACCCCTCACCACATCTGACTCAAATTGTCTCCCCATATGTGTGTGCAATGTTTCTATTACCCCATGTTCCAAGATATAATACTGGAAAAGACAGCAACTGTGGTGGCCTTCTGATCACGCATGGCATAGAGGTTGACAAATTTAGTGACGTAATCCTCAACTCTTTTCATTGAACCCACAGCAACAACAACCACACACTTTTCTCATTCTGTCTGTCGCGCGTGTGCACGTGATCAACCTGAGACACTGATATTTAAATGTTACAATATTGTTTCCACGATGAAAAAACACTGACAACTTACCATTTTTCTGTGTTTAGTTTAGGAAGTGCATCATCCAACTATTTACCGGCATTGTGGCCGTACCAGAAAGCAACATGAACCAGACATCAGAGCGACCAGGAACCACTGCGGACAGTCAAACTGGTGAAATGGCTGCCATTGCGGCCCGTATCCCCATCGGTGATACAACATTGCCGAGGTCTGAGGATTCTCCAACTGACTGTGGCTCCTTTGCTCAGCTCCCCATACCAGAGAACAAAGTGTGTCCTATGTAACAGTGAAAACAACAACAAAAAACTATCCATATTGTAGCTTGTGACTAGCTGTTTTCATTCTTGGGCTCAAGATATAAAGGATGAACTACTTTTTTCTTTGAAGCTGTCACTTTTGCAGTACGTTTAAATTGTAGTCCCTGAAGAAATAAATGTAAAAAAGCATATGAAGAGCTGAAGCACGTCACCAGAGTCAGTATTTAAAATTTGAAACATCTGTAAGTATACAGAGGCGCAAATAAGTATTTAGTCAACCACCAATTGTACAAGTTTTCCTAATTGAAAAGATTAGAGAGGCCTGTAATTGTCAACATGGGTAAACCTCAACCATGAGCGACAGAATGTGGAAAAAAAACAGAAAATTACATTGTTTGATTTTTAAAGAATTTATTTCTAAATTAGAGTGGAAAATAAGTATTTGGTCACCTACAAACATGCAAGATTTTTGGCTGTCAAAGAGGTATGACTTACTCTAACGAGGTCTAACGAGGCTCCACTCGGTACCTGTATTAATGGCACCTGTTTTAACTCATTATCGGTATAAAAGACACCTGTCCACAACCTCAGTCAGTCAGTCACTCCAAACTCCACTATGGCCAAGACCAAAGAGTTGTCAAAGGACACCAGAGACAAAATTGTAGACCTGCACCAGGATGGGAAGACTGAATCTTCAATAGGTAAAACGCTTGGTGTAAAGAAATCAACTGTGGGAGCAATTATTAGAAAATAGAAGACATACAAGACCACTGATAATCTCCCTCGATCTGGGGCTCCATGCAAGATCTCACCCCGTGGCGTTAAAATGATAACAAGAACGGTGAGCAAAAATCCCAGAAGCACACGGGGGGACCTAGTGAATGACCTACAGAGAGCTGGGACCACAGTAACAAAGGCTACTATCAGTAACACAATGCGCCGCCAGGGACTCAAATCCTGCACTGCCAGACGTGTCCCCCTGCTGAAGCCAGTACACATCCAGGCCCATCCGCGGTTCGCTACAGAGCATTTGGATGATCCAGAAGAGGACTGGGAGAATGTGTTATGGTCAGATGAAACCAAAATAGAACTTTTTGGTAGAAACACAGGTTCTCGTGTTTGGAGGAGAAAGAATACATGATTGCATCCGAAGAACACCATACCCACTGTGAAGCATGGGGGTGGAAACATCATGCTTTGGGGCTGTTTTTCTGCAAAGGGACCAGGAGGACTGATCTGTGTAAAGGAAAGAACTAATGGGGCCATGTATCAAGAGATTTTGAGTGAACCAAACACACAGCCAGGGCAACAAAGGAGTGGCTTCGTGAGAAGCATTGCAAGGTCCTGGAGTGGCCTAGCCAGTCTCCAGATCTCAACTCCATAGAAAATCTGTGGAGGGAGTTGAAAGTCCGTGTTGCCCAACGACAGCCCCAAAACATCACTGCTCTAGAGGAGATCTGCATGGAGGAATGGGCCAAAATACCAGCAACAGTGTGTGAGAAGCTTGTGAAGAGTTACAGAAAACGTTTGGCCTCCGTTATTGCCAACAAAGGGTACATAACAAAATATTGAGAGGAACTTTTGGTATTGACCAAATACTTATTTTCCACCATGGTTTGCAAATAAATTCTTTAAAAATCAAACAATGTGATTTTCAGTTTTTTTTTTTTCCACATTCTGTCTCTCATGGTCCAGGTTTACCCATGTTGACAATTACAGGCCTCTCTAATATTTTCAAGTGGGAGAACTTGCACAATTAGTGGTTGACTAAATACTTATTTGCCCCACTGTATATAGAAATGGTACTGCAGATACAAATGGTCAGAGGTATCCCTGCTCGATAACTTGCCTTACATTTGTTTCTGTTGGTTGCTCTCTTTGCTGTTCTTTTAACCATACCTGCACAACTACTGTCCCAGAAAATGCAACCCGCACTTTAATCAACCCGATAGATTTTGTTATCTCCCTCCAAATAGAAACTTCTGGAAAGCGTATGTTGAGGGCTAATCAGTATTTTTCAAATACCAAATGTATCTTTTCATCTACTCTATTGCCTTTGTCTTTCAAGCCCTGAGACAAAGCCTGCTGAGGAAGCACTGTTTTACTATGCTGTTTCATTGCTTTACTTTGGCAGCCCATCTGCAGTCCAATCCAGCTGTCAAAAAGCTAGAAACCCCCATCTGAATTTGTATATTTTTGTTCATGCGCCTACTGTGTAGACTAGTGAATGGCAATGCTTTCATCTATGGCTGAAGATAGTCAATGGGAAATGTCCCTATTGCCTTGACTGCTGAGATAGAAGGGCAATACTGTACTTTATATTCAAGCAGTGAAAACAGGATCAACAGGAAAACAAAGACACACACAATAAACACCTCATAAAAGTATACGGAGTGAAGTGTTACATACATTTGACTGAACGAAAGCTGGATCAGTTCACCTTACATTTTAACTGTACAGTGCCCTCCGTAATTATTGGCACCCCTGAAAAAGATGTGTTTTTTAGCTTCTAATATTTTTTTTAATTCAAATAATATGAGACCTTAATGGAAAAAAAGAGACAAATCCAACCTTTAATACAAGTTCATTCATTCAGTGGGGAAAAAAATCCCACATAAAGAAAAAATTATTTCACATCAAATAATGCGAGTCACAATTAATCATCTGACCAAAGCACACGGTCCCAGGCGTATTTTTGTTTGAGACCAAGATTGAGCTTTTTGGTGACGAACACTCTAAGTCAGCGGTCTCAAACCGACTCCACAAAGGGCCGCAGTGGGTCCTGGTTTTTGTTCCAACAGATCCAGCACAAACAGTTCAACCAATGAGGTTTCTACTAACATAAGCAGCACCTGATTGCAATCAACTGATTACACTTGTAAGAAACCAGATTGGTGAAAAGGTATTTGTCTCGTTTGGTTGGAATGAAATCCAGTACCCCCTGCGGCCCTTTGAGGACCGGTTTGAGACCACTGCTCTAAGTGGATCTGGCGTGCCACGAAAGATGCGCATGCTGAAAAGCACCTCATACCCACTGTGAAGTATGGGGGTGGGTTCAGTGATGCTGTGGGGCTGTTTCGCTTCCAAAGGCCCTGGGAACCTTGCTAGGGTGCATGGCATCATGAATGCTTTGAAATACCAGGACATTTTAAATCAAAATCTGTTGCCCTCTGCCCGAAAGCTGAAGATGTGTCGTCACTGGGTCTTTCAGCAAGACAATGACCCTAAACATATGGCCAAATCTACACAGAAATGGTTCACCAGACACAAAATCAAGCTCCTCCCATGGCCATCTCAGTCCCCAGACCTTGTTTTGTTGGCAAAAGGGGTGCTAATAATTGTGACACACAGTATTTGATGTCAAATAATTTTTTCTTTATGTGGGATTTTTTCCTCACTGAATGAATGCACTTGTATTGAAGGTTGGATTTTTCTCTTTTTTTTCCATTAAGGTCCCATATTATTTGAATTAAAAAAAATATTAGAAGCTAAAAAACACATCTTTTTCAGGGGTGCCAATAATTATAGAGGGCACTGTATTAGATTAGAAAGTAAACCATGTTGTGGAATTGCACATTTGTGCGTATGATGAAATTGTTTTACAAAATCAGCAATGTGAAGTGTTTGCAAACTTTTCCAATGGTCTGTCTCTCCTGCTGAATAAAACAATTGACCCTGGGATGACGAAATAGACTACACTAGACATTGTACAGTACATTGGAACAAGGCTTATTGAGCCATATAGAATTAGCAGATATATTCTAGTTGAAGACACATGTATGTCAATTTAATTATAACAAAGTCTTCTATTTTCACTTGCCCTTGTTGTGCATGTTGTTTTCTATTTCTCAACATACGCTACGTTCAACGCTGTTGTACTCTCAATTTTGCAAGATTGTGCATTCGATTCCGAGAGTAATTGTATGGTGTTTGTTGTGTTGCTTCTCACTTTGTGCTTAAATTGTTACCAGTCAGGTTGGACAAAATCAGTGTCGGTGTATCTGTGACAAATTACTTGTGTTATTATTAGAACACACCATATTGCGAGTCTAACCTGTGACTTACCAATTATAATGGACATGTGATTTTCACTTATGATATATACAAACAAGATTGCAATAAATTTGTATCAGCATCAATTGCAGACACATGAATAATAGAAAATGAATTAGGGTAGTTTTAAAAGCATGGCTAACCGTGACTGTCCAGTCGCTTCTGCAGCAGGATAGAGATATTTCTCTATCGATACGCCCTTTTCATCCAATTATCTTGTGCCTGTCAAAACTCATAGTGCATTATGTCACTGTGGATGTGTGTGTTTTTCTAATGATTTATTTCGAGCCAACTAAGCTGTCTGTAGCAAGTGGTGTGTTACTACAGGGTGATTGAGAAGTAACTCCCTATTTTAAATGCTAATAATTTATAAGTTCACGTAGTTGTAATATTTTCTCAACTTTTTTCTGCATGTTCTGTGATGTATGGGAATTTATGTTCTTGAATTCTTCAGATTTATTGGTTTGTTTGAAATTAAAAAGCCCAACAAAAATGTCTTGACGCCTTACCCTACAGAAATGTGCTCAAGTTGACGCTAAAACGATCAAGTGTTGTCATGCAAACCACATCACTACAGGATCAATATTCCTTGCAATGTGTGCATGGTTTGTGCATAAAAAACAATATGATGGAGTTTACGAGGAATTTGCCCATTAGAGATGTGAGAAGTAAAATAAATTATCTTGGGTACTTAAAGATACATCAGCGCCAAACACATTACAGATTAGTACATTCTTATTCAGTGTACCAATTGGAAATAAGTACCTTTTTTTAAAGGGCCAGGACACCTAAATCAGTGGTTCTTAACCTTGCTTAAAAGTCCCGAACCCCACAAGCTTTACATGTGGATTCACCGAACATTTCAGAATTAGATAATAAAGCTTTTATTTTTTTTCAAAATCCAAAACCTAAGCTAGCAAGCTAATTATTTAGCAATTCCCAAAATACTTCTCATTTTGACAGCATGTTTTATAAACAGATCAGAATTTGAGACCATGCTCCCCATTGGTCTGTTGTAGTCCCTCATACCAAGTGCAAGTCAACCTTCCACTGAGCAAACCAGTTTCTCCTCCCATCAGATCGAGGACTGACAGTTAAAAGAAATGGATTAAGCTTGTAAATTCCAGTCCAAAACTTGGTCTAAAAAGCCACTTTGACTAGATTAAATCAGCGTACAAAAATAGACCTCTGCGTTTCATTACCTTCGCCGAACCCTTAGGGTTTGATCAAACCCAGGTTAAGAACCACTGACCTTAATACTGTCACTTCATCTGTGATCGACCATTCACCCGGTACTATATAATTTGTGTATTATAATGTCTGCGATGTGAACCGCAATCTAAAAACCGCAATCTTTTTTCCTTTTACTTTCATGAACTCAGTTTAAATATTAGACCTACACTCAGGATTAAATATTTAAAAAACTTGGAAAGAGGCTGAATTACACTTGGAATGATCGACATCTACACACACAAAGCACATCATCAAATTATGTATCGTCAACAAAGTTTCGTGGAAACACCGTTTTGGGTTTTCACAATCCACATGGGTATTAGGAAAATATGGCCAGGAAATATTGTACAATGTTATACAAACATCTACTGTATAGAACCATAGTTGCAAAAGCCAAAGGCAGCAAGTCTAAACGCTCCTTAACACTTCTCTTGTTCTGAATTCAAATCTGTCCACTTGTGAGTTGTGCTACAAAGTTTATTGTCAAGTCTTGTTACGTCTTGAGTTTATCTGCATGCATCGGGTCAAGTGCATGTAGGTTGTGAATTGTTTGAATTAAAGTTTTTTTTTCCACGAAAGAAAAGTTTGAATTTATTGTTCCCTTAAAAACAGTATTCATTACCAATATTTAATAGCACATAACTCATTAACATTGGCATTGAAAAATCACAGAAAGGCATGACCATACAGGCATACATTGAGATTGCTCTGTTCGTTCAGAGCAAGGGCGTAGGTTTGCATAGGGACGGTAGGGACATAACACTACCAACTTTTCAGGATGCTCAAATTGTCCCCACCAACTTTTAAGCAACCTTATTTGCAAAAAATAATGAGTTCAGTTATAATTTTGTTATAATTATTTTCATTAGGTTAAGACCTACAGTTACCTCTTTTCACTTGTTTAATGTGGCGGTCAATTTTTTCCCCTCAAATGCACATTTGATTGGCTGATGACTTGCATTTATTTAAAATATATTTATTTATTTTCTACACTATTTATTTTAAAATATTTTTATTTTCAGCCTATGCAGGCATTTTTTTTGGATAATCATATATTAATAAGGGTAAAAAGTATGAATGTAAGTATGTTAAAGGGTATGTATGACAACACCTAGGGAAATGCTAATATTCCATCATTTATCCATAAACGCATGCCTTTTGGATTCATATCATGCCACTTCGTGTAATTACACACATCGCAACACCAAGAAAATGATAGAAATTAGGATCGATTGTCAAGCTAAAAGGACCCGCCCCAGAGATACCGGAAATCTAGCATATTGTGTGCGTAACGTCACCACTAGGAAACAACCGGCTCAGTGCTTAGTACTGAATGGCGGCGATGATGGTGGACAATTTTGTTTCTAGTTGCAGCGACCAATCCGACGTAACGAACATTTTTCTAATGGTGACGAGGAGAGTTATGAACCTTCCTTTGGTGTTTTGGGTTATCAATTTGAGCCCAAACGAAAGCCAATGCAGCCTAATGAAAGGATCATTGAGGTGAACAATCACACTGATGAAACACTGGCAACAACAGATTGTGTGGGAAACACCGAATGGTTTGTTTTGCATTTGTTTTTGTGAAGCTGATACACCGTGACAGCAAAATAATGTATAGAATAATTATCATTTATTGTGCTATCATCGGTTTTCGCACTGCCAACCGACAAATATGAATGGGATTAGAGGATTTGTTCTATATATTTTACGAGCGATAATTTATACATGTGTCCAGTCCTATATCCAATGCGTGATATGTTTTTTATTATCAAAGAGTACTCACTCAGGCCATTTTCCTCCTTTGCTTTGCCTGGGGTGGTGGGGTGGTCTCATCAGAGCGAGTCATCGTCCTCTTTCTTGATA